>NC_088389.1:34932954-35235984 GCF_037993035.2 Macaca fascicularis
AGTTACAGATTTCCCCTCAAGAAGCCTTTCGCTAAGAGAGTTCTTGTGGAATTGGCAAAGTGATATTTGGAAGCCCATAGAGGGCTATGGTGTAAAAGGAAGTATCCTCAGATGAAATCTGGAAAGAAACTTTCTGAGAAACTGCTTAGTGTTCTGTTAATTCATCTCACAGAGTTACATCTGTATTTCGTGGATCTCTTTGCTAGCCTTATTTCTGTGGAATCTGAGAACAGATATTTCGGATCCCTTGGAAGACCATAGCGCCAAAGGAAATATCCTCCGATAACAAAGAGAAAGAAGCTTTCTGAGAAACTTCTTTGTGTTCTGTGAAATCATCTCACAGAGTTGCAGCATTCCCCTCAAGAAGCCCTTCGCTAAGGCAGTTCTTGTGGAATTCGTAAAGTGATATTTGAAGCCCATAGTGGGCTATGGTGAAAAAGGAAATATTCTCAGATGAAATCTGAAAAGAAGCTTTCTGAGAAACAGCTTAGTGTTCTGTTAATTCATCTCCCTGAGTTACATCTGTATTTCGTGGATCTCTTTCCTAGCCTTATTTCTCTGGAATCTGAGAACAGATATTTCGGATCCCTTTGAAGATTATAGGGCCAAAGGAAATATCCTCCGATAACAAAGAGAAAGAAGCTTTCTGAGAAACTTCTTTAATTTCCGTGAAATCATCTCACAGAGTTACAGCTTTCCCGTCAAGAAGCCTTTCACTAAGACAGTTCTTGTGGAATTGGCAAAGTGATATTTGGAAGCCCTTAGAGGGCTATGGTCAAAAAGGAAATATCCTCCGATGAAATCTGGAAAGAAGCTTTCTGAGAAACTGCTCAGTGTTCTGTTAATTCATCTCACAGAGTTATATCTGTATTTCGTGGATCTCTTTGCTAGCCTTATTTCTGTGGAATCTGAGATCAGATATTTCGGATCCCTTTGAAGTCTATAGGGTCAAACTAAATATCCTCCGATAACAAAGAGAATGAAGCTTTCTGAGAAACTTGTTTGTGTTCAGTGAAATCATCTCACAGAATTACAGCTTTCCCCTCAAGAAGCCTTTCGCTAAGACAGTTCTTCTGGAACTGGCAAAGTGATACTTGGAAGCCCTTAGATGGCTAGGGTGAAAAAGGAAATATCCTCAGATGAAAAATGTAAAGAAGCTTTCTGAGAAACTTCCTTGTGTTCTGTGAAATCATTTCACAGAGTTACAGCTTTCCCTTCAAGAACCCTTACGCTAAGACAGTTTTTGTGGAATTGGCAAAGTGATATTTGGAAGCCCAAGAGGGCTATAGTGAAAAAGGAAATATCCTCAGATGAAATCTGGAAAGAAGCTTTCTGAGAAACTCCTCTGTGATGTGTGACTTCCACTCAGAGAGTTACATCTATATATCGTGGTTCTCTTTGCTAGCCTTACTTCTGTGGAATCTGAGAACAGATATTTCGGATCCCTTTGAAGACTATAGGGCCAAAGGAAATATCCTCTGATAACAAAGAGAAAGAAGCTTTCTGAGAAACTGCTTTGTGTTCTGTGAAATCATCTCACAGAGTTACAGCTTTCCCCTCTAGAAGCCTTTCGCTAAGACAGTTCTTGTGGAATTGGCAAAGTGATATTTGGAAGCCCAAAGGGGGCTATGGTGAAAAAGGAAATATCCTCAGATGAAATCTGGAATGAAGCTTTCTGAGAAACTGCTTAGTGTTCTGTTAATTCATCTCCGAGAGTTACATCTGTATTTCGTGGATCTCTTTGCTAGCCTTATTTCTGTGTAATCTGAGATCAGATATTTCGGATCACTTTGAAGACTATAGGGCCAAAAGAAATATCCTCCGATAACAAAGAGAAAGAAGCTTTCTGAGAAACTTCTTTGTGTTCTGTGAAATCGTCTCACAGAGTTAGAGCTTTCCCCTCAAGAAGCCTTTGGCCAAGACAGTTCTTGTGGAATTGGCAAAGTGATATTTGGAAGTCCATAGAGGGCTATGGTTAAAAAGTAAAAATCCTCAGATGAAATCTGGAAACAAGCTTTCTGAGAAACTGCTTAGTGTTCTGTTAATTCATCTCACAGAGTTACATCTGTATTTCGTAGATCTCTTTGCTAGCCTTATTTCTGTGGAATCTGAGAACAGATATTTCGGATCACTTTGAAGACTATAAGGCCAAAGGAAATATCCTCCGATATCAAAGAGAAAGAAGCTTTCTGAGAAGCTTGTTTGTTTTCTGTGATATCATCTCACAGAGTTACAGCTTTCACCTCAAGAAGCCTTTCGCTAAGACAGTTCTTGTGGAATTGGGAAAGTGATATTTGGAAGCCCATAGACGGCTACGGTGAAAAAGGAAATATCCTCAGATGAAATCTGGAAAGAAGCTTTCTGAGAAACTGCTCTGTGATGTGTGAATGCCACTCACAGAGTTACATCTGTATTACGTGCATCTCTCTGCTAGCCTTATTTCTGTGGAATAGGAGAACAGATATTTCGGATCCCTTTGAAGACTATAGGCCCAAAGGAAATATCCTTCGATAACAAAGAGAAAGAAGCTATCTGAGAAACTTCTTTGTGTTCTGTGGAATCATCTCACAGAGTTACAACTCCCCTCAAGAAGCCCTTCGCTAAGACAGTTCTTGTGGAATTGGCAAAGTCATATTTGGAAGCCCATAGTGGGCTATGGTGAAGAAGGAAATATCCTGAGATGAAATCTGGAAAGAAGCTTTCTGAGAAACTGCTTAGTGTTCTGTTAATTCATCTCACAGAGTTATATCTGTATTTCGTGGATCTCTTTGCTAGCCTTATTTCTGTGGAATCTGAGATCAGATATTTCGGATCCCTTGGAAGACTATAGGGCCAAACTAAATTTACTCCGATAACAAAGAGAAAGAAGCTTTCTGAGAAACTTGTTTGTGTTCAGTAAAATCATCTAACAGAGTTACAGATTTCCCTTCAAGAAGCCTTTCGCTAAGACAGTTCTTGTGGAATTGGCAAAGTGATATTTGGAAGCCCATAGAGGGCTATGGTGAAAAAGGAAATATCCTCAGATGAAAACTGGAAAGAAGCTTTCTGAGAAACTGCTTAGTGTTCAGTTAATTCATCTCACAGAGTTACATCTGTATTTCGTGGATCTCTTTGCTAGCCTTATTTCTGTGGAATCTGAGAACAGATATTTAGGATCCCTTGGAAGACCATGCCGCCACAGGATATATCCTCCGATAACAAAGAGAAAGAAGCTTTCTGAGAAACTTCTTTGTGTTCTGTGAAATCATCTCACAGAGTTACAGCTTTCCCCTCAAGAAGCCTTTCTGTAAGACAGTTCTTGTGGCATTGGCAAAGTCATATTTGGAAGTCCATAGAGGGCTATGGTGAAAAAATAAAAATCCTCAGAAGAAATCTGGAAAGAAGCTTTCTGAGAAACAGCTTAGTGTTATGTTCATCCATCTCACAGAGTTACATCTGTATTTCATGGATATCTTTCCTAGCCTTATTTCTGTGGAATCTGAGAACAGATATTTCGGATCCCTTTGTAGACTATACGGCCAAAGGAAATATCCTCCGATAACAAACAGAAAGAAGCTTTCTGAGGGACTTCTTTGTGTTCTGTGAAATCATCTCACTGACTTACAGCTTTCCCCTCAAGAAGCCTTTGGCTAAGATAGTTCTTGTGGAATTCGCAAAGTGATATTTGGAAGCCCATAGAGGGCTATGGTGAAAAAGGAAATATCCTCAGATGAAATCTGGAAACAAGCTTTCTGAGAAACTGCTTAGTGTTCTGTTAATTCATCTCACAGAGTTACATCTGTATTTCGTGGATCTCTTTGCTAGCCTTATTTCTGTGGAATCTCAGAACAGATATTTCGGATCCCTTTGAAGACTATAGGGCCAAAGGAAATATCCTCCGATATCAAAGAGAAAGAAGCTTTCTGAGAAACTTGTTTGTTTTCTGTGATATCATCTCACAGAGTTACAGCCCTCACCTCAAGAAGCCTTTCGCTAAGATAGTTCTTGTGGAATTGGCAAAGTGATATTTGGAAGCCCATAGACGGCTACGGTGAAAAAGGAAATATCCTCAGATGAAATCTGGAAAGAAGCTTTCTGAGAAACTGCTCTGTGATGTGTGAATTCCACTCAGAGAGTTACATCTGTGTTTCGTGCATCTCTCTGCTATCCTTATTTCTGTGGAATAGGAGAACAGATATTTCGGATCCCTTTGAAGACTATAGGCCCAAAGGTAATATCCTTCGATAACAAAGAGAAAGAAGCTTTATGAGAAACTGCTTTGTGTTCTGTGGAATCATCTCACAGAGATACAACTTTCCCCTCAAGAAGCCCTTCTATAAGACAGTTCTTGTGGAATTGGCAAAGTGATATTTGGAAGCCCATAGAGGGCTATGGGGAAGAAGGAAATATCCTCAGATGAAATCTGGAAAGAAGCTTTCTGAGAAACTGCTTAGTGTTCTGTTAATTCATCTCACAGAGTTACCTCTGTATTTCGTGGATCTCTTTGCTAGCCTTATTTCTGTTGAATCTGAGAACAAATATTTCGGATCCGTTGGAAGACCACAGGGCCAAAGGAAATATCCTCCCATAACAAAGAGAAAGAAGCTTTCTGAAAATCTTCTTTGTGTCCTGTGAAATCATCTCACAGAGTTGCAGCATTCCCCTCAAGAAGCCTTTCGCTAAGGCAGTTCTTGTGGAATACGTAAAGTGATATTTGGAAGCTCATAGAGGGCTTTGGTGAAAAAGGAAATATCCTCAGATGAAATCTGAAAAGAAGCTTTCTGAGAAACAGCTTAGTGTTCTGTTAATTCATCTCCCTGAGTTACATCTGCATTTCGTGTATCTCTTTCCTAGCCTTATTTCTGGGGAATCTGAGAACAGATATTTCGGATCCCTTTGAAGATTATAGGGCCAAAGAAATATCCTCCGATAACAAAGAGAAAGAAGCTTTCTGAGAAACTTCTTTGTGTTCTGTGAAATCATCTCACAGAGATACAGCTTTCCCCTCAAGAAGCCTTTCGCTAAGACAGTTCTTGTGGAATTGGCAAAGTGATATTTGGAAGCCCATAGAGGGCTATGGTGAAACATGAAATATCCTCAGATGAAATCTGGAAAGAAGTTTCTGAGAAACTGCTTAGTGTTCTGTTAATTCATTTCACCGAGTTATATCTGTATTTCGTGGATCTCTTTGCTAGCCTTATTTCTGTGGAATCTGAGATCAGATATTTCGGATCCCTTGGAAGACTATAGGGCCAAACTAAATATATTCCGATAACAAAGAGAAAGAAGCTTTCTGAGAAACTTGTTTGTGTTCAGTGAAATCATCTCACAGAATTACAGATTTCTCCTCAAGAAGCCTTTCGCTAAGAGACTTCTTGTGGAATTGGCAAAGTGATATTTGGAAGCCCATAGAGGGCTATGGTGAAAAAGGAAATATCCTCCAATGAAATCTGGAAAGAAGATTTCTGAGAAACTGCTTAGTGTTCTGTTAATTCATCTCAGAGAGTTACATCTGTATTTCGTGGATCTCTTTGCTAGCCTTATTTCTGTGGAATCTGAGAATAGACATTTCGGATCCCTTTGAAGACTATAGGGCCAAAGGAAATATCCTCCGATAACAAAGAGAAAGAAGGTTTCTGAGAAACTTCTTTGTTTTCTCTGAAATCATCTCACAGAGTTACAGCTTTCCCCTGAAGAAGCCTTTCGCTAAGACAGTTCTTGTGGAATTGGCAAAGTGATATTTGGAAGCCCATAGAGGGCTATGGTGTAAAAGGAAGTATCCTCAGATGAAATCTGGAAAGAAACTTTCTGAGAAACTGCTTAGTGTTCTGTTAATTCATCTCACAGAGTTACATCTGTATTTCGTGGATCTCTTTGCTAGCCTTATTTCTGTGGAATCTGAGAACAGATATTTCGTATCCCTTGGAAGACCATAGCGCCAAAGGAAATATCCTCCGATAACAAAGAGAAAGAAGCTTTCTGAGAAACTTCTTTGTGTTCTGTGAAATCATCTCACAGAGTTGCAGCATTCCCCTCAAGAAGCCTTTCGCTAAGGCAGTTCTTGTGGAATTCGTAAAGTGATATTGGAAGCCCATAGAGGGCTATGGTGAAAAAGGAAATATCCTCAGATGAAATCTGAAAAGAAGCTTTCTGAGAAACAGCTTAGTGTTCTGTTAATTCATCTCCCTGAGTTACATCTGTATTTCGTGGATCTCTTTCCTAGCCTTATTTCTCTGGAATCTGAGAACAGATATTTCGGATCCCTTTGAAGATTATAGGGCCAAAGGAAATATCCTCCGATAACAAAGAGAAAGAAGCTTTCTGAGAAACTTCTTTGATTGCCGTGAAATCATCTCACAGAGTTACAGCTTTCCCGTCAAGAAGCCTTTCACTAAGACAGTTCTTGTGGAATTGGCAAAGTGATATTTGGAAGCCCATAGAGGGCTATGGTGAAAAAGGAAATATCCTCCGATGAAATCTGGAAAGAAGCTTTCTGAGAAACTGCTCAGTGTTCTGTTAATTCATCTCACAGAGTTATATCTGTATTTCGTGGATCTCTTTGCTAGCCTTATTTCTGTGGAATCTGAGATCAGATATTTCGGATCCCTTTGAAGTCTATAGGGTCAAACTAAATATCCTCCGATAACAAAGAGAATGAAGCTTTCTGAGAAACTTTTTTGTGTTCAGTGAAATCATCTCACAGAATTACAGCTTTCCCCTCAAGAAGCGTTTCGCTAAGACAGTTCTTCTGGAAATGGCAAAGTGATACTTGGAAGCCCATAGATGGCTAGGGTGAAAAAGGAAATATCCTCAGATGAAAAATGTAAAGAAGCTTTCTGAGAAACTTCCTTGTGTTCTGTGAAATCATCTCACAGAGTTACAGCTTTCCCCTCAAGAACCCTTACGCTAAGACAGTTTTTGTGGAATTGGCAAAGTGATATTTGGAAGCCCAAGAGGGCTATAGTGAAAAAGGAAATATCCTCAGATGAAATCTGGAAAGAAGCTTTCTGAGAAACTCCTCTGTGATGTGTCACTTCCACTCAGAGAGTTACATCTGTATATCGTGGTTCTCTTTGCTAGCCTTACTTCTGTGGAATCTGAGAACAGATATTTCGGATCCCTTTAAAGACTATAGGGCCAAAGGAAATATCCTCTGATAACAAAGAGAAAGAAGCTTTCTGAGAAACTGCTTTGTGTTCTGTGAAATCATCTCACAGAGTTACAGCTTTCCCCTCAAGAACCCTTACGCTAAGACAGTTCTTGTGGAATTGGCAAAGTGATATTTGGAAGCCCAAAGGGGGCTATGGTGAAAAAGGAAATATCCTCAGATGAAATCTGGAATGAAGCTTTCTGAGAAACTGCTTAGTGTTCTGTTAATTCATCTCCGAGAGTTACATCTGTATTTCGTGGATCTCTTTGCTAGCCTTATTTCTGTGTTATCTGAGATCAGATATTTCGGATCACTTTGAAGACTATAGGGCCAAAAGAAATATCCTCCGATAACAAAGAGAAAGAAGCTTTCTGAGAAACTTCTTTGTGTTCTGTGAAATCATCTCACAGAGTTAGAGCTTTCCCCTCAAGAAGCCTTTGGCCAAGACAGTTCTTGTGGAATTGGCAAAGTGATATTTGGAAGTCCATAGAGGGCTATGGTTAAAAAGTAAAAATCCTCAGATGAAATCTGGAAACAAGCTTTCTGAGAAACTGCTTAGTGTTCTGTTAATTCATCTCACAGAGTTACATCTGTATTTCGTAGATCTCTTTGCTAGCCTTATTTCTGTGGAATCTGAGAACAGATATTTCGGATCACATTGAAGACTATAAGGCCAAAGGAAATATCCTCCGATATCAAAGAGAAAGAAGCTTTCTGAGAAACTTGTTTGTTTTCTGTGATATCATCTCACAGAGTTACAGCTTTCACCTCAAGAAGCCTTTCGCTAAGACAGTTCTTGTGGAATTGGGAAAGTGATATTTGGAAGCCCATAGACGGCTACGGTGAAAAAGGAAATATCCTCAGATGAAATCTGGAAAGAAGCTTTCTGAGAAACTGCTCTGTGATGTGTGAATGCCACTCACAGAGTTACATCTGTATTTCGTGCATCTCTCTGCTAGCCTTATTTCTGTGGAATAGGAGAACAGATATTTCGGATCCCTTTGAAGACTATAGGCCCAAAGGAAATATCCTTCGATAACAAAGAGAAAGAAGATATCTGAGAAACTTCTTTGTGTTCTGTGGAATCATCTCACAGAGTTACAACTCCCCTCAAGAAGCCCTTCGCTAAGACAGTTCTTGTGGAATTGGCAAAGTGATATTTGGAAGCCCACAGTGGGCTATGGTGAAGAAGGAAATATCCTGAGATGAAATCTGGAAAGAAGCTTTCTGAGAAACTGCTTAATGTTCTGTTAATTCATCTCACAGAGTTACATCTGTATTTCGTGGATCTCTTTGCTAGCCTTATTTCTGTGGAATCTGAGAACAAATATTTCGGATCCGTTGGAAGACCATAGCGCCAAAGGAAATATCCTCCCATAACAAAGAGAAAGAAGCTTTCTGAGAAACTTCTTTGTGTTCCGTGAAATCATCTCACATAGTTGCAGCTTTCCCCTCAAGAAGCCTTTCGCTAAGGCAATTCTTGTCGAATTCTTAAAGTGATATTTGAAGCCCACAGAGGGCTATGGTGAAAAAGGAAATATCCTCAGATGAAATCTGAAAGAAGCTTTCTGAGAAACAGCTTAGTGTTCAGTTAATTCATCTCACAGAGTTACATCTGTATTTCGTGGATCTCTTTCCTAGCCTTATTTCTGTGGAATCTGATAACAGATATTTCGGATCCCTTTGAAGATTATAGGGCCAAAGGAAATATCCTCCGATAACAAAGAGAAAGAAGCTTTCTGAGAAACTTCTTTGTTTTCCGTGAAATCATCTCACAGAGTTACAGCTTTCCCGTCAAGAAGCCTTTCACTAAGACAGTTCTTGTGGAATTGGCAAAGTGATATTTGGAAGCCCATAGAGGGCTTGGTTAAAAAGGAAATATCCTCAGATGAAATCTGGAAAGAAACTTTCTGAGAAACTGTTCTGTGATGTCTGACTTCCACTCACGGAGTTACATCTGTATTTCGTGGATCTCTTTGCTAGCCTTATTTCTGTGGAATCTGAGAACAGATATTTCGGATCTCTTTGAAGACTATAGGGCCAAAGGAAATATCCTCCGATAACAAAGAGAAAGAAGCTTTCTGAGAAACTTCTTTGTGTTCTGTGAAATCATCTCACAGAGTTACAGCTTTCCCCTCAAGAAGCCTTTCTCTAAGACAGTTCTTGTGGAATTGGCAAAGTGATATTTGGAAGCCCATAGAGGGCTATGGTGAAAAAGGAAATATCCTCCGATGAAATCTGGAAAGAAGCTTTCTGAGAAACTGCTCTGTGATGTCTGATTTCGACTCACAGAGATACATCTGTATTTCGTGGATCTCTTTGCTAGGCTTATTTCTGTGGAAACTGAGAACAGATATTTCAGATCCCTATGAAGACTATAGGGTCAAAGGAATTATCCTCTTATAACAAAGAGAAAGAAGCTTTCTGAGAAACTCCTTTTGTTCCGTGAAATCATCTCACAGAATTACAGCTTTTCCTTCAAGAAGCCTTTCGCGAAGACAGTTCTTGTGGAATTGGCAAAGTGATATTTGGAAGCCTATAGAGGGCTATGGTGAAAAAGGAAATATCCTCAGATGAAATCTGGAAAGAAGGTTTATGAGAAACTGCTCTGTGATGTATGACTTCCACTCACAGAGTTACTTCTGTATTTCGTGGATCTCTTTGCTACCCTTATTTCTGTGGAATCTGGGAACAGATATTTCGGATCCCTTGGAAGACTATAGGGCCAAAGGATATATTCTCCGATAACAAAGAGAAAGAAGCTTCCTGAGAAACTTCTTTGTGTTCTGTGAAATCATCTCACAGAGTTACAGCTTTCCCCTCAAAAGCCTTTCGCTAAGACAGTTCTTGTGGAATTGGCAAAGTGATATTTGGAAGCCCATAGAGGGCTATGGTGAAAAAGGAAATATCCTCAGATGAAATCTGAAAAGAAGATTTCTGAGAAACTGCTTAGTGTTCTGTTAATTCATCTCACAGAGTTACATCTGTATTTCTTGGATCTCTTTGCTCGCCTTATTTCTGTGGAATCTGAGATCAGATATTTCAGATCCCTTTGAAGACTATAGGGCCAAAGGAAATATCCTAGGATAACAAAGAGAAAGAAGCTTTCTGAGAAACCTGTTTGTTTTCTGTGAAATTATCTCACAGAGTTACAGCTTTCCCCTCAAGAAGCCTTTCGCTAAGACAGTTCTTGTGGAATTGGCAAAGTGATATTTAGAAGCCGATAGAGGGCTATGGTGAAAAAGGAAATATACTCAGATGAAATCTGGAAATGTTTCTGAGAAACTGCTTTGTGATGTATGACTTCCACTCACAGAGTTACATCTGTATTTCCTGGATCTCTTTGCTAGCATTATTTCTGTAGAATCTGAGTACAGGTATTTCGGATCCCTTTGAAGATTATAGGGCCAAAGGAAATATCCTCCGATAACAAGGAGAAAGAAGGTTCCTGAGAAACTGCTTTGTGTTCTGTGAAATCATCTCACAGAGTTACAGCTTTCCCCTCAAGAAGCCTTTCGCTAAGGCAGTACTTGTGAAATTCATAAAGTGATATTTGGAAGCCAGTAGAGGGCTATGGTGAAAAAGGAAATATCCTCAGATGAAATCTGGAAAGAAGCTTTCTGAGAAACTGCTTAGTGTTCTGTTAATTCATCTCACAGAGTTACATCTGTATCTCGTGGATCTCTTTGCTAGACTTATTTCTGTGGAATCTGAAAACAGATAGTTCAGATCTCTTTGAAGATTTTAGGGCCGAAGGAAATATCCTCCGATAACAAAGAGAAAGAACCTTTCTGAGAAACTTCTTTTTGTTCTGTGAAATCATCTCACAGAGTTACAGCTCTAAAGATGCCTATCGCTAAGACTATTCTTGTGGAATTATCAAAGTGATATTTGGAAGCCCATAGAGGGCTATGGTGAAAAAGGAAATGTCCTCAGATGAAAACTGGAAAGAAGCTTTCTGAGAAACTGCTTAGTGTTCAGTTAATTCATCTCACAGAGTTACATCTGTATTTCGTGGATCTCTTTCCTAGCCTTATTTCTGTGGAATCTGAGAACAGATATTTCGGATCCCTTTGAAGATTATAGGGCCAAAGGAAATATCCTCCGATAACAAAGAGAAAGAAGCTTTCTGAGAAACTTCTTTGTTTTCCGTGAAATCATCTCACAGAGTTACAGCTTTCCCGTCAAGAAGCCTTTCACTAAGACAGTTTTTGTGGAATTGGCAAAGTGATATTTGGAAGCCCATAGACGGCTACGGTGAAAAAGGAAATATCCTCCGATGAAATCTGGAAAGAAGCTTTCTGAGAAACTGCTCTGTGATGTCTGACTTCGACTCACAGAGATACATCTGTATTTCGTGGATCTCTTTGCTAGGCTTATTTCTGTGGAAACTGAGAACAGATATTTCAGATCCCTATGAAGACTATAGGGTCAAAGGAATTATCCTCTTATAACAAAGAGAAAGAAGCTTTCTGAGAAACTCCTTTTGTTCCGTGAAATCATCTCACAGAATTACAGCTTTTCCTTCAAGAAGCCTTTCGCGAAGACAGTTCTTGTGGAATTGGCAAAGTGATATTTGGAAGCCTATAGAGGGCTATGGTGAAAAAGGAAATATCCTCAGATGAAATCTGGAAAGAAGGTTTATGAGAAACTGCTCTGTGATGTATGACTTCCACTCACAGAGTTACTTCTGTATTTCGTGGATCTCTTTGCTACCCTTATTTCTGTGGAATCTGGGAACAGATATTTCGGATCCCTTGGAAGACTATAGGGCCAAAGGATATATTCTCCGATAACAAAGAGAAAGAAGCTTCCTGAGAAACTTCTTTGTGTTCTGTGAAATCATCTCACAGAGTTACAGCTTTCCCCTCAAAAGCCTTTCGCTAAGACAGTTCTTGTGGAATTGGCAAAGTGATATTTGGAAGCCCATAGAGGGCTATGGTGAAAAAGGAAATATCCTCAGATGAAATCTGAAAAGAAGATTTCTGAGAAACTGCTTAGTGTTCTGTTAATTCATCTCACAGAGTTACATCTGTATTTCTTGGATCTCTTTGCTCGCCTTATTTCTGTGGAATCTGAGATCAGATATTTCAGATCCCTTTGAAGACTATAGGGCCAAAGGAAATATCCTAGGATAACAAAGAGAAAGAAGCTTTCTGAGAAACCTGTTTGTTTTCTGTGAAATTATCTCACAGAGTTACAGCTTTCCCCTCAAGAAGCCTTTCGCTAAGACAGTTCTTGTGGAATTGGCAAAGTGATATTTAGAAGCCGATAGAGGGCTATGGTGAAAAAGGAAATATACTCAGATGAAATCTGGAAATGTTTCTGAGAAACTGCTTTGTGATGTATGACTTCCACTCACAGAGTTACATCTGTATTTCCTGGATCTCTTTGCTAGCATTATTTCTGTAGAATCTGAGTACAGGTATTTCGGATCCCTTTGAAGACTATAGGGCCAAAGGAAATATCCTCCGATAACAAGGAGAAAGAAGCTTCCTGAGAAACTGCTGTGTGTTCTGTGAAATCATCTCACAGAGTTACAGCTTTCCCCTCAAGAAGCCTTTCGCTAAGACAGTTCTTGTGGAATTGGCAAAGTGATATTTGGAAGCCCATAGAGGGCTACGGTGAAAAAGGAAATATCCTCTGATGAAATCTGGAAAGAAGCTTTCTGAGAAACTGCTTAGTGTTCTGTTAATTCATCTCACAGAGTTACATCTGTATTTCGTGGATCTCTTTGCTAGCCTTATTTCTGTGGAATCTGAGAATAGATATTTCGGATCTCTTTGAAGACTGTAGCGCCAAAGGAAATATCCTCCGATAACAAAGAGAAAGAAGCTTTCTGAGAAACTTTTTTGTGTTCTCTGAAATCATCTCACAGAGTTACAGCGTTACACTCAAGAAGCCTTTCGCTAAGACATTTCTTGTGGAATTGGCAAAGTGATATTTGGAAGCCCATAGAGGGTTACGGTGAACAAGGAAATATCCTCAGATGAAAACTGGAAAGAAGCTTTCTGAGAAACTGCTTAGTGTTCAGTTAATTCAACTCACAGAGTTACATCTGTGTTTCGTGGATCTCTTTGCTTTCCTTATTTCTGTGGAATCTGAGAACAGATATTTCGGATCCCTTTGAAGACCATAGCGCCAAAGGAAATATCCTCCGATAACAAAGCGAAAGAAACTTTCTGAGAAACTTGTTTGTGTTCTGTGAAATCATCTCACAGAGTTGCAGCTTTCCCCTCAAAAAGCCTTCCGCTAAGGCAGTTCTTGTGGAATTCGTAAAGTGATATTTGGAAGAGCATAGAGGGCTATGGTGAAAAAGGAAATATCCTCAGATGAAATCTGAAAAGAAGCTTTTGAGAAACAGCTTAGTGTTCCGTTAATTCATCTCCCGGAGTTACATCTGTATTTCGTGGATCTCTTTCCTAGCCTTATTTCTGTGGAATCTGAGAACAGATATTTGGGATCCCTTTGAAGACTAAAGGGCCAAAGAAAATATCCTCCGATAACAAAGAGAAAGAAGCTTTCTGAGAAACTTCTTTGCGTTGTGTGAAATCAACTCACAGAGTTGCAGCTTTCCCCTCAAGAAGGCTTTCGCTAAGACAGTTCTTGTTGAATTGGCAAAGTGATATTTGGAAGCCCGTGGAGGGCTACGTTGAAAAAGGAAATATCCTCAGATGAAATCTGAAAAGAAGTTTTCTGAGAAACAGCACGGTTATGTGTGACTTCCACTCCCAGAGTTACATCTGTATTTCGTGGATCTCTTTGCTAGCCTTATTTCTGTGGAATCTGAGAACAGATATTTCGGATCCTTTTAAGATCATAGCGCCAAAGGAAATATCCCCCGATAACAAAGAGAAAGAAGCTTTCTGAGAAACTTCTTTGTGTTCTGTGAAATCATCTCACAGAGTTGCAGCTTTCCCCTCAAGAAGCCTTTCGCTAAGGCAGTTTTTGTGGAATTCGTAAAGTGATATTTGGAAGCCCATAGAGGGCTATGGTGAAAAAGGAAATATCCTCAGATATAATCTGAAAAGAAGCTTTCTGAGAAACTGCTTAGTGTTCTGTAAATTCATCCCACAGAGTTACATCTGCATTTCGTGGATCTCTTTGCTAGCCTTATTTCTGTGGAATCTGTGAACAGATATTTCGGATCCCTTGGAAGACTATAGGGCCAAAGGAAATATCCCCCGATAACAAAGAGAAAGAAGCTTTCTGAGAAACTTTTTGTGTTCTGTGAAATCATCTCACAGAGTTACAGCTTTCCCCTCAAGAAGCCTTTCGCTAAGACAGTTCTTGTGGAACTGGCAAAGTGATACTTGGAAACCCAAACAGGGCTAGGGTGAAAAAGGAAATATCCTCAGATGAAAAATGGAAAGAAGCTTTCTGAGAAACTTCCTTGTGTTCTGTGAAATCATCTCACAGAGTTACAGCTTTCCCCTCAAGAACACTTACGCTAAGACAGTTCTTGTTGAATTGGCAAACTGGTATTTGGAAGCCCATAGAGGGCTAGGATGAAAAAGGAAATATCCTCAGATGAAATCTGGAAAGAAGTTTTCTGAGAAACTGCTTAGTGTTCTGTTAATTCATCTCACAGAGTTACATCGGTATTTCGTGGATCTCTTTGCTAGCCTTATTTCTGTGGAATCTGAGAACAGATATTTCGAATCCCTTTTAAGATCATAGCGCCAAAGGAAATATCCTCCGATAACACAGAGAAAGAAGATCTTTGAGAAACTTCTTTGTGTTCTGTGAAATCATCGCAGAGAGTTACAACTTTGCCCTCCTGAAGTCTTTGGCTAAGACAGTTCTTGTGGAATTGGCAAAGTGATATTTGGAAGCCCAAACAGGGCTACGGTGAAAAAGAAAATATCCTCAGATGAAATCTGGAAAGAAGCTTTCTGAGAAACTGCTCTGTGATGTGTGACTTCCACTCACAGAGTTACATCTGTATTTCGTGGATCTCTTTGGTAGCCTTATTTCTGTGGAATCTGAGAACAGATATTTCGGATCCCTTTGTAGACTATAGGGCCAAAGGTAATATCTCCGAAAACAAAGACAAAGAAGCTTTCTGAGAAACTTCTTTGTGTTCTGTGAAATCATCTCACGGATTTACAGCTTTCCCCTAAAGAAGCCTTTCGCTAATACAGTTCTTGTGGAATTGGCAAAGTGATATTTGGAAGCCCATAGAGGGCTAAGGTGAAAAAGGAAATATCCTCAGATGAAATCTGGAAAGAAGCTTTCTGAGAAACTGCTTAGTGTTCTGTTAATTCATCTCACAGAGTTACATCTGTATTTCGTGGATCTCTTTGCTGGCCTTATTTCTGTGGAATCTGAGAACAGATAATTCGGATCCCTTTGAAGACTAAAGGGCCAAAGGAAATATCCTCCGATAACAAAGAGAAAGAAGCTTTCTGAGAAACTTCTTTGTGTTCTGTGAAATCATCTCACAGAGTTAGAGCTTTCCCCTCAAGAAGCCTTTGGCCAAGACAGTTCTTGTGGAATTGGCAAAGTGATATTTGGAAGCCCATAGAGGGCTATGGTGAAAAAGGAAATATCCTCAGATGAAATCTGGAAAGAAGCTTTCTGAGAAACTGCTTAGTGTTCTGTTAATTCATCTCACAGAGTTGCATCTGTATTTCGTGGATCTCTTTGCTAGCCTTATTTCTGTGGAATCTCAGAAGAGATATTTCGGATCCCTTGGAAGACTATAGGGCCAAAGGAAATATCGTCCGATATCAAAGAGAAAGAAGCTTTCTGAGAAACTTGTTTGTTTTCTGTGAAATCATCTCACAGAGTTACAGCTTTCACCTCAAGAAGCCTTTCGCTAAGACAGTTTTTGTGGAATTGGCAAAGTGATATTTGGAAGCCCATAGACGGCTACGGTGAAAAAGGAAATATCCTCAGATGAAATCTGGAAAGAAGCTTTCTGAGAAACTGCTCTGTGATGTGTGAATTACACTCACAGAGTTACATCTGTATTTCGTGCATCTCTCTGCTAGCCTTATTTCTGTGGAATAGGAGAACAGATATTTCGGATTCCTTTGAAGACTATAGGCCCAAAGGAAATATCCTTCGATAACAAAGAGAAAGAAGCTTTCTGAGAAACTTCTTTGTGTTCTGTGGAATCATCTCACAGAGTTACACCTTTCCCCTCAAGAAGCCCTTCGCTAAGACAGTTCTTGTGGAATTGGCAAAGTGATATTTGGAAGCCCATAGAGGGCTACGGTGAAAAAGGAAGTATCCTCGGATGAAATCTGGAAAGAAGCTTTCTGAGAAACAGCTTAGTGTTCTGTTCATCCATCTCCCAGAGTTACATCTGTATTTTATGGATATCTTTCCTAGCCTTATTTCTGTGGAATCTGAGAACAGTTATTTCGGATCCCTTTGTAGACTATAGGGCCAAAGCTAATATCTCCGATAACAAAGACAAAGACGCTTTCTGAGAAACTTCTTTGTGTTCTGTGAAATCATCTCACAGAGTTGCAGCATTCCCCTCAAGAAGCCTTTCGCTAAGGCAGTTCTTGTGGAATACGTAAAGTGATATTTGGAAGCTCATAGAGGGCTTTGGTGAAAAAGGAAATATCCTCAGATGAAATCTGAAAAGAAGCTTTCTGAGAAACAGCTTAGTGTTCTGTTAATTCATCTCCCTGAGTTACATCTGCATTTCGTGTATCTCTTTCCTAGCCTTATTTCTGGGGAATCTGAGAACAGATATTTCGGATCCCTTTGAAGATTATAGGGCCAAAGAAATATCCTCCGATAACAAAGAGAAAGAAGCTTTCTGAGAAACTTCTTTGTGATCTGTGAAATCATCTCACAGAGATACAGCTTTCCCCTCAAGAAGCCTTTCGCTAAGACAGTTCTTGTGGAATTGGCAAAGTGATATTTGGAAGCCCATAGAGGGCTATGGTGAAACAGGAAATATCCTCAGATGAAATCTGGAAAGAAGTTTCTGAGAAACTGCTTAGTGTTCTGTTAATTCATTTCACAGAGTTATATCTGTATTTCGTGGATCTCTTTGCTAGCCTTATTTCTGTGGAATCTGAGATCAGATATTTCGGATCCCTTGGAAGACTATAGGGCCAAACTAAATATATTCCGATAACAAAGAGAAAGAAGCTTTCTGAGAAACTTGTTTGTGTTCAGTGAAATCATCTCACAGAGTTACAGATTTCCCCTCAAGAAGCCTTTCGCTAAGAGAGTTCTTGTGGAATTGGCAAAGTGATATTTGGAAGCCCATAGAGGGCTATGGTGAAAAAGGAAATATCCTCCAATGAAATCTGGAAAGAAGATTTCTGAGAAACTGCTTAGTGTTCTGTTAATTCATCTCACAGAGTTACATCTGTATTTCGTGGATCTCTTTGCTAGCCTTATTTCTGTGGAATCTGAGAATAGATATTTCGGATCCCTTTGAAGACTATAGGGCCAAAGGAAATATCCTCCGATAACAAAGAGAAAGAAGGTTTCTGAGAAACTTCTTTGTTTTCTCTGAAATCATCTCACAGAGTTACAGCTTTCCCCTCAAGAAGCCTTTCGCTAAGACAGTTCTTGTGGAATTGGCAAAGTGATATTTGGAAGCCCATAGAGGGCTATGGTGTAAAAGGAAGTATCCTCAGATGAAATCTGGAAAGAAACTTTCTGAGAAACTGCTTAGTGTTCTGTTAATTCATCTCACAGAGTTACATCTGTATTTCGTGGATCTCTTTGCTAGCCTTATTTCTGTGGAATCTGAGAACAGATATTTCGAATCCCTTGGAAGACCATAGCGCCAAAGGAAATATCCTCCGATAACAAAGAGAAAGAAGCTTCCTGAGAAACTTCTTTGTGTTCTGTGAAATCATCTCACAGAGTTACAGCTTTCCCTCAAGAAGCCTTTCGCGAAGACAGTTCTTGTGGAATTGGCAAAGTGATATTTGGAAGCCCATAGAGGGCTATGGTGAAAAAGGAAATATCCTCAGATGAAATCTGGAAAGAAGATTTCTGAGAAACTGCTTAGTGTTCTGTTAATTCATCTCACAGAGTTACATTTGTATTTCTTGGATCTCTTTGCTAGCCTTATTTCTGTGGAATCTGAGATCAGATATTTCAGATCCCTTTGAAGACTATAGGGCCAAAGGAAATATCCTAGGATAACAAAGAGAAAGAAGCTTTCTGAGAAACTTGTTTGTTTTCTGTGAAATTATCTCACAGAGTTACAGCTTTCCCCTCAAGAAGCCTTTCGCTAAGACAGTTCTTGTGGAATTGGCAAAGTGATATTTGGAAGCCCATAGAGGGCTATGGTGAAAAAGGAAATGTCCTCACATGAAATCTGGAAAGAAGCTTTTTGAGAAACTGCTTTGTGATGTATGACTTCCACTCACAGAGTTACATCTATATTTCCTGATCTCTTTGCTAGCCTTATTTCTGTGGAATCTGAGTACAGATATTTCGGATCCCTTTGAAGACTATAGGACCAAAGGAAATATCCTCCGATAACAAGGAGAAAGAAGCTTCCTGAGAAACTGCTTTGTGTTCTGTGAAATCATCTCACGGAGTTACAGCTTTCCCCTCAAGAATCCTTACGCTAAGACAGTTCTTGTGGAATTGGCAAAGAGATATTTGGAAGCCCATAGAGCGCTACGGTGAAAAAGGAAATATCCTCTGATGAAATTTGGAAACAAGCTTTCTGAGAAACTGCTCTGTGATGTGTGACTTCCACTCACAGAGTTACATCTGTATTTCGTGGATCTCTTTGCTAGCCTTATTTCTGTGGAATCTGAGAACAGATATTTCGGATCCCTTTGTAGACTATGGGGCCAAAGGTAATATCTCCGATAACAAAGACAAAGAAGCTTTCTGAGAAACTTCTTTGTGTTCTGTGAAATCATCTCACGGATTTACAGCTTTCCCCTAAAGAAGCCTTTCGCTAATACAGTTCTTGTGGAATTGGCAAAGTGATATTTGGAAGCCCATAGAGGGCTATGGTGAAAAAGGAAATATCCTCAGATGAAATCTGGAAAGACGCTTTCTGAGAAACTGCTTAGTGTTCTGTTAATTCATCTCACAGAGTTACATCTGTATTTCGTGGATCTCTTTGATGGCCTTATTTCTGTGGAATCAGAGAACAGATAATTCGGATCCCTTTGAAGACTAAAGGGCCAAAGGAAATATCCTCCGATAACAAAGAGAAAGAAGCTTTCTGAGAAACTTCTTTGTGTTCTCTGAAATCATCTCACAGAGTTAGAGCTTTCCCCTCAAGAAGCCTTTGGCCAAGACAGTTCTTGTAGAATTGGCAAAGTGATATTTGGAAGCCCATAGAGGGCTATGGTGAAAAAGGAAATATCCTCAGATGAAATCTGGAAATAAGCTTTCTGAGAAACTGCTTAGTGCTCCGTTAATTCATCTCACAGAGTTACATCTATATTTCGTGGGTCTCTTTGCTAGCCTTATTTCTGTGGAATCTGAGAACAGATATTTCGGATCTCTTTGAAGACTATAGGGCCAAAGGAAATATCCTCCGATAACAAAGAGAAAGAAGCTTTCTGAGAAACTTCTTTGTGTTCTGTGAAATCATCTCACAGAGTTACAACTTTCCCGTCAATAAGCCTTTCGCTAAGACAGTTCTTGTGGAATTGGCAAAGTGATATTTGGAAGCCCATTGAGGGCTATGATGAAAAAGGAAATATCCTCAGGTGAAATCTGCAAAGAAGATTTCTGAGAAACTTTTTAGTGTTCTCTTAATTCATCTCACAGAGTTACATCTGTATTTCATGGATCTCTTTGCTAGCCTTATTTCTGTGGAATCTAAGAACAGATATTTCGGATCCCTTGAAGAATATAGGGCCAAAAGAAATATCCTCCGATAACAAGGAGAAAGAAGCTTTCTGAGAAACTTCTTTGTGTTCTGTGAAATCATCTCACAGAGTTACAGCTTTCCCCTCAAGAAGCCTTTCGCTAAGACAGTTCTTGTGGAATTGGCAAAGTGATATTTGGAAGCCCATAGAGGTCTATGGTGAAAAAGGAAATATCCTCAGATGAAATCTGGAAAGAAGCTTTCTGACAAACTGCTCTGTGTTGTGAGACTTCCACTCACAGAACTACATCTGTATTTCGTGGATCTCTTTGGTAGCCTTATTTCTGTGGAATCTGAGAACAGATATTTCGGATCCCTTTGAAGACTATAGGACCAATGGACATATCCTCCGATAGCAAAGAGAAAGAAGCTTTCTGAGTAACTTCTTTGTGTTCTGTGAAATCATCTCACAGAGTTACAGCTTCCCCCTCAAGAAGCCTTTCGCTAGGACAGTTATTGTGGAATTGGCAAAGTGATATTTGGAAGCCCATAGAGGGCTATGGTGAAAAAGGAAATATCCTCACATGAAATCTGGAAAGAAGCTTTCTGAGAAACTGCTTAGTGTACTGTTAATTCATCTCACAGAGTTATATCTATATGTCGTGGATCTCTTTGCTAGCCTTATTTCTGTGGAATCTGAGAACAGATATTTCAGATCCCTTGGAATACTGTAGGGCCAAAGGAAATATCCTCTGATTACAAAGAGAAAGAAGCTTTCTGAGAGACTTCTTTGTGTTCCGTGAAATCATTTCAAAGAGTTACAGCTTTCCCCTCAAGAAGCCTTTCGCTATGACAATTCTTTTGGAATTGGCAAAGTGATATTTGGAAGCCCATAGAGGGCTATGGTGAAAAAGGAAATATCCTCCGATGAAATCTGGAAATAAGCTTTCTGAGAAACTGCCTAGTGCTCTGTTAATTCATCTCACAGAGTTAAATCTGTATTTCGTGGATCTCTTTGCTAGCCTTATTTCTGTGGAATCTGAGAACAGATATTTCGGATCACTTTGAAGACTATAGGGCCAAAGGAAATATCCTCCGATAACAAACAGAAAGAAGCTTTCTGAGAAACTTCTTTGTGTTCTGTGAAATCATCTCACAGAGTTACAGCTTTCCCCTCATGAAGCCTTTTGCTAAGACAGTTCTTGTGGAATTGGCAAAGTGATATTTAGAAGCCCATAGAGGTCTATGGTGAAAAAGGAAATATCCTCAGATGAAAACTGGAAAGAAGATTTCTGAGAAACTGCTTAGTGTTCTCTTAATTCATCTCGCAGTCTTACATCTGTATTTCGTGGATCTCTTTGCTAGCCTTATTTCTGTGGAATCTGAGAACAGATATTTCGGATCCCTTGGAAGACTATAGGGCCAAAGGAAATATCCTCCGATAACAAAGAGAAAGAAGCTTTCTGAGAAACTTCTTTGTGTTCTGTGAAATCATCGCACAGAGTTACAGCTTTCCCCTCAAGAAGCCTTTCGCTAAGACACTCCTTGTGGAATTGGCAAAGTGACATTTGGAAGCCCATAGAGGGCTATGGTGAAAAAGGAAATATCCTCACATGAAATCTGGAAAGAAGCTTTCTGAGAAACTGCTTAGTGTTCTGTTAATTCATCTCACAGAGTTATATCTATATTTCGTGGATCTCTTTGCTAGCCTTATTTCTGTGGAATCTGAGAACAGATATTTCAGATCCCTTGGAATACTGTAGGGCCAAAGGAAATATCCTCTGATTACAAAGAGAAAGAAGCTTTCTGAGAGACTTCTTTGTGTTCTGTGAAATCATTTCAAAGAGTTACAGCTTTCCTCTGAAGAAGCCTTTCGCTATGACAGTTCTTTTGGAATTGGCAAAGTGATATTTGGAAGCCCGTAGAGGGCTATGGTGAAAAAGGAAATATCCTCCGATGAAATCTGGAAAGAAGCTTTCTGAGAAACTGCTTAGTGCTCTGTTAATTCATCTCACAGAGTTACATCTGTATTTCGTGGATCTCTTTGCTAGCCTTATTTCTGCGGAATCTGAGAACAGATATTTCGGATCACTTTGAAGACTATAGGGCCAAAGGAAACATCCTCCGATAACAAACAGAAAGAAGCTTTCTGAGAAACTTCTTTGTGTTATGTGAAATCATCTCACAGAGGTACAGCTTTCCCCTCAAGAAGCCTTTCGCTAAGACAGTTCTTGTGGAATTGGCAAAGTGATATTTGGAAGCCCGTTGAGGGCTATGATGAAAAAGGAAATATACTCAGATGAAATCTGGAAAGAAGATTTCTGAGAAACTGCTTAGTGTTCTCTTAATTCATCTCACAGAGTTACATCTGTATTTCATGGATCTCTTTGCTAGCCTTATTTCTGTGGAATTTAAGAACAGATATTTCGGATCCCTTGAAGACTATAGGGCCAAAGAAATATCCTCCGATAACAGAGAGAAAGAAGCTTTCTGAGAAACTTCTTTGTGTTCTGTGAAATCATCTCACAGAGTTACAGCTTTCCCCTCAAGAAGCCTTTCGCTAAGACAGTTCTTGTGGAATTGGCAAAGTGATATTTGGAAGCCCATAGAGGGCTGTGCTGAAAAAGGAAATATCCTCAGATGAAATCTGTAAAGAAGGTGTCTGAGAAACAGCTCTTTGATGTGTGACTTCCACTCACAGAGTTACGTCTGTATTTCGTGGATCTCTTTCCTTCCCTTATTTCTGTGGTATCTGAGAACAGGTACTTCGGATTCATTTGAAGACTATAGGGCCAAAAGAAATATCCTCCAATAACAAAGACAAAGAAGCTCTCTGAGAAACTTTTTTGTGTTCTGTAAAATCATCTCACAGAGTTACAGCTTTCCCCTCAAGAAGCCTTTCGCTAAGACAGTTCTTGTGGAATTGGCAAAGTGATATTTGGAAGCCTATAGAGGTCTATGGTGAAAAAGGAAATATCCTCAGATGAAATCTGGAAAGAAGCTTTCTGAGAAACTGCTCTGTGATGTGAGACTTCCACTCACAGAGTTACATCTGTATTTCGTGGATCTCTTTGGTAGCCTTATTTCTGTGGAATTTGAGAACAGATATTTCGGATCACTTTGAAGAATATAGGGCCAATGGAAATATCCTCCGATAGCAAAGAGAAAGAAGCTTTCTGAGAAACTTCTTTGTGTTCTGTGAAATCATCTCACAGAGTTACAGCTTCCCCCTCAAGAAGCCTTTCGCTAAGACAGTTCTTGTGGAATTGGCAAAGTGATATTTGGAAGCCCGTTAAGGGCTATGATGAAAAAGGAAATATACTCAGATGAAATCTGGAAAGAAGATTTCTGAGAAACTGTTTAGTGTTCTCTTAATTCATTTCACAGAGTTACATCTGTATTTCATGGATCTCTTTGCTAGCCTTATTTCTGTGGAATCTAAGAACAGATATTTCGTATCCCTTGAAGACTATAGGGCCAAAAGAAATATCCTCCATAACAAAGAGAAAGAAGCTTTCTGAGAAACTTCTTTGTGTTCTGTGAAATCATCTCACAGAGTTACAGCTTTTCCCTCCAGAAGACTTTCGCTAAGACAGTTCATTTGGAATTGGCAAAGTGATATTTAGAAGCCCGTAGTGGTCTATGGTGAAAAAGAAATATCCTCAGATGAAAACTGGAAAGAAGATTTCTGAGAAACTGCTTAGTGTTCTCTTAATTCATTTCACAGATTTATATCTGTATTTCGTGGATCTCTTTGCTAGCCTTATTTCTGTGGATTCTGAGAACAGATATTTCGGATCCCTTGGAAGACTATAGGGCCAAAGGAAATATCCTGCGATAAGAAAGAGAAAGAAGCTTTCTGAGAAACTTCTTTGTGTTCTGTGAAATCATCTCACAGAGTTACAGCTTTCCCCTCAAGAAGCCTTTCGCTAAGACAGTTCTTGTGGAATTGGCAAAGTGATATTTGGAAGCCCATAGAGGGCTATGCTGAAAAAGGAAATATCCTCAGATGAAATCTGTAAAGAAGGTGTCTGAGAAACAGCTCGTTGATGTGTGACTTCCACTCACAGAGTTACGTCTGTATTTCGTGGATCTCTTTCCTTACCTTATTTCTGTGGTATCTGAGAACAGATACTTCGGATTCATTTGAAGACTATAGGGCCAAAGGAAATATCCTCCAATAACAAAGAGAACGAAGCTTTCTGAGGAACTTTTTTGTGTTCTGTGAAATGATCTCACAGAGTTACAGCGTTCCCCTCAAGAAGCCTTTCGCTAAGACAGTTCTTGTGGAATTGGCAAAGTGATATTTGGAAGCCCATTGAGGGCTATGATGAAAAAGGAAATATCCTCAGATGAAATCTGGAAAGAAGCTTTCTGAGAAACTTCTTAGTGCTCTGTTAATTCATCTCACAGAGTTACATCTGTATTTCGTGGGTCTCTTTGCTAGCCTTATTTCTGTAGAATCTGAGAACAGATATGTCGGATCTCTTTGAAGACTATAGGGCCAAAGGAAATATCCTCCGATAACAAAGAGAGAGAAGCTTTCGGAGAAACTTCTTTGTGTTCTGTAAAATCATCTCACAGAGTTACAGCTTTCCCCTCACAAAGCCTTTCGCTAAGACAGTTCTTGTGGAATTATCAAAGTGATATTTGGAAGCCCATAGAGGGCTATGGTGAAAAAGGAAATATCCTCAGATGAAATCTGGAAAGAAGCTTTCTGACAAACTGCTCTGTGATGTGAGACTTCCACTCACAGAGTTACATCTGTATTTCGTGGATTTCTTTGGTAGCCTTATTTCTGTGGAATCTGAGAACAGATATTTCGGATCCCTTTGAAGACTATAGGGCCAATGGAAATATCCTCCGATAGCAAAGAGAAAGAAACTTTCTGAGAAACTTCTTTGTGTTCTGTGAAATCATCTCACAGAGTTACAGCTTCCCCCTCAAGAAGCCTTTCGCTAAGACAGTTCTTGTGGAATTGGCAAAGTGATATTTGGAAGCCCATAGAGGGCTATGTTGAAAAAGGAAATATCCTCCGATGAAATCTGGAAAGAAGCTTTCTGAGAAACTGCTCTGTGATATGAGACTTCCACTCACAGGGTTACATCTGTATTTCGTGTATCTCTTTGCTAGCCTTATTTCTGTGGAATCTGAGAACAGATATTTCGGATCCCTTTGAAGACTATAGGGCCAAAGGAAATATCCTCTGATAACAAGGAAAAAGAAGCTTCCTGAGAAACTGCTTTGTGTTCTGTGAAATCATCTCACAGAGTTACAGCTTTCCCCTCAAGAAGCCTTTCGCTAAGACAGTTCTTGTGGAATTGGCAAAGTGATATTT
Source organism: Macaca fascicularis (assembly GCF_037993035.2). NCBI lineage: Eukaryota > Metazoa > Chordata > Mammalia > Primates > Cercopithecidae > Macaca > Macaca fascicularis. Next base: position 34,958,191 of record NC_088389.1, read on the forward strand.
GGAAGCCCATAGAGGGCTATGGTGAAAAAGGAAATATCCTCAAATCATATCTGGAAAGAAGCTTTCTGAGAAACTGCTCTGGATATGTGACTTCTACTCAGGGAGTAACATCTGTATTTCGTGGATCTCTTTCCTAGCCTTTTTTCTGTGGAATTTTAGAACAGATATTTCGGATCCTTATGAAGACTATAGGGCCAAAGGAAATATCCTCCGATAACAAAGAGACAGAAGCTTTCTGGGAAACTTCTTGGTGTTCTATGAAATCATCTCACAGAGTTACAGTTTTCCCCTCAAGAAGCCTTTCGCTAAGACAGTTCTTTTGGAATTGGCAAGGTGATATTTGGAAGCCCATAAAGGGCTATGGTGAAAAAGGAAATATCCTCAAATGAAATCTGGAAAGGTTTCTGAGAAACTGCTCTCTGATATATAACTTCCACTCAGAGAGTTACATCTGTATTTCGTGGATCTCTTTGCTAGCCTTATTTCTGTGGAACCTGAGAACCCATATTTCGAATCCCTTTTTAGACTATAGGGCCAAAGGAAATATTCTCCGATAACAAAGAGAAAGAAGCTTCCTGAGAAACTACTTTGTGTTCTGTGAAATCATCTCACAGAGTTACAGCTTTCCCCTCAAGAAGCCTTTCGCTAAGACAGTTCTTGTGGAATTGACAAAGTGATATTTGGAAGCCCATAGAGGGCTATAGTGAAAAAGGAAATATCCTCAGATGAAATTTGGAAAGAAGCTTTCTGAGAAACTGCTTAGTGTTCTGTTAATTAATCTCACAGAGTTACATCTGTATTTCGTGGATCTCTTTCTAGCCTCATTTCTGTGGAATCTGAGAACAGATAATTCGGATCCCTTTGAAGACTATAGGGCCAAAGGAAATATTCTCCGATAACAAAGAGAAAGAAGCTTCCTGCGGAATTACTTTTTGTTCTGTGAAATAATCTCACAGAGTTACAGCTTTCCCCTCAAGAAGCCTTTCGCTAAGACAGTTCTTGTGGAATTGGAAAAGTGATATTTGGAAGCCCATAGAGTGCTAAGGTGAAAAAGGAAATATCCTCAGATGAAATCTGGAAAGAAGGTTTCTGAGAAACAGCTCGGTGATGTGTAACTTCCACTCACAGAGTTACATCTGTATTTCGTGTATCTCTTTGCTAGCCTTATTTCTGTGGAATCTGAGAACAGATATTTCGGATCCCTGGGAAGACTATAGGGCCAAAGGAAATATCCTCCGATAACAAAGAGAAAGAAGCTTTCTGAGAAACTTCTTTGTGTTCTGTGAAATCATCTCACAGAGTTACAGCTTTCCCCTCAAGAAGCCTTTCGCTAAGACAGTTCTTGTGGAATTGGCAAAGTGATATTTGGAAGCCCATAGAGGGCTATGGTGAAAAAGGAAATATCGTCAGATGAAATCTTGAAAGAAGCTTTCTGTGAAACTGCTCTGTGACGTGTGACTTCCACTCACAGAGTTACATCTGTATTTCGTGGATCTCTTTGCTAGCCTTATTTCTGTGGAATCTGAGAACAGATATTTCGGATCCCTTTCAAGTCTATAGGGCCAAAGGAAATATCCTCCATTAACAAAGAGAAAGAAGCTTTCTGAGAAACTTCTTTGTGTTCTGTGAAATCATCTCACAGAGTTACAGCTTTCCCCTCAAGAAGACTTTCGCTAAGACATTTCTTGTGGAATTGGCAAAGTGATATTAGGAAGCCCATAGAGGGCTATGGTGAAAAAGGAAATATCCTCATATGAAATCTGGAAAGGTTACTGAGAAACTGCTCTGTGATGTATAACTTCCACTCACAGAGTTATATCTGTATTTCGTGGATCTCTTTGCTAGCCTTATTTCTGTGGAATCTGAGAACAGATATTTCGGTTCCCTTTGAAGACTATAGGGCCAAAGGAAATATCCTCCGATAACAAAGAGAAAGAAGCTTCCTGAGAAACTACTTTGTGTTCTGTGAAATCATCTCCCAGAGTTACAGCTTTCCCCTCAAGAAGCCTTTCGCTAAGACAGTTATTGTGGAATTGGCAAAGTGATATTTGGAAGCCCATACAGGGCTACGGTGAAAAAGGAAATATCCTCAGATGAAATCTGTAAAGAAGGTGTCTGAGAAACAGCTCGTTAATATGTGACTTCCACTCACAGAGTTACATCTGTATTTCGTGGATCACTTTCCTAGCCTTATTTCTGTGGTATCTGAGAACAGATACTTCGGATCCATTTGAAGACAATAGGGCCAAAGGAAATATCCTCCGATAACAAAGAGAAAGAAGCTTTCTGAGAAACTTCTTTGTGTTCTGTGAAATGATCTCACAGAGTTACCGCATTCCCTTCAAGAAGCCTTTCGCTAAGACAGTTCTTGTGGAATTGCAAAGTGATATTTGGAAGCCCATAGAGGGCTATGGAGAAAAAGGAAATATCCTCAGATGTAATCTGGAAAGAAGCTTTCTGAGAAACTGCTCTGTGATGTGAGAATTCCACTCACAGAGTTACATCTGTATTTCGTGTATCTCTTTGCTAGCCTTATTTCTGTGGAATCTGAGAACAGATATTTCGGATCCCTTTGAAGACTATAGGGCCAAAGGAAATATCCTCCGATAACAAAGAGAAAGAAGCTTTCTGAGGAACTTCTTTGTGTTCTGTGAAATCATCTCACAGAGTTACAGCTTTCCCCCAAGAACCCTTTCGCTGAGACACTTCTTGTGGAATTGGCAAAGTGATATTTGGAAGCCCATAGAGGGCTACGGTGAAAAAGGAAATATCCTCAGATGAAATCTGGAAAGAAGGTTTATGAGAAACTGCTCTGTGATGTATGACTTCCACTCACAGAGTTACTTCTGTATTTCGTGGATCTCTTTGCTAGTCTCATTTCTGTGGAATCTGAGAACAGATATTTCGGATCCCTTGGAAGACTATAGGGCCAAAGGAAATATTCTCCGATAACAAAGAGAAAGAAGCTTCCTGAGAAACTGCTTTGTGTTCTGTGAAATCATTTCACAGAGTTACAGCGTTCCCCTCAAGATGCCTTTCGCTAAGACAGTTCTTCTGGAATTGGCAAAGTGATATTTGGAAGCCCATAGAGGGCTATGGTGAAAAAGGATATATCCTCAGATGAAATCTGGAAAAAGCTTTCTGAGAAACTGCTTAGTGTTCTGTTAATTCATCTAGCAGACTTACGTCTGTATTTCGTGGATCTCTTTGCTAGCCTTATTTCTGTGGAATCTGAGAACAGATATTTCGGATCCCTTTGAAGACTATAGGGCCAAAGGAAATATCCTCCGATAACAAAGAGAAAGAAGCTTTCTGAGGAACTTCTTTGTGTTCTGTGAAATCATCTCACAGAGTTACAGCTTTCCCCCAAGAACCCTTTCGCTGAGACACTTCTTGTGGAATTGGCGAAGTGATATTTGGAAGCCCTTAGAGGGCTAGGGTGAAAAAGGAAATATCCTCAGATCATATCTGGAAAGAAGCTTTCTGAGAAACTGCTCTGGAAATGTGACTTCTACTCAGGGAGTTACATCTATATTTCGTGGATCTCTTTGCTAGCCTTTTTTCTGTGGAATTTTAGAACAGATATTTCGGATCCTTATGAAGACTATAGGGCAAAAGGAAATATCCTCCGATAACAAAGATACAGAAGCTTTCTGAGAAACTTCTTTGTGTTCTGTGAAATCATTTCACAGAGTTACAGTTTTCCCCTCAAGAAGCCTTTCGCTAAGACAGTTCTTTTGGAATTGGCAAGGTGATATTTGGAAGCCCATAGAGGGCTATGGTGAAACAGGATATATCCTCAGATGAAATCTGGAAAAAGCTTTCTGAGAAACTGCTTAGTGTTCTGTTAATTCATCTAGCAGACTTACGTCTGTATTTCGTGGATCTCTTTGCTAGGCTTATTTCTGTGGAATCTGAGATCAGATATTTCGGATCCCTTGAAGACTATAGGGCCAAAGGAAATATCCTACGATAACAAACAGAAAGAAGCTTTCTGAGAAACTTGTTTGTTTTCTGTGAAATCATCTGACAGAGTTACAGCATTCCCCTAAAGAAGCCTTTCGCTCAGACAGTTCTTGTGGAATTGACAAAGTGATATTTGGAAGCCCATAGAGGGCTACGGTGAAAAAGGAAATATCCTCAGATGAAATCTGGAAAGGTTTCTGAGAAACTGCTCTGTGATGTATGACTTCCACTCACAGAGTTACATCTGTATTTCGTGGATCTCTTTGCTAGCCTTATTTCTGTGGAATCTGAGAACAGATATTTCGGATCCCTTTGAAGACTATAGAGCCAAAGGAAATATCCTCTGATAACAAGGAAAAAGAAGCTTCCTGAGAAACTGCTTTGTGTTCTGTGAAATCATCTCACAGAGTTACAGCTTTCCCCTCAAGAAGCCTTTCGGTAAGAGAGTTCTTGTGGAATTGGCAAAGTGATATTTGGAAGCCCATAGAGGGGTATAGTGAAAAAGGAAATATCCTCAGATGAAATTTGGAAAGAAGCTTTCTGAGAAACTGCTTAGTGTTCTGTTAATTCATCCACAGAGTTACATCTGTATTTCGTGGATCTCTTTCTAGCCTTATTTCTGTGGAATCTGAGAACAGATATTTCGGATCCCTTTGAAGACTATAGGGCCAAAGGAAATATTCTCCGATAACAAAGAGAAAGAAGCTTCCTGAGAAACTACTTTGTGTTCTGTGAAATCATCTCACAGACTTACAGCTTTCCCCTCAAGAAGCCTTTCGCTAAGACAGTTCTTGTGGAATTGGAAAAGTGATATTTGGAAGCCCATAGAGGGCTATGGTGAAAAAGGAAATATCCTCAGATGAAATCTGGAAAGAAGCTTTCTGAGAAACTGCTTAGTGTTCTGTTAATTCATCTCACAGAGTTACATCTGTATTTCGTAGATCTCTTTGCTAGCCTTATTTCTGTGGAATCTGAAAACAGATATTTCGGATCCCTTTTAAGACTATAGGGCCAAAGGAAATATCCTCCGATAACAAAGAGAAAGAAGCTTCCGGAGAAACTGCTCTGTGTTCTGTGAAATCATCTCACAGAGTTACAGCTTTCCCCTCAGGAAGCCTTTCGCTAAGACAGTACTTGTGGAATTGGCAAAGTGATATTTGGAAGCCCGTAGAGGGCTATGGTGAAAAAGGAAATATCCTCAGATGAAATCTGGAAAGAAGCTTTCTGAGAAACTGCTCTGTGATGTGTGACTTCCACTCACAGAGTTACATCTGTATTTCGTGGATCTCTTTCTAGCCTTATTTCTGTGGAATCTGAGAACAGATAATTCGGATCCCTTTGAAGACTATAGGGCCAATGGAAATATTCTCCGATAACAAAGACAAAGAAGCTTCCTGAGAAACTACTTTGTGTTGTGTGAAATAATCTCACAGAGTTACAGCTTTCCCCTCAAGAAGCCTTTCGCTAAGACAGTACTTGTGGAATTGAAAAGTGATATTTGGAAGCCCGTAGAGGGCTATGGTGAAAAAGGATTTATCCTCAGATGAAATCTGGAAAGAAGGTTTCTGAGAAACAGCTCGGTGATGTGTAACTTCCACTCACAGAGTTACATCTGTATTTCATGGATCTCTTTGCTAGCCTTATTTCTGTGGAATCTGAGAACAGATATTTCGGATCCCTTGGAAGACTATAGGGCCAAGGAAATATCCTCCGATAACAAAGAGAATGAATCTTTCTGAGAAACTTCTTTGTGTTCTGTGAAATCATCTCACAGAGTTACAGCTTTCCCGTCAAGAAGCCTTTCGGTAAGACAGTTCTTGTGGAACAGACAAAGTGATATTTGGAATCCCATAGTGGGCTATGGTAAAAAAGGAAATATCCTCAGATGAAATCGGGAAAGAAGCTTTCTGAGAAACTGCTCTGTGATGTGTGACTTCCACTAACACAGTTACATCTCTGTTTCGTGTATCTCTTTGCGAGCCTTATTTCTGTGGAATCTGAAAACAGATATTTCGGATCCCTTTGAAGATTATAGGACCAAAGGAAATATTCTGCGATAACAAAGAGAAAGAAGGTTTCTGAGAAACTTCTTTGTGTTCTGTGAAATCATCTCACAGAGTTACAGCTTTCTCCTCAAGAAGCCTTTGCTAAGACAGTTCTTGTGGAATTGGCAAAGTGATATTTGGAAGCCCATAGAGTGCTATGTTGAAAAATTAAATATCCTCAGATGAAATCTGGAAAAAAGCTTTCTAAGAAACTGCTTAGTGTTCTGTTAATTCATCTCACAGAGTTACATCTGTATTTCGTGGATCTCTTTGCTAGCCGTATTTCTGTGGCATCTCAGAACAGATATTTCGGATCCCTTTGAAGACTATAGGGCCAAAGGAAATATCCTCCGATAACAAAGAGAAAGAAGTTTTCTGAGAAACTTCTTTGTGGTCTGTGAAATCATCTCACAGAGTTACAGCTTTCCCCTCAAGGAGCCTTTCGCTAAGATAGTTCTTGTGGAATTGGCAAAGTGATATTTCTAAGCTCTTAGAGGGCTATGGTGAAAAAGGAAATATCCTCAGATGAAATCTGGAAAGAAGCTTTCTGAAAAGCTGCTCTGGATGTGTGACTTCTACTCACAGAGTTACATCTGTATTTCGTGTATCTCTTTGCTAGCCTTATTTCTGTGGAATGTGAGAACTGATATTTCGGATCCCTTGAAAGACTATAGGGCCAAAGGAAATGTCCTCCGATAACAAAGAGAAAGAAGCTTTCTGAGAAACTTCTTTGTGTTCTGTGAAATCATCTAACAGAGTTACAGCTTTCCCCTCAAGAAGCCTTTCGCTAAGACAGTTCTTGTGGAATTGACAAAGTGATATTTGGAAGCCCATGGAGGGCAATGGTGATAAAGGAAATATCCTCCGATGAAATCTGGAAAGAAGATTTCTGAGAAACTGCTTAGTGTCCAGTTAATTCATCTCACATAGTTACATCTGTATTTCGTGGATCTCTTTGCTAGCCTTATTTCTGTGGAATCTCAGAACAGATATTTCGGATCCCTTTCAAGACTATAGGGCAAAGGAAATATCCTCCGATAACAAAGAGACAGAAGCTTTGTGATAAACTTCTTTGTGTTCTGTGAAATCATCTCACAGAGTTACAACTTTTCCCTCAAGAAGTCTTTCGCTAAGACAGTTTTTGTGGAATTGACAAAGTGATATTTGGAAGCCCATAGAGGGCAATGTTGAAAAAGGAAATATCCTCAGATGAAATCTGGAAAGAGGCTTTCTGAGAAACTACTCTGTGACGTGTCACTTCCACTCACAGAGTAACATCTGTATTTCGTGGATCTCTTTGCTAGCCTTATTTCTGTGGAATCTGAGAACAGATATTTCGGATCCCTTCTAAGACTATAGGGCTAAAGGAAATATCCTCTGATTACAAAGAGAAAGAAGATTTCTGAGAAAGTTTTTTGTGTTCTCTGAAATCATCTCACAGAGTCACAGCTTTCCCCTCAAGAAGCCGTTCGCCAAGACAGTTCTTGTGGTATTGGCAAAGTGATATTTGGAAGCCCACAGAGGGCTATGGTGAAAAACGAAATATCCTCAGATGAAATCTGGAAAGAGGCTTTCTGAGAAACTGCTTTGTGATGTGTGACTTCCACTCAGAGAGTTACATCTGTATTTCGTGGATCTCTTTGCGAGCCTTATATCTGTGGAATCTGAGAAGAGATATTTCGGATCCCTTTGAAGACTATAGGGAAAAAGGAAATATCCTCCGATAACAAGGAGAAAGAATCGTTCTGAGAAACGTCTTTGTGTTCTGTGAAATCATCTCAGAGTGTTACAGCTTTCCCCTCAAGAAGACTTTCGCTAAGACAGTTCTTGTGGAATTGGCAAAGTGATATTTGGAAGACCATAGAGGACTATGGTGAAAAAGGAAATATCCTCAGATGAAATCTGGAAAGATGATTTCTGAGAAACTGCTTAGTGTTCTGTTAATTTATCTCCCAGAGTTACATCTGTATTTCGTGGATCTCTTTGCAAGCCTTATTTCTGTGTAATCTGAGAACAGATATTTCGGATCCCTTTGAAGACTATAGGGTCAAAGAAAATATCCTCCGATAACAAAGAGAAAGAAGCTTTCTGAGAAACTTCTTTGTGTTCTGTGAAATCATCTCACAGAGTTACAGCTTGCCCCTCAAGAAGCCTTTCGCTAAGACAGTTCTTGTGGAATTGGCAAAGTGATATTTGGAAGCCCATAGAGGGCTGTTTTGAAAAAGGAAATATCCTCAGATGAAATCTGGAAAGAAGCTCTCTGAGAAACTGCTCTGTGATGTGTGACTTCCACTCACAGGGTTACATCTGTATATCGTGGATCTCTTTGCTGTCCTTATTTCTCTGGAATCTAAGAACAGATATTTCGGATCCCTTGGAAGACAATAGGGCGAAAGGAAATATCCTCAGATAACAAAGAGAAAGAAGCTTTCTGAGAAACTTGTTTGTGTTCTGTGAAGTCATCTCACAGAGTTACAGCTTTCCCCTCAAGAAGCCTTTCGCTAAGACAGTTCTTGTGGAATTGGCAAAGTGATATTTGGAAGCCCTTAGTGGGCTAAGGTGAAAAAGGAAATATCCTCAGATGAAATCTGGTAAGAAGATTTCTGAGAAACTGCTTAGTGTTCAGTTAATTCATCTCACAGAGTTACATCTGTATTTCTTGGATATCTTTGATAGCCTAATCTCTGTGGAATCTGAGAACAGATATTTCGGATCCCTTTGAAGACTATAGGGCCAAAGGAAATATCCTCCGATAACAAAGAGAAAGAAACTTTCTGAGAAACTTGTTTGTGTTCTGTGAAATCATCTCACAGAGTTACAGCTTTCCCCTCAAGAAGCCTTTCCCTAAGCCAGTTCTTGTGGAATTGGCAAAGTGATATTTGGAAACCCATAGAGGGCTATGGTGAAAAAGGAAATATCCTCAGATGAAATCTGGAAAGAGGCTTTCTGAGAAACTAATTTGTGATGTGTGACTTCCACTCACAGAGTTACATCTGTATTTCGTGGATCTCTTTGCTAGCCTTATTTCTGTGAAATTTGAGAACAGATATTTCGGATCCCTTTGAAGACTATAGGGACAAAGATAGTATCCTCCGATAACAAAGAGGAAGAAGCTTTCTGAGAAACTTTTTTGTGTTCTCTGAAATCATCTCACAGAGTCACAGCTTTTCCCTCAAGAAGTTTTCGCTAAGACAGTTCTTGTGGAATTGGCAACCTGATATTTTGAAGCCCACGGAGGGCTATGGTGAAAAGGGAAATATCCTCAGATGAAATCTGGAGCGAAGGTTTCTGAGAAACAGCTCGGTGATGTGTGACTTCCACTCAAAGAGTTCCATCTGTATTTCGTGGATCACTTTGCTAACCTTATTTCTTGGAATCTGAGAAGAGATATTTCGGATCCCTTGGAAGACAATAGGGCGAAAGGAAATATCCTCAGATAACAAAGAGAAAGAAGCTTTCTGAGAAACTTCTTTGTGTTCTGTGAAATCATCTCACAGAGTTACAGCTTTTTCCTCAAGAAGCCTTTCGCTAAGACAGTTCTTGTGGAATTGGCAAAGTGATATTTGGAAGCCCACAGAGTGCGATGGTGAAAAAGGAACTATCCTCAGATGAAATCTGGAAAGAAGCTTTCTGAGATACTGCTTAGTGTTCTGTTAATTCATCTCACCGAGTTACATCTATATATCGTGGATCTCTTTGCTTGCCTTATTTCTGTGGAATCTGAGAACAGATATTTCGGATCCCTTTGAAGACTACAGGGCCAAAGGTAATATCCTCCGATAACAAAGAGAAAGAAAGTTTCTCAGAAACTTCTTTGTGTTTTGTGAAATCGTCTCACAGAGTTACAGCTTTTCCCTTAAGAAGCTTTTCGCTAAGACAGTTCATGTGGAATTGGAAAGGTGATATTTTGAAGCCCACAGAGGGCTATGGTGAAAAAGGAAATATCCTCAGATGAAATCTGGAAAGAAGCTTTCTGAGAAACTGCTTAGTGTTCTGTTAATTCATCTCACAGAGTTACATCTGTGTTTCGTGGATGTTTTTGCTGGCATTATTTCTGTGGAATCTGAGAACAGATATTTCGGATCCCTTTGAAGACTATAGGGCCAAAGGAAATATGCTACGATAACAAAGAGAAAGAAGCTTTCTGAGAAACTTCTTTGTGTTCTGTGAAATCATCGCACAGAGTTACAGCTTTCCCCTCAAGAAGCCTTTCGCTAAGACAGTTCTTGTGGAATTGGCAAAGCGATATTGGGAAGCCCATAGAGGGCTATGGTGAAAAAGGAAATATCCTCAGATGAAATCTGGAAAGAAGCTTTCTGAGAAACAGCTCGGTGATGTGTGACTTCCACTCACAGAGTTACATCTGTATTTCGTGGATCTCTTTGCTAGCCTTATTTCTGTGGAATATGAGAACAGATATTTCGGATCCCTTGGAAGACTATAGGGCCAAAGGAAATATCCTCCGATAAAAAGGAGAAAGAAGCTTTCTGAGAAACTTCTTTGTGTTCTGTGAAATCATCTAACAGAGTTACAGCTTTCCCCTCAAGAAGTCTTTCGCTAAGACAGTTCTTGTGGAATTGGCAAAGTGATATTTGGAAGCCCATAGAGGGCTATGGTGATAAAGGAAATATCCTCCGATGAAATCTGGAAAGAAGATTTCTGAGAAACTGCTTAGTGTTCAGTTAATTCATCTCACAGAGTTACATCTGCATTTCGTGGATCTCTTTGATAGCCTTATCTCTGTGGAATCTGAGAACAGATATTTAGGATCCCTTAGAATACTATAGAGCGAAAAGAAATATCCTCTGATAACAAAGAGAAAGAAGCTTTCTGAGAAACATCTTTGTGTTCTGTGAAAACATCTCACAGAGTTACACCTTTCCCCTCAAGAAGGCTTTCGCTAAGACAGTTCTTGTGGAACTGGCAAAGTGATATTTGGAAGCCCATAGAGGGCTATGGTGAAAAAGGAAATATCCTCAGATGAAATCTGCAAAGAGGCTTTCTGAGAAACTACTCTGTGACGTTTGACTTCCACTCACAGAGTTACATCTGTATGTCGTGGATCTCTTTGCTAGCCTTATTTCTGTGAAATCTGAGAAAAGATATTTCGGATCCCTTCTAAGACTATAGGGCCAAAGAAAATATCCTCCGATAACAAAGAGAAAGAAGCTTTCTGAGAAACTATTTTGTGTTCTCTGAAATCATCTCACAGAGTCACAGCTTTTCCCTCAAGAAACTTTTCGCTAAGACAGTTCTTGTGGAATTGGCAAAGTGATATTTTGAAGCCCACAGAGGGCTATGGTGAAAAAGGAAATATCCTCAGATGAAATCTGGAACGAAGGTTTCTGAGAAACAGCTCGGTGTTCTGTTAATTCATCTCACAGTGTTACATCTGTATTTCGTGTATCTCTTTGCTAGCCTTATTTCTGTGGAATCTGAGAGCAGATATTTCGGTTCCCTTCTAAGGCTATAGGGCCAAAGGAAATATCCTCCGATAACAAAGAGAAAGAAGCTTTCTGAGAAACTTCTTTGTGTTCTGTGAAATCATCTCACAGAGTTACAGGTTTCCCCTGAAGAAGCCATTCGTTAAGACAGTTCTTGTGGAATTGGCAAAGTGATATTTGGAAGTCCTTACAGGCGTATGGTGAAAAAGGAAATATCCTCAGATGAAATCTGGAAAGAAGCTTTCTGAGAAACTGCTCTGTGATGTGTGACTTCCACTCACAGAGTTACATCTGTATTTCGTGGATCTCTTTGCTAGCCTTATTTCTGTGGAATCTGAGAACAGATATTTCGGATCCCTTTGAAGACTATAGGGCCAAAGGAAATATCCTCCGATAAGAAAGAGAAAGAAGCTTTCTGAGGAAATTCTTTGTGTTCTGTGAAATCATCTCACAGAGTCACAGCTTTCCCCTCAAGAAGCCTTTCGCTAAGACAGTTCTTGTGGAATTGGCAAAGTGATATTTGGAAGCCCACAGAGAGCTATGGTGAAAAAGGAAATATCCTCATATGAAATCTGGAAAGAAGCTTTCTGAGAAACTGCTTAGTGTTCTGTTAATTCATCTCACAGAGTTACATCTGTATTTCGTGGATCTCTTTGCTAGCCTTATTTCTGTGAAATCTGAGAACAGATATTTCGGATCCCTTCTAAGACTATAGGGCCAAAGGAAATATCCTCCGATAACAAAGAGAAAGAAGCTTTCTGAGAAACTTTTTTGTGTTCTCTGAAATCATCTCACAGAGTCACAGCTTTTCCCTCAAGAAGCTTTTCGCTAAGACAGTTCTTGTGGAATTGGCAAAGTGATATTTTGAAGCCCTCAGAGGGCTAAGGTGAAAAAGGAAATATCCTCAGATGAAATCTGGAACGAAGGTTTCTGAGAAACAGCTCGGTGATGTGTGACTTCCACTCAAAGAGTTCCATCTGTATTTCGTGGATCACTTTGCTAACCTTATTTCTTGGAATCTGAGAAGAGATATTTCGGATCCCTTGGAAGACAATAGGGCGAAAGGAAATATCCTCAGATAACAAAGAGAAAGAAGCTTTCTGAGAAACTTCTTTGTGTTCTGTGAAATCATCTCACAGAGTTACAGCTTTTTCCTCAAGAAGCCTTTCGCTAAGACAGTTCTTGTGGAATTGGCAAAGTGATATTTGGAAGCCCATAGTGCGCTATAGTGAAAAAGGAAATATCCTCAGATGAAATCTGGAAAGAAGCTTTCTGAGAAACTGCTTAGTGTTCTGTTAATTCATCTCACAGAGTTACATCTGTATTTCGTGGATCTCTTTGCTAGCCTTATTTCTGTGGAATCTGAGAGCAGATATTTCGGATCCCTTCTAAGACTAAAGGGCCCAAGGAAATATCATCCGATAACAAAGATAAAGAAGCCTTCTGAGGAACTTCTTTGTGTCTGTGAAATCATCTCACAGAGCCACAGCTTTCCCCTAAAGAAGCCTTTTACTAAGACAGTTCTTGTGGAATTGGCAAAGTGATATTTGGAAGCCCACAGAGGGCTATGGTGAAAAAGGAAATATCCTCAGATGAAATTTGGAAAGAAGCTTTCTGAGAAACTGCTTAGTATTCTGTTAATTCTTCTCAGGGAGTTACATCTGTATTGCGTGGATCTCTTTGCTAGCCTTATTTCTGTGGAATCTGAGAACAGATATTTCGGATCCATTGGAAGACTACAGGGCCAAAGGAAATATCCTCAGATAACAAAGAGAAAGAAGCTTTCTGAGAAACTTCTTTGTGTTCTGTGAAATCATCTCACAGAGTTACAGCTTTCCCCTCAAGAAGCCTTTCGCTAAGACAGTTCTTGTGGAATTGGCAAAGTGATGTTTGGAATCCCATAGAGGGCTATGGTGAAAAAGGAAATATCCTCAGATGAAATCTGGAAAGAAGATTTCTGAGAAACTGCTTAGCGTTCTGTTACTTCATCTCACAGAGTTACATCTGTATTTCGTGGATCTCTTTGCTAGCCTTATTTCTGTGGAATCTGAGAACAGATATTTCGGATCCCTTTGAAGACTATAGGGCCTAAGAAAATATCCTCCGATAACAAAGAGAAAGAAGCTTTCTGAGAAACCTCTTTGTGTTCTGTGAAATCATCTCACAGAGTTACAGCTTTCCCCTCAAGAAGCCTTTCGCTAAGACAGTTCTTGTGGAATTGGCAAAGTGATATTTGGAAGCCCATAGAGGGCTATGGTGAAAATGGAGATATCCTCAGATGAAAACTGGAAAGAAGCTTTCTGAGAAACTGCTTAGTGTTCTGTTAATTCATCTCACAGAGTTACATCTGTATTTTGTGGATCTCTTTGCTAGCCTTATTTCTGTGGAATCTGAGAACAGATATTTCGGATCCCTTGGAAGACTATAGGGCCAAAGCTAATATCCTCCGATAACAAAGAGAAAGAAACTTTCTGAAAACTTCTTTGTGTTCTGTGAAATCATGGCACAGAGTTACAACTTTTCCCTCAAGAAGCCTTTCGCTAAGACAGTTCTTTTGGAATCGGCAAAGTGATATTTGGAAGCCCATAGAGGGCTATGGTGAAAAAGGAAATATCCTCAGATGAAATCTGGAAAGAAGCTTTCTGAGAAACAGCTCGGTGATGTGTGACTTCCACTCACAGAGTTACATCTGTATTTCGTCTATCTCTTTGCTAGCCTTATTTCTGTGGAATCTGAGAACAGATATTTCGGATCCCTTGGAAGACTATAGGGCCAAACGAGGTATCCTCCGATAACAAAGAGAAAGAAACTTTCTGAGAAACTTCTTTGTGTTCTGTGAAATCATCTCACAGAGTTACAGCTTTTTCCTCAAGTAGCTTTTAGCTAAGACAGTTCTTGTGGAATTGGCAAAGTGATATTTGGAAGCCCATAGAGGGCTATGGTGAAAAAGGCAATATCCTCAGATGAAATCTGGAAAGAAGGTTTCTGAGAAACAGCTCGGTGATGTGTGACTTCCACTCACAGAGTTACATCTGTATTTCGGGGATATCTTTGCTAGCCTTACTTCTGTTTAATCTGAAAACAGATATTTCGGTTCACATTCAAGACTATAGGGCCAAAGGAAATATCCTCCGATAACAAAGAGAAAGAAGCCTTCTGAGAAACTTCTTTGTGTTCTGTGAAATCATCTCACAGAGTTACAGCTTTCCCCTCAAGAAGGCTTTCGCTAAGACAGTTCTTGTGGAATTGGCAAAGTGATATTTGGAAGCCCTTAGAGGGCTATGGTGAAAAAGGAAATATCCTCAGATGAAATCTGGAAAGAAGGTTGCTGAGAAACTGCTTAGTGTTCTGTTCCATCATCTCACATAGTTACATCTGTATTTCTTGTATCTCTTTGATAGCCTTATTTCTGTTTAATCTGAGAACAGATATTTCGGATCCCTTGGAAGACTATAGGGCCAAAGCTAATATCCTCCGATAACAAAGAGAAAGAAACTTTCTGAAAACTTCTTTGTGTTCTGTGAAATCATCGCACAGAGTCACAACTTTTCCCTCAAGAATCCTTTCGCTAAGACAGTTCTTTTGGAATCGGCAAAGTGATATTTGGAAACCCATAGAGGGCTATGGTGAAAAAGGAAATATCCTCAGATGAAATCTGGAAAGAAGCTTTCTGAGAAACAGCTCGGTGATGTGTGACTTCCACTCACAGAGTTACATCTGTATTTCGTGGATCTCTTTGCTAGCCTTATTTCTGTGGAATCTGAGAACAGATATTTCGGATCCCTTGGAAGACTATAGGGCCAAATAGGTATCCTCCGATAACAAAGAGAAGGAAACTTTCTGAGAAACTTCTTTGTGTTCTGTGAAATCATCTCACAGAGTTACAGCTTTTTCCTCAAGTAGCTTTTCGCTAAGACAGTTCTTGTGGAATTGGCAAAGTGATATTTGGAAGCCCATAGAGGGCTATGGTGAAAAAGGCAATATCCTCAGATGAAATCTGGAAAGAAGGTTTCTGAGAAACAGCTCGGTGATGTGTGACTTCCACTCACAGAGTTACATCTGTATTTCGGGGATATCTTTGCTAGCCTTACTTCTGTTTAATCTGAGAACAGATATTTCGGTTCACGTTCAAGACTATAGGGCCAAAGGAAATATCCTCCGATAACAAAGAGAAAGAAGCTTTCTGAGAAACTTCTTTGTGTTCTGTGAAATCATCTCACAGAGTTACAGCTTTCCCCTCAAGAAGGCTTTCGCTAAGACAGTTCTTGTGGAATTGGCAAAGTGATATTTCGAAGCCCTTAGAGGGCTATGGTGAAAAAGGAAATATCCTCAGATGAAATCTGGAAAGAAGGTTGCTGAGAAACTGCTTAGTGTTCTGTTCATTCATCTCACAGAGTTACATCTGTATTTCGTGGATCTCTTTGCTAGCCTTATTTCTGTGGAATCTGAGAAGAGATATTTCGGATCCCTTGGAAGTCTATAGGGCCAAAGGAAATATCCTCCGATAAAAAAGAGAAAGAAGCTTTCTGAGAAACTTCTTTGTGTTCTCTGAAAACATCTCACAGAGTTACAGCTTTCCCCTCAAGAAGCCTTTCAGTAAGACAGTCCTTTTGGAATCGGCAAAGTTATATTTGGAAGCCCATAGAGGGCTATGGTGAAAAAGGAAATATCGTCAGATGAAATCTGGAAAGAAGCTTTCTGAGAAACCGCTTAGTGTTCTGTTCATTCATCTCACAGAGTTACATCTGTATTTCGTGGATCTCTTTGCTAGCCTTATTTCTGTGGAATCTGAGAACAGATATTTCCGATCCCTTGGAAGACTATAGGGCCAAAGGAAATATCCTCCGATAACAAAGAGAAAGAAGCTTTCTGAGAAACTTCTTTGTGTTCTGTGAAATCATCTCACAGAGTTACAGCTTTCCACTCAAGATGCCTTTCGCTAAGACTGTTCTTGTGGAATTGGCAAAGTGATATTTGGAAGCCCATAGAGGGCTATGGTGAAAAAGGAAATATCCTCAGATGAAATCTGGAAAGAAGGTTTCTGAGAAACAGCTCGGTGATGTGTGACTTTCACTCACAGAGTTACATCTGTATTTCGTGGATCTCTTTGCTAACCTTATTTCTGTGGGATCTGAGAACAGATATTTCAGATCCCTTGGAAGACTATAGGGCCAAAGGAAATATGTTCCGATAACAAAGAGAAAGAAGCTTTCTGAGAAACTTCTTTGTGTTCTGTGAAATCATCTCACAGAGTTACAGCTTTCCCCTCAAGAAGCCTTTCGCTAAGACAGTTCTTGTGGAATTGGCAAAGTGATATTTGGAAGCCCATAGAGGGCTATGGTGAAAAAGGAAATATCCTCAGATGAAATCTGGAAATAAGATTTCTGAGAAACTGCTCTGTGTCATATTACTTCCACTCACAGAGTTACATCTGTATTTCGTGGATCTCTTTGCTAGCCTTATTTCTGTGGAATCTTAGAACAGATATTTCGGATCCCTTTGAAGAATATGGGGCGAAAGGAAGTATCCTCCCATAACAAGGAGAAAGAAGCTTTCTGAGAAACTTCTTTGTGTTCTGTGAAATCATCTCACAGAGTTACAGCTTTTCCCTCAAGAAGCCTTTCGCTAAGACAGTTCTTGTGGAATTGGCAAAGTGATATTTGGAAGCCCATAGAGGGCTATGGTGAAAAAGTAAATATCCTCAGATGAAATATGGAAAGAAGCTATCTGAGAAACTGCTTAGTGTTCTGTTAATTCATCTCACAGAGTTACATCTGTATTTCGTGGATCTCTTTGCTAGCCTTATTTCTGAGGAATCTGAGAACAGATATTTCGGATCCCTTGGAAGACTATAGGGCCAAAGGAGGTATCCTCCGATAACAAAGAGAAAGAAACTTTCTGAGAAACTTCTTTGTGTTCTGTGAAATCATCTCACAGAGTTACAGCATTTCCCTCAAAAAGCTTTTCCCTAAGACAGTTCTTGTGGAATTGACAAAGTGATATTTGGAAGCCCACAGAGGGCTATGGTGAAAAAGGAAATATCCTCAGATGAAATCTGGAACGAAGGTTTCTGAGAAACAGCTCGGTGATGTGTGACTTCCACTCACAGAGTTACATCCCTATTTCGTGGATCTCTTTGCTAGCCTTATTTCTGTGGAATCTGAGAACAGATATTTCGGATCCCTTGGAAGACTATAGGGCCAAAGCTAATATCCTCCGATAACAAAGAGAAAGAAACTTTCTGAAAACTTCTTTGTGTTCTTTGAAATCATCTCACAGATTTACAGCTTTTCCCTCAAGTAACTTTTCGCTAAGACAGTTCTTGCGGAATTGGCAAAGAGATATTTGGAAGCCCGTAGAGGGCTATGGTGAAAAAGAAAATATCCTCAGATGAAATCTGGAAAGAAGGTGTCTGAGAAACAGCTCGGAGATGTGTGACTTCCACTCACAGAGTTACATCGGTAATTCGTGGATCTCTTTGCTAGCCTTATTTCTGTGGAATCGGAGAAGAGATATTTCGGATCTCTTGGAAGACTATATGGCCAAAGGAAATATCCTCCGATAACAAAGAGAAAGAAGCTTTCTGAGAAACATCTTTGTGTTCTGTGAAAACATCTCACAGAGTTACAGCATTCCCCTCAAGAAGCCTTTCGCTAAGACAGTTCTTGTGGAATTGGCAAAGTGATATTTGGAAGCCCATAGAGGGCTATGGTGAAAAAGGAAATGTACTCAGATGAAATCTGGAAAGAAGGTATCTGAAAAACTGCTTAGTGTTCTGTTAATTCATCTCACAGAGTTACATCTGTATTTCGTAGATCTCTTTGCTAGCCTTATTTCTGTGGAATCTGAGAAAAATATTTCGGATCCCTTGGAAGACTATAGTGCCAAAGGAGGTATCCTCCGATAACAAAGAGAAAGAAACTTTCTGAGAAACTTCTTTGTGTTCTGTGAAATCATCTCACAGAGTTACAGCTTTTCCCTCAAGTAGCTTTTCGCTAAGACAGTTCTTGTGGAATTGGCAAAGTGATATTTGGAAGCCCATAGAGGGCTGTGGTGAAAAAGGAAATATCCACAGATGAAATCTGGAAAGAAGATTTCAGACAAACTGCTTAGCGTTCCGTTACTTCATCTCACAGAGTTACATCTGCATTTCTTGGATCTCTTTGCTAATCTTATTTCTGTGGAATCTGAGAACAGATATTCGGATCCCTTTGAAGACTATAGGGCCAAAGGAAATATCCTCCGATAACAAAGAGTAAGAAGCTTTCTGAGAAACTTCTTTGTGTTCTGTGAAGTCATCTCACAGAGTTACAGCTTTCCCCTCAAGAAGCCTTTCGCTAAGACAGTTCTTGTGGAATTGGCAAAGTGATGTTTGGAAGCCCATAGAAGGCTATGGTGAAAAAGGAAATATCCTCAGATGAAATCTGGAAAGAAGCCTTCTGAGAAACTGCTTAGTGTTCTGTTAATGCATCTCACAGAGTTACATCTGTATTTCGTTGATCTCTTTGATAGCCTTATTTCTGTGGAATCTGAGAACCCATATTTCGGATCCCTTGGAAGACTATAGGGCCAAAGCTAATATCCTCCGATAACAAAGAGAAAGAAACTTTCTGAAAACTTCTTTGTGTTCTGTGAAATCATCGCACAGAGTTACATCTTTCCTCAAGAAGCTTTTCGCTAAGACAGTTCTTGTGGAATTGGCAAAGTGATATTTGGAAGCCCATAGAGGTCTATGGTGAAAAAGGAAATATCCTCACATGAAATCTGGAAAGAAGGTTTCGGAGAAACAGCTCGGTGATGTGTGACTTCCACTCACAGTGTTACATCGGTATTTCGTGGGTCTCTTTGCTAGCCTTATTTCTGTGGAATCTGAGAACAGATATTTCGGATCCCTTGGAAGACCATAGGGCCAAAGGAAATATCCTCCGATAACAAAGAGAAAGAAGCTTTCTGAGAAACTTCTTTGTGTTCTGTGAAAACATCTCACAGAGTTACAGCTTTCCCCTCAAGAAGCCTTTCAGTAAGACAGTCCTTTTGGAATCGGCAAAGTTATATTTGGAAGCCCATAGAAGGCTATGGTGAAAATGGAAATATCCTCAGATGAAATCTGGAAAGAAGCTTTCTGAGAAACCGCTTAGTGTTCTGTTCATTCATCTCACAGAGTTACATGTGTATTTCGTGGATCTCTTTGCTAGCCTTATTTCTGTGGAATCTGAGAACAGATATTTCGGATCCCTTGGAAGACTATAGGGCCAAAGGAAATACCCTCCGATAACAAAGAGAAAGAAGCTTTCTGAGAAACTTCTTTGTGTTCTGTGAAATCATGTCACAGAGTTACAGCTTTCCACTCAAGAAGCCTTTCGCTAAGACTGTTCTTGTGGAATTGGCAAAGTGATATTTGGAAGCCCATAGAGGGCTAAGGTGAAAAAGGAAATATCCTTAGATGAAATCTGGAAAGAAGGTTTCTGAGAAACAGCTCGGTGATGTGTGACTTCCACTCACACAGTTACATCTGTATTTCGTGGAACTCTTTGCTAACCTTATTTCTGTGGAATCTGAGAACAGATATTTCAGATCCCTTTGAAGACTATCGGGCCAAAGGAAATATCCTCCGATATCAAAGAGAAAGAAGCTTTCTGATAAACTTCTTTGTGTTCTGTGAAATCATCTCACAGAGTTACAGCTTTCCCCTCAAGAAGCCTTTCGCTAAGACAGTTCTTGTGGAATTGGCAAAGTTATATTTGGAAGCCCATAGAGGGCTATGGTGAAAAAGGAAATATCCTCAGATGAAATCTGGAAAGAAGATTTCTGAGAAACTGCTCTGTGTCATGTTACTTCCACTCACAGAGTTACATCTGTATTTCGTGGATCTCTTTGCTAGCCTTATTTCTGTGGAATCTTAGAACAGATATTTCGGATCCCTTTGAAGAATACCGGGCGAAAGGAAATATCCTCCCATAACAAGGAGAAAGAAGCTTTCTGAGAAACATCTTTGTGTTCTGTGAAATCATCTCACAGAGTTACAGCTTTCCACTCAAGAAGCCTTTCGCTAAGACAGTTCTTGTGGAATTGGCAAAGTGATATTTGGAAGCCCATAGAGGGCTACGGTGAACAAGTAAATATCCTCAGATGAAATCTGGAAAGAAGCTATCTGAGAAACTGCTTGGTGTTCTGTTAATTCATCTCACAGAGTTACATCTGTATTTCGTGGATCTCTTTGCTAGCCTTATTTCTGTGGAATCTGAGAACAGATATTTCGGATCCCTTGGAAGACTATAGGGCCAGAGGAGGTATCCTCCGATAACAAAGAGAAAGAAACTTTCTGAGAAACTTCTTTGTGTTCTGTGAAATCATCTCACAGAGTTACAGCTTTCCACTCAAGATGCCTTTCGCTAAGACAGTTCTTGTGGAATTGGCAAAGTGATATTTGGAAGCCCCTAGAGGGCTATGGTGAAAAAGGAAATATCCTCAGATGAAATCTGGAAAGAAGGTTTCTGGGAAACAGCTCGGTGATGTGTGACTTCCACTCACAGAGTTACATCTGTATTTCGTGGATCTCTTTGCTAGCCTTATTTCTGTGGAATCTGAGAACAGATATTTCGGATCCCTTGGAAGACTATAGGGCCAAAGCTAATATCCTCCGATAACAAAGAGAAAGAAACTTTCTGAAAACTTCTTTGTGTTCTTTGAAATCATCTCACAGATTTACAGCTTTTCCCTCAAGAAACTTTTCGCTAAGACAGTTCTTGCGGAATTGGCAAAGAGATATTTGGAAGCCCGTAGAGGGCTATGGTGAAAAAGGAAATATCCTCAGATGAAATCTGGAAAGAAGGTTTCTGAGAAACAGCTCGGTGATGTGTGACTTCCACTCACAGAGTTACATCGGTATTTCGTGGATCTCTTTGCTAGCCTTATTTCTGTGGAATCTGAGAACAGATATTTCGGATCCCTTGGAAGACTATAGGGCCAAAGGAAATATCCTCCGATAACAAAGAGAAAGAAGCTTTCTGAGAAACATCTTTGTGTTCTGTGAAAACATCTCACAGAGTTACAGCTTTCCCCTCAAGAAGCCTTTCGCTAAGACAGTTCTTGTGGAATTGGCAAAGTGATATTTGGAAGCCCATAGAGCGCTATGGTGAAAAAGGAAATATCCTCAGATGAAATCTGGAAAGAAGTTATCTGAGAAACTGCTTAGTGTTCTGTTAATTCATCTCACAGAGTTACATCTGTATTTCGTAGATCTCTTTGCTAGCCTTATTTCTGTGGAATCTGAGAACAGATATTTCGGATCCCTTGGAAGACTATAGGGCCAAAGGAGGTATCCTCCGATAACAAAGAGAAAGAAACGTTCTAAGAAACTTCTTTGTGTTCTGTGAAATCATCTCACAGAGTTACAGCTTTCTCCTCAAGAAGCCTTTCGCTAAGACAGTTCTTTGGAATCGGCAAAGTGATATTTGGAAGCCCATAGAGGGCTATGGTGAAAAAGGAAAAATCCTCAGATGAAATCTGGAAATAACCTTTCTGAGAAACCGCTTAGTGTTCTGTTAATTCATCTCACAGGGTTACATCTGTATTTCGTGGATCTCTTTGCTAGCCTTATTTCTGTGGAATCTGAGAACAGATATTTCGGATCCCTTTGAAGACTATAGGGCCAAAGGAAATATCCTCCGATAACAAAGAGAAAGAAGCTTTCTGAGAAACTTCTTTGTGTTCTGTGAAATCATCTCACAGAGTTACAGCTTTCCACTCAAGATGCCTTTCCCTAAGACAGTTCTTGTGGAATTGGCAAAGTGATATTTGGAAGCCCCTAGACTGCTATGGTGAAAATGGAAATATCCTCAGATGAAATCTGGAAAGAAGGTTTCTGAGAAACTGCTTAGTGTTCTGTTAATTCATCTCCCAGAGTTACATCTGTATTTCGTGGATCTCTTTGCTAGCCTTATTTCTGTGGAATCTGAGAACAGATATTTCGGATCCCTTGGAAGACTATAGGGCCAAAGCTAATATCCTCCGATAACAAAGAGAAAGAAGCTTTCTGAAAACTTCTTTGTGTTCTTTGAAATCATCTCACAGATTTACAGCTTTTCCCTCAAGAAACTTTTCGCTAAGAAAGTTGTTGCGGAATTGGCAAAGAGATATTTGGAAGCCCGTAGAGGGCTATGGTGAAAAAGGAAATATCCTCAGATGAAATCTGGAAAGAAGGTTTCTGAGAAACAGCTCGGTGATGTGTGACTTCCACTAACAGAGTTACATCGGTATTTCGTGGATCTCTTTGCTAGCCTTATTTCTGTGGAATCTGAGAACAGATATTTCGGATCCCTTGGAAGACTATAGGGCCAAAGGAAATATCCTCCGATAACAAAGAGAAAGAAACTTTCTGAGAAACATCTGTGTGTTCTGTGAAAACATCTCACAGAGTTACAGCTTTCCCCTCAAGAAGCCTTTCGCTAAGACAGTTCTTGTGAAATTGGCAAAGTGATATTTGGAAGCCCATAGAGGGCTATGGTGAAAAAGGAAATATCCTCAGATGAAATCTGGAAAGAAGCTATCTGAGAAACTGCTTAGTGTTCTGTTAATTCATCTCACAGAGTTACATCTGTATTTCGTAGATCTCTTTGCTAGCCTTATTTCTGTGGAATCTGAGAACAGATATTTCGGATCCCTTGGAAGACTATAGGGCCAAAGGAGGTATCCTCCGATAACAAAGAGAAAGAAACGTTCTGAGAAACTTCTTTGTGTTCTGTAAAATCATCTCACAGAGTTACAGCTTTCCCCTCAAGAAGTCTTTCGCTAAGACAGTTCTTTTGGAATCGGCAAAGTGATATTTGGAAGCCCATAGAGGGCTATGGTGAAAAAGGAAATATCCTCAGATGAAATCTGCAAAGAAGGTTTCTGAGAAACAGCTCGGTGATGTGTGACTTCCACTCACAGAGTTACATCTGTATTTCGTGGATCTCTTTGCTAACCTTATTTCTGTGGAATCTGAGAACAGATATTTCAGATCCCTTTGAAGACTATAGGGCCAAAGGAAATATCCTCCGATAACAAAGAGAAAGAAGCTTTCTGATAAACTTCTTTGTGTTCTGTGAAATCATCTCACAGAGTTACAGCTTTCCCCTCAAGGAGCCTTTCGCTAAGACAGTTCTTGTGGAATTGGCAAAGTTATATTTGGAAGCCCATAGAGGGCTATGGTGAAAAAGGAAATATCCTCAGATGAAATCTGGAAAGAAGATTTCTGAGAAACTGCTCTGTGTCATGTTACTTCCACTCACAGAGTTACATCTGTATTTCGTGGATCTCTTTGCTAGCCTTATTTCTGTGGAATCTTAGAACAGATATTTCGGATCCCTTTGAAGAATACCGGGCGAAAGGAAATATCCTCCCATAACAAGGAGAAAGAAGCTTTCTGAGAAACATCTTTGTGTTCTGTGAAATCATCTCACAGAGTTACAGCATTTCCGTCAAAAAGCTTTTCGCTAAGACAGTTCTTGTGGAATTGACAAAGTGATATTTGGAAGCCCACAGAGGGCTATGGTGAAAAAGGAAATATCCTCAGATGAAATCTGGATCGACGGTTTCTGAGAAACACCTCGGTGATGTGTCACTTCCACTCACAGAGTTACATCTCTATTTCGTGGATCTCTTTGCTAGCCTTATTTCTGTGGAATCTGAGAACAGATATTTCGGATCATTTGGTAGACTATAGGGACAAAGGAAATATCCTCAGATAACAAAGAGAAAGAAGCTTTCTGAGAAACTTCTTTGTGTTCTGTGAAATCATCTCACAGAGTTACAGCTATCCCCTCAAGAAGCCTTTCGCTAAGACACTTCTTGTGGAATTGGCAAAGTGATATTTGGAAACCCATAGACGGCTATGGTGATAAAGGAAATATCCTCAGATGAAATCTGGAAAGAAGCTTTCTGAGAAACGGCTTAGTGTTCTGTTAATTCATCTCAGAGAGTTACATCTGTATTTCGTGGATCTCTTTGCTAGACTTATTTCTGTGGAATCTGAAAACAGATATTTCGGATCCCTTTGAAGACTATAGGGCCTAAGAACATATCCTCCGATAAGAAAGAGAAAGAAGCTTTCTGAGAAACTTCTTTGTATTCTTTGAAATCATCTCACAGAGTTACAGCTCTCCCTTCAAGAAGTCTTTCGCCAAGACAGTTCTTGTGGAATTGGCAAAGAGATATTTGGAAGCCCATAGAGGGCTATGGTGAAAAAGGAAATATCCTCAGATGAAATCTGGAAAGAAGATTTCTGAGAAACTGCTTAGTGTTCTGTTAATTCATCTCACAGAGTTACATCTGTATTTCGTGGATGTCTTTGCTAGCCTTATTTCTGTGGAATCTGAGAACAGATATTTCGGATCCCTTTGAAGACAATTGTGCCAAAGGAAATATCCTCCGATAACAAAGAGAAAGAAGCTTTCTGAGAAACTTCTTTGTGTTCTGTGTAATCATCTCACAGAGTTACAGCTTTCCAATCAAGAAACCTTTCGCTAAGACAGTTCTTGTGGAATTGGCAAAGTGATATTTGGAAGCCCATAGAGGGCTATGGTGAAAAAGAAAATATCCACAGATGAAATCTGGAAAGAAGATTTCTGAGAAACTGCTTAGCGTTCCCTTACTTCATCTCACAGAGTTACATCTGCATTTCGTGGATCTCTTTGCCAGCCTTATTTCTGTGGAATCTGAGAACAGATATTCGGATCCCTTTGAAGACTATAGGGCCAAAGGAAATATCCTCCGATAACAAAGAGTAAGAAGCTTTCTGAGAAACTTCTTTGTGTTCTGTGAAATCATCTCACAGAGTTACAGCTTTCCCCTTAAGAAGCCTTTCGCTAAGACAGTTCTTGTGGAATTGGCAAAGTGATATTTGGAAGCCCATAGAGGGCTATGGTGAAAAAGGAAATAACCTCAGATGAAATTTGGAAAGAAGCTTTCTGGGAAACTGCTTAGAGTTCTGTTAATTCATCTCACAGAGTTACATCTGTATTTCGTGGATCTCTTTCCTAGCCTTATATCTGTGGAATCTGAGAACAGATATTTCGGATCCCTTTGAAGAGTATAAGGCCAATTGAAATATCCTAGTATAACAAAGAGAAAGAAGCTTTCTGAGAAACTTCTTTGTGTTCTGTGAAATCATCTCACAGAGTTACAGCTTTCCCCTCAAGAAGCCTTTCGCCATGACACTTCTTGTGGAATTGGCAAAGTGATATTTGGAAGCCCATAGAGGGCTATGGTGAAAAAGAAAATATCCTCAGATGAAATCTGGAAAGAAGCTTTCTGAGAAACTGCTCTGTGACGTGTGACTTCCACTCACAGAGTTACATTTGTATTTCGTGGATCACTTTGCTAGCCTTATTTCTGTGGAATCTTAGAAAAGATATTTCGGATCCCTTTGAAGACTATAGGGTCAGAGGAAATATCCTCCGATAACAAAGAGAAAGAAGCTTTCTGAGAAACTTCTTTGTGTTCTGTGAAATCATCTCACAAAGCTAAGCTTTCCCCTCAAGAAGCCTTTCGCTAAGACAGTTCTTTTGGAATTAGCAAAGTGATATTTGGAATCCCGTAGAGGGCTATGCTGAAAAAGGAAATATCGTCTGATGAAATCTGGAAAGAAGCTTTCGAGAAACTGCTTAGTGTTCTGTTAATTCATCTCACAGAGTTACATCTGTATTTCGTGGATCTCTTTGCTAGCCTTATTTCTGTGGAATCTTAGAACAGATATTTCGGATCCCTTGGAAGACTAGAGGGCCAGAGGAAATATCCTCCGAAAACAAAGAGAAAGAAGCTTTCTGAGAGACTTCTTTCTGTTCTGTGAAATCATCTCACAGAGTTACACCTTTCCCCTCAGGAAGCGTTTCGCTAAGACAGTTCTTGTGGAATTCGCAAAGTGATATTTGGAAGCCCATAGAGGGCTATGGTGAAAAAGGAAATATCCTCAGATGAAATCTGGACAGAAGATTTCGGTTAAACTGCTTAGCGGTCCGTTTCTTCATCTCACAGAGTTAAATCTGTATTTCATCGATCTCTTTGCTAGCCTTATTTCTGTGGAATCTGAGAACAGATATTTCGGATCCCTTTGAAGACTATAGGGCTAAAGGAAATATCCTCAGATAACAAAGAGTAAGAAGCTTTCTGAGAAACTTCTTTGTGTTCCGTGCAATCATCTCACAGAGTTACAGCTTTCCCCTCAAGAAGCGTTTCGCTAAGACAGTTCTTGTGGAATTGACAAAGTGATATTTGGAAGCCCTTGGGGGGCTATGGTTAAAAAGGAAATATCCTCAGATGAAATCTGGAAAGAAGCTTTCTGAGAAACTGCTTAGTGTTGTGTTAATTCATCTCACAGAGTTACATCTGTATTTCGTGGATCTCCTTGCTAGCCTTATTTCTGTGGAGTCTGAGAACAGATTTTTCGGATCCCTTTGAAGACTATAGGGCCAAAGGAAATATCCTCCGATAACAAAGAGAAAGAAGCTTTTTGAAACTTCTTTGTGTTCTGTAAAATCATCTCACAGAGTTACAGCTTTCCCCTTAAGAAGCCTTTCGCTTAGACAGTTCTTGTGGAATTGGCAAAGTGATATTTGGAAGCCCACAGAGGGCTATGGTGATAAAGGAAATATCCTACGATGAAATATGGAAAGAAGATTTCTGAGAAACTGGTTAGTGTTCAGTTAATTCATCTCACAGAGTTACATCTGTATTTGGTGGATCTCTTTGCTAGCCTTATTTCTGTGGAAACTGAGAACAGATATTTCGGATCCCTTTGAGGACTATAGGGTCAAAGGAAATATCCTCCGATAACAAAGAGAAAGAAGCTTTCTGAGAAACTTCTTTGTGTTCTGTGAAATCATCTCACAGAGTTACAGCTATCCCCTCAAGGAGCCTTTCGCTAAGACAGTTCTTTTGGAATTGGCAAAGTGATATTTGGAAGCCCATAGAGGGCTACGGTGAAAAAGTAAATATCCTCAGATGAAATCAGGAAAGAAGCTTTCTGAAAAACTGCTCTGTGACGTGTGACTGCCACTCACAGAGTTACATCTGTATTTCGTGGATCTCTTTGCTAGCCTTATTTCTGTGGAATCTGAGAACAGATATTTCGGATCCCTTTGAAGACTATAGGGCCAAAGGAAATATCCTCCGATAAGAAAGAGAAAGAAGCTTTCTGAGGAAATTCTTTGTGTTCTGTGAAATCATCTCACAGAGTCACAGCTTTCCCCTCAAGAAGCCTTTCGCTAAGACAGTTCTTGTGGAATTGGCAAAGTGATATTTGGAAGCCCACAGAGAGCTATGGTGAAAAAGGAAATATCCTCATATGAAATCTGGAAAGAAGCTTTCTGAGAAACTGCTTAGTGTTCTGTTAATTCATCTCACAGAGTTACATCTGTATTTCGTGGATCTCTTTGCTAGCCTTATTTCTGTGAAATCTGAGAACAGATATTTCGGATCCCTTCTAAGACTATAGGGCCAAAGGAAATATCCTCCGATAACAAAGAGAAAGAAGCTTTCTGAGAAACTTCTTTGTGTTCTGTGAAATCACCTCACAGAGTGACAGCTTTCCCCTCAAGAAGCCTTTCGCTAAGACAGTTCTTGTGGAATTTGCAAAGTTATATTTGGAAGCCCATAGAGGGCCATGGTGAAAAAGGAAATATCCTCAGACGAAATCTGGAAAGAAGATTTCTGAGAAACTGCTCTGTGTCATGTTACTTCCACTCACAGAGTTACATCTGTATTTCGTGGATCTCTTTGCTAGCCTTATTTCTGTGGAATCTTAGAACAGATATTTCGGATCCCTTTGAAGAATATCGGGCGAAAGGAAATATCCTCCCATAACAAGGAGAAAGAAGCTTTCTGAGAAACTTCTTTGTGTTCTGTGAAATCACCTCACAGAGTGACAGCTTTCCCCTCAAGAAGCCTTTCGCTAAGACAGTTCTTGTGGAATTGGCAAAGTGATATTTGGAAGCCCATAGAGGGCTACGGTGAAAAAGTAAATATCCTCAGATGAAATCTGGAAAGAAGCTATCTGAGAAACTGCTTAGTGTTCTGTTAATTCATCTCACAGAGTTACATCTGTATTTCGTGGATCTCTTTGCTAGCCTTATTTCTGTGGAATCTGAGAACAGATATTTCGGATCCCTTTGAAGACTATAGGGCCAAAGGAGGTACCTTCCGATAACAAAGAGAAAGAAACTTTCTGAAAAACTTCTTTGTGTTCCGTGAAATCATCTCACAGAGTTACAGCATTTCCGTCAAAAAGCTTTTCGCTAAGACAGTTCTTGTGGAATTGACAAAGTGATATTTGGAAGCCCACAGAGGTCTATGGTGAAAAAGGAAATATCCTCAAATGATATCTGGAACGAAGGTTTCTGAGAAACAGCTCGGTGATGTGTGACTTCCACTCACAGGGTTACATCTCTATTTCGTGGATCTCTTTGCTAGCCTTATTTCTGTGGAATCTGAGAACAGATATTTCGGATCGTTTGGAAGACTATAGGGAGAAAGGAAATATCCTCAGATAACAAAGAGAAAGAAGCTTTCTGAGAAACGTCTTTGTGTTCTGCGAAATCATCTCACAGAGTTACAGCTATACCCTCAAGAAGCCTTTCGCTAAGACAGTTCTTGTGGAATTGGCAAAGTGATATTTGGAAACCCATAGACGGCTATGGTGATAAAGGAAATATCCTCCGATGAAATCTGGAAAGAAGCTTTCTGAGAAACTGCTTAGTGTTCTGTTAATTCATCTCACAGAGTTACATCTGTATTTCGTGGATCTCTTTGCTAGCCTTATTTCTGTGGAATCTGAAAACAGATATTTCGGATCCCTTTGAAGACTATAGGGCCTAAGAAAATATCCTCCGATAAGAAAGAGAAAGAAGCTTTCTGAGAAACTTCTTTGTGTTCTTTGAAATCATCTCACAGAGTTACAGCTCTCCCCTCAAGAAGTCTTTCGCCAAGACAGTTCTTGTGGAATTGGCAAAGTGATATTTGGAAGCCCATAGAGGGCTATGGTGAAAAACGAAATATCCTCAGATGAAATCTGGAGAGAAGACTTCTGAGAAACTGCTTAGTGTTCTGTTAATTCATCTCACAGAGTTACATCTGTATTTCGTGGATCTCTTTGCTAGCCTTATTTCTGTGGAATCTGAGAACAGATATTTCGGATCCCTTTGAAGACAATTGTGCCAAAGGAAATATCCTCCGATAACAAAGAGAAAGAAGCTTTCTGAGAAACTTCTTTGTGTTCTGTGTAATCATCACACAGAGTTACAGCTTTCCCCTCAAGAAACCTTTCGCTAAGACAGTTCTTGTGTAATTGGCAACTGATATTTGGAAGCCCATAGAGGGCTATGGTGAAAAAGGAAATATCCACAGATGAAATCTGGAAAGAAGATTTCTGAGAAACTGCTTAGCGTTCCCTTACTTCATCTCACAGAGTTACATCTGCATTTCGTGGATCTCTTTGCTAGCCTCATTTCTGTGGAATCTGAGAACAGATATTCGGATCCCTTTGAAGACTATAGGGCCAAAGGAAATATACTCCGATAACAAAGAGTAAGAAGCTTTCTGAGAAACTTCTTTGTGTTCTGTGAAATCATCTCACAGAGTTACAGCTTTCCCCTTAAGAAGCCTTTCGCTAAGACAGTTCTTGTGGAATTGGCAAAGTGATATTTGGAAGCCCATAGAGGGCTATGGTGAAAAAGCAAATAACCTCAGTTGAAATCTGGAAAGAAGCTTTCTGGGAAACTGCTTAGAGTTCTGTTAATTCATCTCACAGAGTTACATCTGTATTTCGTGGATCTCTTTCCTAGCCTTATATCTCTGGAATCTGAGAACAGATATTTCGGATCCCTTTGAAGACTATAAGGCCAATTGAAATATCCTAGTATAACAAAGAGAAAGAAGCTTTCTGAGAAACTTCTTTGTGTTCTGTGAAATCATCTCACAAAGCTAAGCTTTCCCGTCAAGAAGCCTTTCGCTAAGACAGTTCTTTTGGAATTGGCAAAGTGATATTTGGAAGCCCGTAGAGGGCTATGCTGAAAAAGGAAAAATCGTCAGATTAAATCTGGAAAGAAGCTTTCAGAGAAACTGCTTAGTGTTCTGTTAATTCATCTCACAGAGTTACATCTGTATTTCGTGGATCTCTTTGCTAGCCTTATTTCTGTGGAATCTTAGAACAGATATTTCGGATCCCTTTGAAGACTAGAGGGCCAGAGGAAATATTCTCCGAAAACAGAGAGAAAGAAGCTTTCTGAGAAACTTCTTTGTGTTCTGTGAAATCATCTCACAGAGTTACAGCTTTCCTCTCAAGAAGCGTTTCGCTAAGACAGTTCTTGTGGAATTGGCAAAGTGATATTTGGAAGCCCATAGAGGGCTATGGTGATAAAGGAAATATCCTCAGATGAAATCTGGACAGAAGATTTCGGAGAAACTGCTTAGCGGTCCGTTTCTTCATCTCACAGAGTTACATCTGTATTTCATCGATCTCTTTGCTAGCCTTATTTCTGTGGAATCTGAGAACAGATATTTCGGATCCCTTTGAAAACTATAGGGCTAAAGGAAATATCCTCAGATAACAAAGAGTAAGAAGCTTTCTGAGAAACTTCTTTGTGTTCCGTGCAATCATCTCACAGAGTTACACCTTTCGCTTCAAGAAGCGTTTCCCTAAGACAGTTCTTGTGGAATTGACAAAGTGATATTTGGAAGCCCTTAGGGGGCTATGGTTAAAAAGGAAATATCCTCAGATGAAATCTGGAAAGAAGCTTTCTGAGAAACTGCTTAGTGTTCTTTTAATTCATCTCACACAGTTACATCTGTATTTCGTGGATCTCCTTGCTAGCCTTATTTCTGTGGAATCTGAGAACAGATTTTTCGGATCCCTTTGAAGACTATAGGGCCAAAGGAAATATCCTCCCATAACAAAGAGAAAGAAGCTTTCTGAGAAACTTCTTTGTGTTCTGTGAAATCATCTCACAGAGTTACAGCTTTCCCCTTAAGAAGCCTTTCGCTTAGACAGTTCTTGTGGAATTGGCAAAGTGATATTTGGAAGCCCATAGAGGGCTATGGTGATAAAGGAAATATCCTAAGATGAAATATGGAAAGATTTCTGAGAAACTGGTTAGTGTTCAGTTAATTCATCTCACAGAGTTACATCTGTATTTCGTGGATCTCTTTGCTAGCCTTATTTCTGTGGAAACTGAGAACAGATATTTCGGATCCCTTTGAAGACTATAGGGTCAAAGGAAATATCCTCCGATAACAAAGAGAAAAAGCTTTCTGAGAAACTTCTTTGTGTTTTGTGAAATCATCTCACAGAGTTACAGCTATCCCCTCAAGGAGCCTTTCGCTAAGACAGTTCTTTTGGAATTGACAAAGTGAGATTTGGAAGCCCGTAGAGGGCTATGGTGAAAAAGGAAATATCCTCAGATGAAATCAGGAAAGAAGCTTTCTGAAAAACTGCTCTGTGACGTGTGACTTCCACTCACAGAGTTACATCTGTATTTCGTGGATCTCTTTGCTAGCCTTATTTCTGTGTAATCTGAGAACAAATATTTCGGATCCCTTGGAAGACTATAGGGCCAAAGGAAATATCCTCCGATAACAAAGAGAAAGAAGCTCTCTGAGAAACTTCTTTGTGTTCTTTGAAATCATCTCACAGAGTTACAGCTTTCCCCTCAAGAAATCTTTCGCTAAGACAGTTCTTGTGGAATTGGCAAAGTGATATTTGGAAGCCCATAGAGGGCTACGTTGATAAAGGAAATATCCTCAGATGAAATCTGGAAAGAAGCTTCCTGAGAAACTGCTTAGTGTTCTGTTAATTCATCTCACAGAGTTACATCTGTATTTCGTGGATCTCTTTGCTAGCCTTATTTCTGTGGAATCTAAGAACAGATATTTCGGATCCCTTTGAAGACTAGAGGGCCAGAGGAAATATCCTCCGAAAACAAAGAGAAAGAAGCTTTCTGAGAAACTTCTTTGTGTTCTGTGAAATCATCTCACAGAGTTACAGCTTTCCCCTCACGAAGCGTTTCGCTAAGACAGTTCTTGTGGATTTGGCAAAGTGATATTTGGAAGCCCATAGAGGGCTATGGTGAAAAAGGAAATATCCTCAGATGAAATCTGGACAGAAGATTTCGGAGAAACTGCTTAGCGTTCCGTTTCTTCATCTCACAGAGTTACATCTGTATTTCATCGATCTCTTTGCTAGCCTTATTTCTGTGGAATCTGAGAACAGATATTTCGGATCCCTTTGAAGACTATAGGGCTAAAGGAAATATCCTCAGATAACAAAGAGTGAGAAGCTTTCTGAGAAACTTCTTTGTGTTCCGTGCAATCATCTCACAGAGTTACAGCTTTCCCCTCAAGAAGCGTTTCGCTAAAACAGTTCTTGTGGAATTGGCAAAGTGATATTTGGAAACCCATAGACGGCTATGGTGATAAAGGAAATATCCTCCGATGAAATCTGGAAAGAAGCTTTCTGAGAGACTGCTTAGTGTTCTGTTAATTCATCTAACAGAGTTACATCTGTATTTCGTGGATCTCTTTGCTAGCCTTATTTCTGTGGAATCTGAAAACAGATATTTCGGATCCCTTTGAAGACTATAGGGCCTAAGAAAATATCCTCCGATAAGAAAGAGAAAGAAGCTTTCTGAGAAACTTCTTTGTGTTCTTTGAAATCATCTCACAGAGTTACAGCTCTCCCCTCAAGAAGTCTTTCGCCAAGACAGTTCTTGTGGAATTGGCAAAGTGATATTTGGAAGCCCGTAGAGGGCTATGGTGAAAAAGGAAATATCCTCAGATGAAATCTGGAAAGAATATTTCTGAGAAACTGCTTAGTGTTCTGTTAATTCATCTCACAGAGTTACATCTGTATTTCGTGGATCACTTTGCTAGCCTTATTTCTGTGGAATCTGAGAACAGATATTTCGGATCCCTTTGAAGACAATTGTGCCAAAGGAAATATCCTCCGATAACAAAGGGAAAGAAGCTTTCTGAGAAACTTCTTTGTGTTCTGGGAAATCATCTCACAGAGTTACAGCTTTCCCCTCAAGAAGCCTTTCGCCATGACACTTCTTGTGGAATTGGCACAGTGATATTTGGAAGTCCATAGAGGGCTATGGTGAAAAAGGAAATATCCTCAGAAGAAACCTGGAAAGAAGCTTTCTGAGAAACTGCTTAGTGTTCTCTTAATTCATCTCACAGAGTTACATCTGTATTTCGTGGATATCTTTGCTAGTCTTATTTCTGTGGAATCTGAGAACAGATATTTCGGATCCCTTTGAAGACTATAGGGCCAAAGGAAATATCCTCCGATAAAAAAGAGAAAGAAGCTTTGTGAGAAACTTCTTTGTGTTCTATGAAATCATCTCACAGAGTTACAGCTTTCCCCTTAAGAAGACTTTCGCTAAGACAGTTCTTGTGGAACTGACAAAGTGATATTTGGAAGCCCATAGATGGCTATGGTGAAAAAGGAAATATCCTCATATGAAATCTGGAAGGAACCTATCTGAGAAACTGCTTAGTGTTCTGTTAATTCATCTCACAGAGTTACATCTGTATTTCGTGGATCTCTCTGCTAGCCTTATTTCTGTGGAATCTGAGAACAGATATTTCGGATCCCTTTGATGACTATAGGGCCTAAGGAAATATCCTCCGATAACAAAGAGAAAGAAGCTTTCTGAGAAACTTCTTTGTGTTCTGTGAAATCATCTCACGGAGTTACAGCTTTCCCCTCCAGAAGCCTTTCGCTAAGACAGTTCTTGTGGAATTGGCAAAGTGATATTCGGAAGCCCGTAGATGGCTGTGGTGAAAAAGGAAATATCCTATGATGAAATCTGGAAAGAAGATTTCTGAGAAACTGCTTAGTGTTCTGTTAATTCATCTCACAGAGTTACATCTGTTTTTCGTGGATCTCTTTGCTAGCCTTATTTCTGTGGAATCTGAGAACAGATATTTCGGATCCCTTGAAGATTATAGGGACAAAGGTAATATACCTGCGATAACAATGAGAAAGAAACTTTCTGAGAAACTTCTTTGTGTTCTGTGAAATCATCTCACAGAGTTACAGCTTTTCCCTCAAGAAGCTTTTCTCTAAGACAGTTCTTGTAGAATTGTCAAAGTGATATTTGGAAGCCCGTAGAGGGCTACGGTGAAAAAGGAAATATACTCATATGAAATCTGGAAAGAAGGTTTCAGAGGAACAGCTCGGTGATGTGTGACATCCACTCACAGAGTTACATCGGTATTTCGTGGATCTCTTTGCCAGCCTTATTTCTGTGGAATCTGAGAACAGATATTTCGGATCCCTTGGAAGACTATAGGTCCAAAGGAAATATCCTCCGATAACAAAGAGAAAGAAGCTTTCTGAGAAACTTCTTTGTGTTCTGTGAAATCATCTTATAGAGTTACAGCTTTCCACTTAAGAAGCCTTTCTCTAAGACAGTTCTTGTGGAATTGGAAAAGTGATATTTGGAAGCCCATAGAGGGCTATGGTGAAAAAGGAAATATCCTCAGATGAAATCTGGAAAGAAGGTTTCTGAGAAACAGCTCGGTGATGTTTGACTTCAACTCACAGAGTTACATCTGCATTTCGAGGATCTCATTGCTATCCTTATTTCTGTGGAATCTGAGAACAGATATTTCTGAACCCTTTGAAGACTATATGGCCAAAGGAAATATCCTCCGATAACAAAGAGAAAGAAGCTTTCCGAGAAACTTCTTTGTGTTCTGTGAAAACATCTCATAGAGTTACAGCTTTCCCCTTAAGAAGACTTTCGCTAAGACAGTTCTTGTGGAATTGGAAAAGTGATATTTGGAAGCCCATAGAGGGCTTTGGTGATAAAGGAAATATCCTCCGATGAAATCTGGAAAGAAGCTTTCTGAGAAACTGCTTAGTGTTCAGTTAATTCATCTCACAGTGTTACATCTGTATTTCGTGGATCTCTTTGCTAGCCTTATTTCTGTGGAATCTGAGAACAGATATTTCGGATCTCTTTGAAGACTACAGGGCGAAACTACATATCCTGCGATAACAAAGAGAAAGAAGCTTTCTGAGAAACGTCTTTGTGTTCTGTGAAATCAACTCACAGAGTTACAGCTTTCCCCTCAAGAAGCCTATTGCTAAGACAGTTCTTGTGGAATTGAGAAAGTGATATTTGGAAGCCCACAGAGGGCTACGATGAAAAAGGAAATATCCTCAGATGAAATCTGGAACGAAGGTTTCTGAGAAACAACTCGGTGATGTGTGACTTCCACTCACAGAGTAACATCTGTATTTCGTGGATATCTTTGCTAGCCTTATTTCTGTGGAATCTGAGAACAGAAATTTCGGATCCCTTTGAAGTCTATAGGGCCAAAGGAAATATCCTCCGATAAAAATGAGAAAGAAGCTTTCTGAGAAACTTCCTTGTGTTCTTTGAAATCATCACACAGAGTTTCAGCTTTCCCCTCAAGAAGCCTTTCCTGAGACAGTTCTTGTGGAATTGGCAAAGTGATATTGGGAAGCCCATAGAGGGCTACGGTGATATAGGAAATATCCTCCGATGAAATCTGGAAAGAAGTTTTCTGAGAAACTGCTTAGTGTTCAGTTAATTCATCTCACAGAGTTACATCTGTATTTCGTGGATCTCTTTGCTAGCCTTATTTCTGTGGAATCTGAGAACAGATATTTCGGATCCCATTGAAGACTACAGGGCCCAAGGAAATATCCTCCGATAACAAAGAGAAAGAAGCTTTCTGAGAAAGTTCTTTGTGTTCTGTGAAATCATCTCAAAGAGCTACAGCGTTCCCCTCAAGAAGCCTTTCGCTAAGACAGTTCTTGTGGAATTGGCAAAGTGATATTTGGAAGCCCATAGAGGGCTATGGTGAAAAAGGAAATATCCTCAGATGAAAACTGGAAAGAAGCTTTCTGAGAAACTGCTCTGTGACGTGTAACTTCCACTCACAGAGTTACATCTGTATTTCGTGGATCTCTTTGCTAGACTTATTTCTGTGGAATCTGAGAATAGATATTTCGGATCCCTTTGAAGACTATAGGGCCATAGGAAATATCCTCCCATAACAAGGAGAAAGAAACTTTCTGAGAAACTTCTTTGTGTTCGGTGAAATCATCTCACAGAGTTACAGCTTTCCCCTCAAGAATCCTTTCGCTAAGACAGTTCTTGTGGAATTGGCAAAGTGATATTCGGAAGCACGTAGAGGGCTATGGTGAAAAAGGAAATATCCTCAGATGAAATCTGGAAAGAAGCTTTCTGAGAAACTGCTTAGTGTTCTGTTAATTCATCTCACAGAGTTACATCTGTATTTCGTGGATCTCTATGCTAGCCTTATTTCTGTGGAATCTGAGAACAGATATTTCAGATCTCTTTGAAGACTATAGGGCCAAAGGAAATATCGTCTGATAACAAAGAGAAAGAAGCTTTCTGAGAAACTTCCTTGTGTTCTGTGAAATCATCTCACAGAGTTACAGCTTTCCCCTCAAGAAGCCTTTCGCTAAGACAGTTCTTGTGGAATTGGCAAAGTGATATTTGGAAGCCCATAGAGGGCTATGGTGATAAAGGAAATATCCTCAGATGAAATCTGGAAAGAAGCTTTCTGAGAAACTGCTTAGTGTTCAGACAATTCATCGCACAGAGTTACATCTGTATTTGGTGGATCCCTTTGCTAGCCTTGTATCTGTGGAATCTGAGAAGAGATATTTCAGATCCCTTTGAAGACTATAGGGCCAAAGGTAATATCCTGCGATAACAGAGAGAAAGAAACTGTCTGAGAAACTTCTTTGTGTTCTGTGAAATCATCTCACAGAGTTACAGCTTTTCCCTCAAGAAGCTTTTGGCTAAGACAGTTCTTGTGGAATTGGCAAAGTGATATTTGGAAGCCCGGAGAGGGCTATGGTGAAAAAGGAAATATCCTGATATGAAATCTGGAAAGAAGGTTTCTGAGAAACAGCTCGGTGATGTGTGACTTCCACTCACAGATTTACATCGGTATTTCGTGGATATCTTTGCTATCCTTATTTCTGTGGAATCTGAGAACAGATATTTCGGATCCCTTGCAAGACTATAGGGCCAAAGGAAATATCCTCCGATAGCAAAGAGAAAGAAGCATTCTGAGAAACTCCTTTGTGTTCTGTGAAATCATCTTATAGAGTTACAGCTTTCCACTCAAGAAGCCTTTCGCTAAGACAGTTCTTGTGGAATTGGCAAAGTGATATTTGGAAGCCCATAGAGAGCTATGGTAAAAAAGGAAATATCCTCAGATGAAATCTGGAAAGAAGCTTTCTGAGAAACTGCTCTTTGACGTGTGACTTCCACTCAAAGAGTTACATCTGTATTTCGTGGATCTCTTTGCTAGCCTTATTTCTGTGGAATCTGAGAACAGATATTTCGGATCCCTTTAAAGACTATAGGGCCAAAGGAAATATCCTCCGATAACAAAGAGAAAGAAGCTTTCTGAGAAACTTCCTTGTTTTCTGTGAAATCAACTCACAGAGTTACAGCTTTCCCCTCAAGAATCGTTAAGCTAAGACAGTTCTTGTGGAATTGACAAAGTGATATTTGGAAGCCCTTAGAGGGCTATGGTGAAAAAGGAAATATCCTCAGATGAAATCTGGAAAGAAGCTTTCCGAGAAACTACTTAATGTTCTGTTAATTCATCTCACAGAGTTACATCTGTATTTCATGGATCTCTTTTCTGGCCTTATTTCTGTGAAATCTGAGAACAGATATTTCGAATCCCTTTGAAGACTATAGGGCCAAAGGAAATATCCTCCGATAACAAAGAGAAAGAAGCTTTCTGAGAAACTTCTTTGTGTTCTGTGAAATCATCTCACAGAGTTACAGCTTTCCCCTCAAGAAGCCTTTCGCTAAGACAGTTCTTGTGGAATTGGCAAAGTTATATTTGGAAGCCCCTAGAAGGCTATGGTGAAAAAGGAAATATCCACAGATGAAATCTGGAAAGAAACTTTGTGAGAAACTGCTCTGTGATGTGTGACTTCCACTCAGAGAGTTACATCAGTATATCGGGGATCTCTTTGCTAGCCTTATTTCTATGGAATCTGAGAACAGATATTTGGGATCCCTTTGAAGACTATAGGGCCAAAGGAAATATAATCCTTTAACAAACAGAAAGAAGCTTTCTGATAAACTTCTTTGTTTTCTGTGAAATCATTTCACAGAGTTACAGCTTTCCCCTCAAGAAGCCTTTCGCTACGATAGTTCTTGTGGAATTGTCAAAGTGATATTTGGAAGCCCATAGAGGGCTATGGTGAAAAAGGAAATATCCTGAGATGAAATCTGGAAAGAAGCTTTCTGAGAAACTGCTCTGTGATGTGTGACTTCCACTCACAGAGTTACATCTGTATTTCGTGGATCTCTTTGCTAGCCTTATTTCTGTGGAATCTGAGAACAGATATTTCGGATACCATGGAAGACTATAGGGCCAAAGGAAATATCCTACGATAACAAAGAGAAAGAAGCTTTCTAAGAAACTTCTTTGTGTTCTGTGAAATCATCTCACAGAGTTACAGTTTCCCCTCAAGATGACTTTCGCTGAGACAGTTCTTGTGGAATTGGCAAAGTGATATTTGGAAGCCCATAGAGGGCTATGGTGAAAAAGGAAATATCCTCAGATGAAATCTGGAAAGAAGTTTTTGAGAAACTGCTTAGTGTTTTGTTAATTCATCTCACAGAGTTACATCTGTATTTCGTAGATCTCTTTGTTAGCCTTATTTCTGTGGAATGTGAGAACAGATATTTCGGATCCCTTTGAAGACTATAGGTCCAAAGGATATATCCTCCGATAACAAAGAGAAAGAGGCTTTCTGAGAATCTTCTTTGTGTTCTGTGAAATCATCGCACAGAGATACAGCTTTCCCCTCAAGAAGCCTTTCGCTAAGACAGTTCTTGTGGAATTGGCAAAGTGATATTTGGAAGACCATAGAGGGTTATGGTGAAAAAGGAAATATGCTCAGATGAAATCTGGAAAGAAGATTTCTGAGAAACTGCTTAGCGTTCCCTTACTTCATCTCACAGAGTTACAACTGCATTTCGTGGATCTCTTTGCCAGCCTTATTTCTGTGGAATCTGAGAACAGATATTCGGATCCCTTTGAAGACTATAGGGCCAAAGGAAATATCCTCCGATAACAAAGAGTAAGAAGCTTTCTGAGAAACTTCTTTGTGTTCTGTGAAATCATCTCACAGAGTTACAGCTTTCCCCTTAAGAAGCCTTTCGCTAAGACACTTCTTGTGGAATTGGCAAAGTGATATTTGGAAGCCCATAGAGGGCTATGGTGAAAAAGGAAATAACCTCAGATGAAATCTGGAAAGAAGCTTTCTGAGAAACTGCTCTGTGACGTGTGACTTCCACTCACAGAGTTACATTTGTATTTCGTGGATCACTTTGCTAGCCTTATTTCTGTGGAATCTGAGAACAGATATTTCGGATCCCTTTGAAGACTATAGGGTCAAAGGAAATATCCTCCGATAACAAAGAGAAAGAAGCTTTCTGAGAAACTTCTTTGTGTTCTGTGAAATCATCTCACAAAGCTAAGCTTTCCCCTCAAGAAGCCTTTCGCTAAGACAGTTCTTTTGGAATTAGCAAAGTGATATTTGGAATCCCGTAGAGGGCTATGCTGAAAAAGGAAATATCGTCTGATGAAATCTGGAAAGAAGCTTTCTGAGAAACTGCTTAGTGTTCTGTTAATTCATCTCACAGAGTTACATCTGTATTTCGTGGATCTCTTTGCTAGCCTTATTTCTGTGGAATCTTAGAACAGATATTTCGGATCCCTTGGAAGACTAGAGGGCCAGAGGAAATATCCTCCGAAAACAAAGAGAAAGAAGCTTTCTGAGAGACTTCTTTCTGTTCTGTGAAATCATCTCACAGAGTTACACCTTTCCCCTCAAGAAGCGTTTCGCTAAGACAGTTCTTGTGGAATTCGCAAAGTGATATTTGGAAGCCCATAGAGGGCTATGGTGAAAAAGGAAATATCCTCAGATGAAATCTGGACAGAAGATTTCGGTTAAACTGCTTAGCGGTCCGTTTCTTCATCTCACAGAGTTACATCTGTATTTCATCGATCTCTTTGCTAGCCTTATTTCTGTGGAATCTGAGAACAGATATTTCGGATCCCTTTGAAGACTATAGGGCTAAAGGAAATATCCTCAGATAACAAAGAGTAAGAAGCTTTCTGAGAAACTTCTTTGTGTTCCGTGCAATCATCTCACAGAGTTACAGCTTTCCCCTCAAGAAGCGTTTCGCTAAGACAGTTCTTGTGGAATTGACAAAGTGATATTTGGAAGCCCTTGGGGGGCTATGGTTAAAAAGGAAATATCCTCAGATGAAATCTGGAAAGAAGCTTTCTGAGAAACTGCTTAGTGTTGTGTTAATTCATCTCACAGAGTTACATCTGTATTTCGTGGATCTCCTTGCTAGCCTTATTTCTGTGGAGTCTGAGAACAGATTTTTCGGATCCCTTTGAAGACTATAGGGCCAAAGGAAATATCCTCCGATAACAAAGAGAAAGAAGCTTTTTGAAACTTCTTTGTGTTCTGTAAAATCATCTCACAGAGTTACAGCTTTCCCCTTAAGAGGCCTTTCGCTTAGACAGTTCTTGTGGAATTGGCAAAGTGATATTTGGAAGCCCACAGAGGGCTATGGTGATAAAGGAAATATCCTACGATGAAATATGGAAAGAAGATTTCTGAGAAACTGGTTAGTGTTCAGTTAATTCATCTCACAGAGTTACATCTGTATTTGGTGGATCTCTTTGCTAGCCTTATTTCTGTGGAAACTGAGAACAGATATTTCGGATCCCTTTGAGGACTATAGGGTCAAAGGAAATATCCTCCGATAACAAAGAGAAAGAAGCTTTCTGAGAAACTTCT
Organism: Macaca fascicularis; assembly: GCF_037993035.2. Classification (NCBI taxonomy): domain Eukaryota; kingdom Metazoa; phylum Chordata; class Mammalia; order Primates; family Cercopithecidae; genus Macaca; species Macaca fascicularis. Next base: position 34,999,539 of record NC_088389.1, read on the forward strand.
TTGTGTTCTGTGAAATCATCTCACAGAGTTTCAGCTATCCCCTCAAGGAGCCTTTCGCTAAGACAGTTCTTTTGGAATTGGCAAAGTGATATTTGGAAGCCCATAGAGGGCTACGGTGAAAAAGTAAATATCCTCAGATGAAATCAGGAAAGAAGCTTTCTGAAAAACTGCTCTGTGACGTGTGACTGCCACTCACAGAGTTACATCTGTATTTCGTGGATCTCTTTGCTAGCCTTATTTCTGTGGAATCTGAGAACAGATATTTCGGATCCCTTGGAAGACTATAGGGACAAAGGAAATATCCTCCGATAACAAAGAGAAAGAAGCTTTCTAAGAAACTTCTTTGTGTTCTTTGAAATCATCTCACAGAGTTACAGCTTTCACCTCAAGAATCCTTTCGCTAAGACAGTTCTTGTGGAATTTGCAAAGTTATATTTGGAAGCCCATAGAGGGCCATGGTGAAAAAGGAAATATCCTCAGACGAAATCTGGAAAGAAGATTTCTGAGAAACTGCTCTGTGTCATGTTACTTCCACTCACAGAGTTACATCTGTATTTCGTGGATCTCTTTGCTAGCCTTATTTCTGTGGAATCTTAGAACAGATATTTCGGATCCCTTTGAAGAATATCGGGCGAAAGGAAATATCCTCCCATAACAAGGAGAAAGAAGCTTTCTGAGAAACTTCTTTGTGTTCTGTGAAATCACCTCACAGAGTGACAGCTTTCCCCTCAAGAAGCCTTTCGCTAAGACAGTTCTTGTGGAATTGGCAAAGTGATATTTGGAAGCCCATAGAGGGCTACGGTGAAAAAGTAAATATCCTCAGATGAAATCTGGAAAGAAGCTTTCTGAGAAACTGCTTAGTGTTCTGTTAATTCATCTCACAGAGTTACATCTGTATTTCGTGGATCTCTTTGCTAGCCTTATTTCTGTGGAATCTGAGAACAGATATTTCGGATCCCTTTGAAGACTATAGGGCCAAAGGAGGTACCTTCCGATAACAAAGAGAAAGAAACTTTCTGAAAAACTTCTTTGTGTTCTGTGAAATCATCTCACAGAGTTACAGCATTTCCGTCAAAAAGCTTTTCGCTAAGACAGTTCTTGTGGAATTGACAAAGTGATATTTGGAAGCCCACAGAGGTCTATGGTGAAAAAGGAAATATCCTCAAATGATATCTGGAACGAAGGTTTCTGAGAAACAGCTCGGTGATGTGTGACTTCCACTCACAGGGTTACATCTCTATTTCGTGGATCTCTTTGCTAGCCTTATTTATGTGGAATCTGAGAACAGATATTTCGGATCGTTTGGAAGACTATAGGGACAAAGGAAATATCCTCAGATAACAAAGAGAAAGAAGCTTTCTGAGAAACGTCTTTGTGTTCTGCGAAATCATCTCACAGAGTTACAGCTATACCCTCAAGAAGCCTTTCGCTAAGACAGTTCTTGTGGAATTGGCAAAGTGATATTTGGAAACCCATAGACGGCTACGGTGATAAAGGAAATATCCTCCGATGAAATCTGGAAAGAAGCTTTCTGAGAAACTGCTTAGTGTTCTGTTAATTCATCTCACAGAGTTACATCTGTATTTCGTGGATCTCTTTGCTAGCCTTATTTCTGTGGAATCTGAAAACAGATATTTCGGATCCCTTTGAAGACTATAGGGCCTAAGAAAATATCCTCCGATAAGAAAGAGAAAGAAGCTTTCTGAGAAACTTCTTTGTGTTCTTTGAAATCATCTCACAGAGTTACAGCTCTCCCCTCAAGAAGTCTTTCGCCAAGACAGTTCTTGTGGAATTGGCAAAGTGATATTTGGAAGCCCATAGAGGGCTATGGTGAAAAACGAAATATCCTCAGATGAAATCTGGAGAGAAGATTTCTGAGAAACTGCTTAGTGTTCTGTTAATTCATCTCACAGAGTTACATCTGTATTTCGTGGATCTCTTTGCTAGCCTTATTTCTGTGGAATCTGAGAACAGATATTTCGGATCCCTTTGAAGACAATTGTGCCAAAGGAAATATCCTCCGATAACAAAGAGAAAGAAGCTTTCTGAGAAACTTCTTTGTGTTCTGTGTAATCATCACACAGAGTTACAGCTTTCCCCTCAAGAAACCTTTCGCTAAGACAGTTCTTGTGTAATTGGCAAAGTGATATTTGGAAGCCCATAGAGGGCTATGGTGAAAAAGGAAATATCCACAGATGAAATCTGGAAAGAAGATTTCTGAGAAACTGCTTAGCGTTCCCTTACTTCATCTCACAGAGTTACATCTGCATTTCGTGGATCTCTTTGCTAGCCTCATTTCTGTGGAATCTGAGAACAGATATTCGGATCCCTTTGAAGACTATAGGGCCAAAGGAAATATACTCCGATAACAAAGAGTAAGAAGCTTTCTGAGAAACTTCTTTGTGTTCTGTGAAATCATCTCACAGAGTTACAGCTTTCCCCTTAAGAAGCCTTTCGCTAAGACAGTTCTTGTGGAATTGGCAAAGTGATATTTGGAAGCCCATAGAGGGCTATGGTGAAAAAGCAAATAACCTCAGATGAAATCTGGAAAGAAGCTTTCTGGGAAACTGCTTAGAGTTCTGTTAATTCATCTCACAGAGTTACATCTGTATTTCGTGGATCTCTTTCCTAGCCTTATATCTGTGGAATCTGAGAACAGATATTTCGGATCCCTTTGAAGACTATAAGGCCAATTGAAATATCCTAGTATAACAAAGAGAAAGAAGCTTTCTGAGAAACTTCTTTGTGTTCTGTGAAATCATCTCACAAAGCTAAGCTTTCCCGTCAAGAAGCCTTTCGCTAAGACAGTTGTTTTGGAATTGGCAAAGTGATATTTGGAAGCCCGTAGAGGGCTATGCTGAAAAAGGAAAAATCGTCAGATTAAATCTGGAAAGAAGCTTTCTGAGAAACTGCTTAGTGTTCTGTTAATTCATCTCACAGAGTTACATCTGTATTTCGTGGATCTCTTTGCTAGCCTTATTTCTGTGGAATCTTAGAACAGATATTTCGGATCCCTTTGAACACTAGAGGGCCAGAGGAAATATCCTCCGAAAACAAAGAGAAAGAAGCTTTCTGAGAAACTTCTTTGTGTTCTGTGAAATCATCTCACAGAGTTACAGCTTTCCCCTCAAGAAGCGTTTCGCTAAGACTGTTCTTGTGGAATTGGCAAAGTGATATTTGGAAGCCCATAGAGGGCTATGGTGATAAAGGAAATATCCTCAGATGAAATCTGGACAGAAGATTTCGGAGAAAATGCTTAGCGGTCCGTTTCTTCATATCACAGAGTTACATCTGTATTTCATCGATCTCTTTGCTAGCCTTATTTCTGTGGAATCTGAGAACAGATATTTCGGATCCCTTTGAAAACTATAGGGCTAAAGGAAATATCCTCAGATAACAAAGAGTAAGAAGCTTTCTGAGAAACTTCTTTGTGTTCCGTGCAATCATCTCACAGAGTTACACCTTTCGCTTCAAGAAGCGTTTCCCTAAGACAGTTCTTGTGGAATTGACAAAGTGATATTTGGAAGCCCTTAGGGGGCTATGGTTAAAAAGGAAATATCCTCAGATGAAATCTGGAAAGAAGCTTTCTGAGAAACTGCTTAGTGTTCTTTTAATTCATCTCACAGAGTTACATCTGTATTTCGTGGATCTCCTTGCTAGCCTTATTTCTGTGGAATCTGAGAACAGATTTTTCGGATCCCTTTGAAGACTATAGGGCCAAAGGAAATATCCTCCCATAACAAAGAGAAAGAAGCTTTCTGAGAAACTTCTTTGTGTTCTGTGAAATCATCTCACAGAGTTACAGCTTTCCCCTTAAGAAGCCTTTCGCTTAGACAGTTCTTGTGGAATTGGCAAAGTGATATTTGGAAGCCCATAGAGGGCTATGGTGATAAAGGAAATATACTAAGATGAAATATGGGAAGATTTCTGAGAAACTGGTTAGTGTTCAGTTAATTCATCTCACAGAGTTACATCTGTATTTCGTGGATCTCTTTGCTAGCCTTATTTCTGTGGAAACTGAGAACAGATATTTCGGATCCCTTTGAAGACTATAGTGTCAAAGGAAATATCCTCCGATAACAAAGAGAAAAAGCTTTCTGAGAAACTTCTTTGTGTTTTGTGAAATCATCTCACAGAGTTACAGCTATCCCCTCAAGGAGCCTTTCGCTAAGACAGTTCTTTTGGAATTGACAAAGTGAGATTTGGAAGCCCGTGGAGGGCTATGGTGAAAAAGGAAATATCCTCAGATGAAATCAGGAAAGAAGCTTTCTGAAAAACTGCTCTGTGACGTGTGACTTCCACTCACAGAGTTACATCTGTATTTCGTGGATCTCTTTGCTAGCCTTATTTCTGTGTAATCTGAGAACAGATATTTCGGATCCCTTGGAAGACTATAGGGCCAAAGGAAATATCCTCCGATAACAAAGAGAAAGAAGCTCTCTGAGAAACTTCTTTGTGTTCTTTGAAATCATCTCACAGAGTTACAGCTTTCCCCTCAAGAAATCTTTCGCTAAGACAGTTCTTGTGGAATTGGCAAAGTGATATTTGGAAGCCCATAGAGGGCTACGTTGATAAAGGAAATATCCTCAGATGAAATCTGGAAAGAAGCTTCCTGAGAAACTGCTTAGTGTTCTGTTAATTCTTCTCACAGAGTTACATCTGTATTTCGTGGATCTCTTTGCTAGCCTTATTTCTGTGGAATCTTAGAACAGATATTTCGGATCCCTTTGAAGACTAGAGGGCCAGAGGAAATATCCTCCGAAAACAAAGAGAAAGAAGCTTTCTGAGAAACTTCTTTGTGTTCTGTGAAATCATCTCACAGAGTTACAGCTTTCCCCTCAAGAAGCGTTTCGCTAAGACAGTTTTTGTGGATTTGGCAAAGTGATATTTGGAAGCCCATAGACGGCTATGGTGAAAAAGGAAATATCCTCAGATGAAATCTGGACAGAAGATTTCGGAGAAACTGCTTAGCGTTCCGTTTCTTCATCTCACAGAGTTACATCTGTATTTCATCGATCTCTTTGCTAGCCTTATTTCTGTGGAATCTGAGAACAGATATTTCGGATCCCTTTGAAGACTATAGGGCTAAAGGAAATATCCTCAGATAATAAAGAGTGAGAAGCTTTCTGAGAAACTTCTTTGTGTTCCGTGCAATCATCTCACAGAGTTACAGCTTTCCCCTCAAGAAGCGTTTCGCTAAGACAGTTCTTGTGGAATTGGCAAAGTGATATTTGGAAACCCATAGACGGCTATGGTGATAAAGGAAATATCCTCCGATGAAACCTGGAAAGAAGCTTTCTGAGAGACTGCTTAGTGTTCTGTTAATTCATCTAACAGAGTTACATCTGTATTTCGTGGATCTCTTTGCTAGCCTTATTTCTGTGGAATCTGAAAACAGATATTTCGGATCCCTTTGAAGACTATAGGGCCTAAGAAAATATCCTCCGATAAGAAAGAGAAAGAAGCTTTCTGAGAAACTTCTTTGTGTTCTTTGAAATCATCTCACAGAGTTACAGCTCTCCCCTCAAGAAGTCTTTCGCCAAGACAGTTCTTGTGGAATTGGCAAAGTGATATTTGGAAGCCCGTAGAGGGCTATGGTGAAAAAGGAAATATCCTCAGATGAAATCTGGAAAGAATATTTCTGAGAAACTGCTTAGTGTTCTGTTAATTCATCTCACAGAGTTACATCTGTATTTCGTGGATCACTTTGCTAGCCTTATTTCTGTGGAATCTGAGAACAGATATTTCGGATCTCTTTGAAGACAATTGTGCCAAAGGAAATATCCTCCGATAACAAAGGGAAAGAAGCTTTCTGAGAAACTTCTTTGTGTTCTGTGTAATCATCTCACAGAGTTACAGCTTTCCCCTCAAGAAAACTTTCGCTAAGACAGTTCTTGTGGAATGGGCAAAGTGATATTTGGTAGCCCATAGAGGGCTATGGTGAAAAAGGAAATATCCACAGATGAAATCTGGAAAGAAGATTTCTGAGAAACTGCTTAGCGTTCCCTTACTTCATCTCACAGAGTTACATCTGCATTTCGTGGATCTCTTTGCTAGCCTTATTTCTGTGGAATCTGAGAACAGATATTTCGGATGCCTTTGAAGACCATAGGGCCAAAGGAAATATCCTCCGATAACAAAGAGAAAGAACCTTTCTGAGAAACTGCTTTGTGTTCTGTGAAATCATCTCACAGAATTACAGCTTTTCCCTCAAGAAAACTTTCGCTAAGACAGATCTTGTGGAATTGGCAATGTGATATTTGGAAGCCCATAGAGGGCTATGGTGAAAAAAGAAATATCCTCAGATGAAATCTGGAAAGAAGCTTTCTGGGAAACTGCTTAGAGTTCTGTTAATTCATCTCACAGAGTTACATCTGTATTTCGTGGATCTCTTTCCTAGCCTTATATCTGTGGAATCTGAGAACAGATATTTCGGATCCCTTTGAAGACTATAAGGCCTATTGAAATATCCTAGTATAACAAAGAGAAAGAAGCTTTCTGAGAAACTTCTTTGTGTTCTGTGAAATCATCTCACAGAGTTACAGCTTTCCCCTCAAGAAGCCTTTCGCCATGACACTTCTTGTGGAATTGGCACAGTGATATTTGGAAGTCCATAGAGGGCTATGGTGAAAAAGGAAATATCCTCAGAAGAAACCTGGAAAGAAGCTTTCTGAGAAACTGCTTAGTGTTCTCTTAATTCATCTCACAGAGTTACATCTGTATTTCGTGGATATCTTTGCTAGTCTTATTTCTGTGGAATCTGAGAACAGATATTTCGGATCCCTTTGAAGACTATAGGGCCAAAGGAAATATCCTCCGATAAAAAAGAGAAAGAAGCTTTGTGAGAAACTTCTTTGTGTTCTATGAAATCATCTCACAGAGTTACAGCTTTCCCCTTAAGAAGACTTTCGCTAAGACAGTTCTTGTGGAACTGACAAAGTGATATTTGGAAGCCCATAGATGGCTATGCTGAAAAAGGAAATATCCTCATATGAAATCTGGAAGGAACCTATCTGAGAAACTGCTTAGTGTTCTGTTAATTCATCTCACAGAGTTACATCTGTATTTCGTGGATCTCTCTGCTAGCCTTATTTCTGTGGAATCTGAGAACAGATATTTCGGATCCCTTTGATGACTATAGGGCCTAAGGAAATATCCTCCGATAACAAAGAGAAAGAAGCTTTCTGAGAAACTTCTTTGTGTTCTGTGAAATCATCTCACGGAGTTACAGCTTTCCCCTCCAGAAGCCTTTCGCTAAGACAGTTCTTGTGGAATTGGCAAAGTGATATTCAGAAGCCCGTAGATGGCTGTGGTGAAAAAGGAAATATCCTATGATGAAATCTGGAAAGAAGATTTCTGAGAAACTGCTTAGTGTTCTGTTAATTCATCTCACAGAGTTACATCTGTATTTCGTGGATCTCTTTGCTAGCCTTATTTCTGTGGAATCTGAGAACAGATATTTCGGATCCCTTGAAGACTATAGGGACAAAGGTAATATACCTGCGATAACAATGAGAAAGAAACTTTCTGAGAAACTTCTTTGTGTTCTGTGAAATCATCTCACAGAGTTACAACTTTTCCCTCAAGAAGCTTTTCTCTAAGACAGTTCTTGTGGAATTGTCAAAGTGATATTTGGAAGCCCGTAGAGGGCTACGGTGAAAAAGGAAATATACTCATATGAAATCTGGAAAGAAGGTTTCAGAGGAACAGCTCGGTGATGTGTGACATCCACTCACAGAGTTACATCGGTATTTCGTGGATCTCTTTGCCAGCCTTATTTCTGTGGAATCTGAGAACAGATATTTCGGATCCCTTGGAAGACTATAGGTCCAAAGGAAATATCCTCCGATAACAAAGAGAAAGAAGCTTTCTGAGAAACTTCTTTGTGTTCTGTGAAATCATCTTATAGAGTTACAGCTTTCCACTTAAGAAGCCTTTCTCTAAGACAGTTCTTGTGGAATTGGAAAAGTGATATTTGGAAGCCCATAGAGGGCTATGGTGAAAAAGGAAATATCCTCAGATGAAATCTGGAAAGAAGGTTTCTGAGAAACAGCTCGGTGATGTTTGACTTCAACTCACAGAGTTACATCTGCATTTCGAGGATCTCATTGCTATCCTTATTTCTGTGGAATCTGAGAACAGATATTTCTGAACCCTTTGAAGACTATATGGCCAAAGGAAATATCCTCCGATAACAAAGAGAAAGAAGCTTTCCGAGAAACTTCTTTGTGTTCTGTGAAAACATCTCATAGAGTTACAGCTTTCCCCTTAAGAAGACTTTCGCTAAGACAGTTCTTGTGGAATTGGAAAAGTGATATTTGGAAGCCCATAGAGGGCTTTGGTGATAAAGGAAATATCCTCCGATGAAATCAGGAAAGAAGCTTTCTGAGAAACTGCTTAGTGTTCAGTTAATTCATCTCACAGTGTTTCTTCTGTATTTCGTGGATCTCTTTGCTAGCCTTATTTCTGTGGAATCTGAGAACAGATATTTCGGATCTCTTTGAAGACTAGAGGACGAAACTAAATATCCTGCGATAACAAAGAGAAAGAAGCTTTCTGAGAAACTTCTTTGTGTTCTGTGAAATCAACTCACAGATTTACAGCTTTCCCCTCAAGAAGCCTATTGCTAAGACAGTTCTTGTGGAATTGAGAAAGTGATATTTGGAAGCCCACAGAGGGCTACGATGAAAAAGGAAATATCCTCAGATGAAATCTGGAACGAAGGTTTCTGAGAAACAACTCGGTGATGTGTGACTTCCACTCACAGAGTAACATCTGTATTTCGTGGATATCTTTGCTAGCCTTATTTCTGTGGAATCTGAGAACAGAAATTTCGGATCCCTTTGAAGTCTATAGGGCCAAAGGAAATATCCTCCGATAAAAATGAGAAAGAAGCTTTCTGAGAAACTTCCTTGTGTTCTTTGAAATCATCACACAGAGTTTCAGCTTTCCCCTCAAGAAGCCTTTCCTGAGACAGTTCTTGTGGAATTGGCAAAGTGATATTGGGAAGCCCATAGAGGGCTACGGTGATATAGGAAATATCCTCCGATGAAATCTGGAAAGAAGCTTTCTGAGAAACTGCTTAGTGTTCAGTTAATTCATCTCACAGAGTTACATCTGTATTTCGTGGATCTCTTTGCTAGCCTTATTTCTGTGGAATCTGAGAACAGATATTTCGGATCCCATTGAAGACTACAGGGCCCAAGGAAATATCCTCCGATAACAAAGAGAAAGAAGCTTTCTGAGAAACTTCTTTGTGTTCTGTGAAATCATCTCAAAGAGCTACAGCGTTCCCCTCAAGAAGCCTTTCGCTAAGACAGTTCTTGTGGAATTGTCAAAGTGATATTCGGAAGCCCTTAGAGGGCTATGGTGAAAAAGGAAATATCCTCAGATGAAAACTGGAAAGAAGCTTTCTGAGAAACTGCTCTGTGACGTGTAACTTCCACTCACAGAGTTACATCTGTATTTCGTGGATCTCTTTGCTAGACTTATTTCTGTGGAATCTGAGAATAGATATTTCGGATCCCTTTGAAGATTATAGGGCCATAGGAAATATCCTCCCATAACAAGGAGAAAGAAACTTTCTGAGAAACTTCTTTGTGTTCGGTGAAATCATCTCACAGAGTTACAGCTTTCCCCTCAAGAATCCTTTCGCTAAGACAGTTCTTGTGGAATTGGCAAAGTGATATTCGGAAGCACGTAGAGGGCTATGGTGAAAAAGGAAATATCCTCAGATGAAATCTGGAAAGAAGCTTTCTGAGAAACTGCTTAGTGTTCTGTTAATTCATCTCACAGAGTTACATCTGTATTTCGTGGATCTCTATGCTAGCCTTATTTCTGTGGAATCTGAGAACAGATATTTCAGATCTCTTTGAAGACTATAGGGCCAAAGGAAATATCGTCTGATAACAAAGAGAAAGAAGCTTTCTGAGAAACTTCCTTGTGTTCTGTGAAATCATCTCACAGAGTTACAGCTTTCCCCTCAAGAAGCCTTTCGCTAAGACAGTTCTTGTGGAATTGGCAAAGTGATATTTGGAAGCCCATAGAGGGCTATGGTGATAAAGGAAATATCCTCAGATGAAATCTGGAAAGAAGCTTTCTGAGAAACTGCTTAGTGTTCAGACAATTCATCGCACAGAGTTACATCTGTATTTGGTGGATCCCTTTGCTAGCCTTGTATCTGTGGAATCTGAGAAGAGATATTTCAGATCCCTTTGAAGACTATAGGGCCAAAGGTAATATCCTGCGATAACAGAGAGAAAGAAACTGTCTGAGAAACTTCTTTGTGTTCTGTGAAATCATCTCACAGAGTTACAGCTTTTCCCTCAAGAAGCTTTTGGCTAAGACAGTTCTTGTGGAATTGGCAAAGTGATATTTGGAAGCCCGGAGAGGGCTATGGTGAAAAAGGAAATATCCTGAGATGAAATCTGGAAAGAAGGTTTCTGAGAAACAGCTCGGTGATGTGTGACTTCCACTCACAGATTTACATCGGTATTTCGTGGATATCTTTGCTATCCTTATTTCTGTGGAATCTGAGAACAGATATTTCGGATCCCTTGCAAGACTATAGGGCCAAAGGAAATATCCTCCGATAGCAAAGAGAAAGAAGCATTCTGAGAAACTCCTTTGTGTTCTGTGAAATCATCTTATAGAGTTACAGCTTTCCACTCAAGAAGCCTTTCGCTAAGACAGTTCTTGTGGAATTGGCAAAGTGATATTTGGAAGCCCATAGAGAGCTATGGTAAAAAAGGAAATATCCGCAGATGAAATCTGAAAAGAAGCTTTCTGAGAAACTGCTCTTTGACGTGTGACTTCCACTCAAAGAGTTACATCTGTATTTCGTGGATCTCTTTGCTAGCCTTATTTCTGTGGAATCTGAGAACAGATATTTCGGATCCCTTTAAAGATTATAGGGCCAAAGGAAATATCCTCCGATAACAAAGAGAAAGAAGCTTTCTGAGAAACTTCCTTGTTTTCTGTGAAATCAACTCACAGAGTTACAGCTTTCCCCTCAAGAATCCTTAAGCTAAGACAGTTCTTGTGGAATTGACAAAGTGATATTTGGAAGCCCTTAGAGGGCTATGGTGAAAAAGGAAATATCCTCAGATGAAATCTGGAAAGAAGCTTTCCGAGAAACTACTTAATGTTCTGTTAATTCATCTCACAGAGTTACATCTGTATTTCATGGATCTCTTTTCTGGCCTTATTTCTGTGAAATCTGAGAACAGATATTTCGATTCCCTTTGAAGACTATAGGGCCAAAGGAAATATCCTCCGATAACAAAGAGAAAGAAGCTTTCTGAGAAACTTCTTTGTGTTCTGTGAAATCATCTCACAGAGTTACAGCTTTCCCCTCAAGAAGCCTTTCGCTAAGACAGTTCTTGTGGAATTGGCAAAGTTATATTTGGAAGCCCCTAGAGGGCTATGGTGAAAAAGGAAATATCCACAGATGAAATCTGGAAAGAAACTTTGTGAGAAACTGCTCTGTGATGTGTGACTTCCACTCAGAGAGTTACATCAGTATATCGGGGATCTCTTTGCTAGCCTTATTTCTATGGAATCTGAGAACAGATATTTGGGATCCCTTTGAAGACTATAGGGCCAAAGGAAATATCCTCCTTTAACAAACAGAAAGAAGCTTTCTGAGAAACTTCTTTGTTTTCTGTGAAATCATTTCACAGAGTTACAGCTTTCCCCTCAAGAAGCCTTTCGCTACGATAGTTCTTGTGGAATTGTCAAAGTGATATTTGGAAGCCCATAGAGGACTATGGTGAAAAAGGAAATATCCTGAGATGAAATCTGGAAAGAAGCTTTCTGAGAAACTGCTCTGTGATGTGTGACTTCCACTCACAGAGTTACATCTGTATTTCGTGGATCTCTTTGCTAGCCTTATTTCTGTGGAATCTGAGAACAGATATTTCGGATACCATGGAAGACTATAGGGCCAAAGGAAATATCCTACGATAACAAAGAGAAAGAAGCTTTCTAAGAAACTTCTTTGTGTTCTGTGAAATCATCTCACAGAGTTACAGTTTCCCCTCAAGATGACTTTCGCTGAGACAGTTCTTGTGGAATTGGCAAAGTGATATTTGGAAGCCCATAGAGGGCTATGGTGAAAAAGGAAATATCCTCAGATGAAATCTGGAAAGAAGTTTTTGAGAAACTGCTTAGTGTTTTGTTAATTCATCTCACAGAGTTACATCTGTATTTCGTAGATCTCTTTGTTAGCCTTATTTCTGTGGAATGTGAGAACAGATATTTCGGATCCCTTTGAAGACTATAGGTCCAAAGGATATATCCTCCGATAACAAAGAGAAAGAGGCTTTCTGAGAAACTTCTTTGTGTTCTGTGAAATCATCGCACAGAGATACAGCTTTCCCCTCAAGAAGCCTTTCGCTAAGACAGTTCTTGTGGAATTGGCAAAGTGATATTTGGAAGCCCGTAGTGGGCTATGGTGAAAAAGGAAATATCCTCAGATGAAATCTGGAAAGAAGGTTTCTGATATACAACTCGGTGATGTGTGACTTCCACTCACAGAGTTACATCGGTATTTCGTGGATATCTTTGCTAGCCTTATTTCTATGGAATCTGAGAACAGATATTTCGGATCCCTTGGAAGACTATAGGGCCAAAGGAAATATCCTCCGATAACAAAGAGAAAGAAGCTTTCTGAGAAACTTCTTTGTGTTCTGTGAAATCATCTCACAGAGTTACAGCTTTCCCCTCAAGAAGCCTTTCGCTAAGACAGTTCTTGTGGAATTGGCAAAGTGATATTTGGAAGCCCTTAGAGGGCTATGGTGAAAAAGGAAATATCCTCAGATGAAATCTGGAAAGAAGCTTTCCGAGAAACTACTTAATGTTCTGTTAATTCATCTCACAGAGTTACATCTGTATTTCATGGATCTCTTTGCTGGCCTTATTTCTGTGGAATCTGAGAACAGATATTTCGAATCCCTTTGAAGACTATAGGGCCAAAGGAAATATCCTCCGATAACAAAGAGAAAGAAGCTTTCTGAGAAACTTCTTTGTGTGCTGTGAAAACATCTCGCAGAGTTACAGCTTTCCCCTCAAGAAGCCTTTCGCTAAGACAGTACTTGTGGAATTGGCAAAGTGAAAAAGGAAATATTCTGAGATGAAAGCAGTTTCTCAGAAAGCTTCTTTCCAGATTTCATCTGAGGATATTTAATTTTTCACCTTAGCCCTCGATGGGCTTCCAAATATCGCATTGCCAATTGCACAAGAACTGTCTTAGCGAAAGGCTTCTTGAGGGGAAAGCTGTAACTCTGTGAGATGATTTCACAGAACACAAAGATGTTTCACAGACAGCTTCTGTCTCTTTGTTATCGGAGGATATTTCCTTTGGCCCTATAGTCTTCCCAGGGATCCGAAATATCTGTTCTCAGATTCCACAGAAATAAGGCTAGCAAAGAGATCCACGAAATACAGATGTAACCCTGTGAGTGGAAGTCACACATCATAGAGCAGTTTCTCAGAAAGCTTCTTTCCAGATTTCATCTGAGGATATTTCCTTTTTCACCATAGCCCTCGATGGGCTTCCAAATATCACTTTGCCAATATCACAAGAACTGTCTTAGCGAAAGGCTTCTTGAGGAGAAAGCTGTAACTCTGTGAGATGATTTCACAGAACACAAAGAAGTTTCTCAGAAAGCTTCTTTCTCTTTGTTATCCGAGGATATTTCCTTTGGCCCTATAGTCTTAATGGGATCCGAAATATCTGTTCTCAGATTCCACAGAAATAAGGCTAGCAAAGAGATCCACGAAATACAGACGTAACACTGTTAGATGAATTAACAGAACACTAAGCAGTTTCTCAGAAAGCTTCTTTCCAGATTTCATCTGAGGATATTTCCTTTTTCACCATAGCCCTCTAAGGGCTTCCAAATATCACTTTGCCAATTCCACAAGAACTGTCTTAGCGAAAGGCTTCTTGAGGGGAAAGCTGTAACTCTGTGAGATGATTTCACAGAACACAAAGAAGTTTCTCAGAAAGCTTCTTTCTCTTTGTTATTGGAGGATATTTCCTTTAGCCGTATAGTCTTCAAAGGGATCCGAAATATCTGTTCTCAGATTCCACAGAAATAAGGCTAGCAAAGAGATCCACGAAATACAGATGTAACTCTGTGAGATGAATTAACAGAACACTAAGCAGTTTCTCAGAAATCTTCTTTTCAGATTTCATCTGAGGATATTTCCTTTTTCACCATAGCCCTCTATGGGCTTCCAAATATCACTTTGCTAATTCCACAAGAACTATCTTAGCGAAAGGCTTCTTGAGGGGAAAGCTGTAACTCTGTGAGATGATTTCACAGAACACAAAGAAGTTTCTCAGAAAGCTTCTTTCTCTTTGTTATCGGAGGATATTTCCTTTAGCCCTATAGTCTTCAAAGGGATCCGAAATATCTGTTCTCAGATTCCACAGAAATAAGGCTAGCAAAGAGATCCACGAAATACAGATGTAACTCTGTGAGATGAATGAACAGAACACTAAGCAGTTTCTCAGAAATCTTCTTTCCAGATTTCATCTGACGATATTTCCTTTTTCACCATAGCCCTCGATGGGCTTCCAAATATCACATTGCCAATTCCACAAGACCTGTCTTAGCGAAAGGCTTCTTGAGGGGAAAGCTGTAACTCTGTGAGATGATTTCACAGAACACCAAGAAGTTTCTCAGAAAGCTTCTTTCTCTTTGTTATCGGAGGATATTTCCTTTGGCCCTATACTCTTCAAAGGGATCCGAAATATCTGTTCTCAGATTCCACAGAAATAAGGCTAGCAAAGAGATCCAAGAAATACAGATGTGACTCTGTGAGTGGAAGTCACACATCACAGAGCAGTTTCTCAGAAAGCTTCTTTCCAGATTTCATCTCAGGATATTTCCTTCTTCACCATAGCCCTCTATGGGCTTCCAATTATCAGTTTGCCAATTCCACAAAAACTGTCTTAGCCAAAGGCTACTTGAGGAGAAAGCTGTAACTCTGTGAGATGATTTCACAGAACACAAAGAAGTTTCTCAGAAAGCTTCTTTCTCTTTGGTATCGGAGGATATTTCCTTTGGCCCTATAGTCTTCAAAGAGATCCGAAATATCTGTTCTCTGGTTCCACAGAAATAAGGCTAGGAAAGAGGTCCACGAAATACAGATGTAACTCTGTGAGATGAATTAACAGAACAATAAGCAGTTTCTCAGAAATCTTCTTTCCAGATTTCATCTGAGGATACTTCCTTTTTCACCACAGCCCTCTATGGGCTTCCAAATATCACTTTGCCAATTCCACAAGAACTGTCCTGGTGAAAGGCTTCTTGAGGGGAAAGCTGTAACTCTGTGAGATGATTTCACAGAACACAAAGAAGTTTCTCAGAAAGCTTCTTTCTCTTTGTTATCGGAGGATATTTCCTTTGCCCTATAGTCTTCAAAGGGATCCGAATTATCTGTTCTCAGATTCCACAGAAATAAGGCTAGCAAAGAGATCAACGAAATACAAATGTAACTCTGTGAGTGGAAGTCACATATCACAGAGCAGTTTCTCAGAAAGCTTCTTTCCAGATTTCATCTAAGTATATTTCCTTTTTCACAATAGCCCACTGTGGGCTTCCAAATATCACTTTGCCAATTCCACAAGAACTTTCTTAGCGAAAGGATTCTTGAGGGGAAAGCTGTAACTCTGTGAGATGATTTCACAGAACACAAAGAAGTTTCTCAGAAAGCTTCTTTCTCATTGTTATAGGAGGATATTTACTTTGGCCCTATAGTCTTCAAGGAGATCCGAAATATCTGTTCTCAGATTCCACAGAAATAAGGCTAGCTAAGAGATCCACGGAATACCGAGGTAACTCTGTGAGTGGAAGTCACACATCACAGAGCAGTTTCTCAGAAAGCTTCTTTCCAGATTTCATCTGAGGATATTTCCTTTTTCACCATAACCCTATATGGGCTTCCAAATATCAATTTGCCAATTCCACAATAACTGTCTTAGCGAAAGGCTTCTTGAGGGGAGAGCTGTAACTCTGTGAGATGATTTCACAGAACACAAAGAAGTTTCTCAGAAGGCTTCTTTCTCTTTGTTATCGGAGGATATTTCCTTTGTAACTATAGTCTACAAAGGGATCCGAAATATCTGTTCTCAGATTCCACAGAAATAAGGCTAACAAAGAGATCCACGAAACACAGATGTAACTCTGTGAGATGAATTAACAGAACACTGAGCAGTTTCTCACAAATCTTCTTTCCAGATTTCATCTGAGGATATTTCCTTTTCACCATAGCCCTCTATGGGCTTCAAAATATCACTTTGCCAATTCCACAAGAACTGTCCTGGCGAAAGGCTTCTTGAGGTGAAAGCTGTAACTCTGTGAGATGATTTCACAGAACACAAAGAAGTTTCTCAGAAATCTTCTTTCTCTTTGTTATCGGAGGATATTTCCTTTGGCCCTATAGTCTTCAAGGAGATCCGAAATATCTGTTCTCAGATTCCACAGAAATAAGGCTAGCTAAGAGATCCACGAAATACCGATGTAACTCTGTGAGTGGAAGTCACACATCACAGAGCAGTTTCTCAGAAAGCTTCTTTCCAGATTTCATATGAGGATATTTCCTTTTTCACCATAACCCTCTATGGGCTTCCAAATATCACTTTGCCAATTCCACAAGAACTGTGTTAGCGAAAGGCTTCTTGAGGGGAGAGCTGTAACTCTGTGAGATGATTTCACAGAACACAAAGAAGTTTCTCAGAAAGCTTCTTTCTCTTTGTTATCGGAGGATATTTCCTTTGTAACTATAGTCTACAAAGGGATCCGAAATATCTGGTCTCAGATTCCACAGAAATAAGGCTAGCAAAGAGATCCACGAAATACAGATATAACTATGTGAGTGGAAATCACACATCACCGAGCTGTTTCTAAGAAAGCTTCTTTCCAGATTTCATCTGATGATATTTCCTTTTTCACCATAGTCCTATAAGGGCTTCCAAATATCACTTTGCCAATTCCACAAGAACTGTCTTAACGAAAGGCTTCTTGAAGGGAAAGCTGTAACTCTGCGAGATGATTTCACAGAACACTAAGAAGTTTCTCAGAAAGCTTCTTTCTCTTTGTTATCGGAGGATATTTCCTTTGCCCCTATAGTCTTCAAAGGGATCCGAAATATCTGTTCTCAGATTCCACAGAAATAAGGCTAGCAAAGAGATCCACGAAATACAGATGTAACTCTGTGAGTGGAAGTCACACATCACAGAGCAGTTTCTCAGAAAGCTTCTTTCCAGATTTCATCGGAGGATATTTCCTTTTTCACCATAGCCCTCTATGGGTATCCAAATATCACATTCCCAATTCCACAAGAACTGTCTTAGCGACAGGCTTCTTGAGGGGAAAGCTGTAACTCTGTGAGATGATTTCACAGAACACAAAGAAGTTTCTCAGAAAGCTTCTTTCTCTTTGTAATCACAGTATATTTCCTTTGGCCCTATAGTCTTCAAAGGGATCCGAAATATCTGGTCTCAGATTCCACAGAAATAAGGCTAGCAAAGAGATCCACGAAATACAGATGTAACTCTGTGAGTGGAAGTCACACGTCACAGAGCAGTTTCTCAGAAAGCTTCTTTCCAGATTTCATCTGAGGATATTTCTTTTTTCACCATAGCCCTCTATGGGCTTCCAAATATCACTTTGATAATTCCACAAGAACTCTCTTAGCGAAAGGCTTCTTGAGGGGAAAGCTGTAACTCTGTGAGATGATTTCACAGAACAAAAAGAAATTTCTCAGAAAGCTTCTTTCTCTTTGTTATGGGAGGATATTTCCTTTGGCCCTATAGTCTTCCAAGGGATCCGAAATATCTGTTCTCAGTTTCCACAGAAATAAGGCTAGCAAAGAGATCCACGAAATACAGATGTAACTCTGTGAGATGAATTAACAGAACAATAAGCAGTTTCTCAGAAAGCTTCTTTGCAGATTTCATCGGAGGATATTTCCTTTATCGCCATAGCCCTCTATGGGCTTCGAAATATCACTTTGCGAATTCCATAAGAACAGTCTTAGCGAAAGGCTTCTTGAGGGGAAAGCTGTAACTCTGTGAGATGATTTCACAGAACACAAAGAAGTTTCTCAGAAAGCGTCTTTCTCTTTGTTATCGGAGGATAAATCCTTTGGCACTATAGTCTTCAAAAGGATCGGAAATATCTGTTCTCAGATTCCACAGAAATAAGACTAGCAAAGAGATACACGAAATACAGATGTAACTCTGTGAGATGAATTAACAGAATACTAAGCTGTTTCTCAGAAATCTTCTTTCCAGATTTCATCTGAGGATATTTCCTTTTTCATCATAGCCTTCTATGGGCTTCCAAATATCACTTTGCCAATTCCACAAAAAGTGCCTTAGCGAAAGGCTCCTTGAGGGGAAAGCTGTAACTCTGTGAGATGATTTCACAGAACACAAAGAAGTTTCTCAGAAAGCTTGTTTCTCTTTGTTATCGGAGGATATTTCCTTTGGCGCTATAATCTTCCAAGGGATCCGAAATATCTGTTCTCAGATTCCACAGAAGTAAGGCTGCAAAGAGATACACGAAATACGGATGTAACTCAGTGAGTGGAAGTCACATGTCACAGAGCAGTTTCTCAGAAAGCTTCTTTCCAGATTTCGTCTGAGGATATTTCCTTTTTCACCATAGCCCTCTATGGGCTTCCAAATATCACTTTGCCAATTCCACAAGTACTGTCTTAGCGAAAGGATTCTTGACGGGAAAGCTGTAACTCTGTGAGATGATTTCACAGAACACAAAGAAGTTTCTCATAAAGCTTCTTTCTCTTTTTTAACGGAGGATATTTCCTTTGGCCCTATATTCCTCAAAGGGATCCGAAATATCTGTTCTCAGATTCTTCAGAAATAAGGCTAGCAAAGAGATCCACGAAATACAGATGTAACTCTGTGAGTGGAAGTCAGACATCACAGAGCAGTTTCTCAGACAGCTTCTCTCCAGATTTCATCGGAGGATATTTTCTTTTTCACCATAGCCCTCTAAGGGCTTCCAAATATCACTTTGTCAATTCCACAAGAACTGTCTTAGCGAAAGGCTTCTTGAGGGCAAAGCTGTAACTCTGTGAGATGATTTCACAGATCACAAACAAGTTTCTCACAAACATTCTTTCTCTTTGTTATCGTAGGATATTTCCGTTGGCCGTATAGACTTGAAAGGGATCCGAAATATGTGTTCTTAGATTCCACAGAAATAAGGCTAGCAAAGAGATCCACGAAATACAGATGAAACTCTGTGAGATGAATTAACAGAATACTAAGAAGTTTCTCAGAAATCTTCTTTCCAGATTTCATCTGAGGATATTTCCTTTTTCATCATAGCCTTCTATGGGCTTCCAAATATCACTTTGCCAATTCCACAAAAAGTGCCTTAGCGAAAGTCTCCTTGAGGGGAAAGCTGTAAGTCTGTGAGATGATTTCACAGAACACAAAGAAGTTTCTCAGAAAGCTTCTTTCTCTTTGTTATCGGAGGATATTTCCTTTGGCGCTATAGTCTTCCAAGGGATCCGAAATATCTGTTCTCAGATTCCACAGAAATAAGGCTGCAAAGAGATACACGAAATACGGATGTAACTCAGTGAGTGGAAGTCACATGTCACAGAGCAGTTTCTCAGAAAGCTTCTTTCCAGATTTCGTCTGAGGATATTTCCTTTTTCACCGTAGCCCTCTATGGGCTTCCAAATATCACTTTGATAATTCCACAAGAACAGTCTTAGCGATAGGCTTCTTTAGAGCTGTAACTCTGTGAGATGATTTCACAGAACAAAAAGAAGTTTCTCAGAAAGGTTCTTTCTCTTTGTTATCGGAGGATATTTCCTTCGGTCCTAAAATCTTCAAAGAGATCCGAACTATCTGTTTTCAGATTCCACAGAAATAAGTCTAGCACAGAGATCCACGAAATACAGATGTAACTCTGTGAGATGAATTAACAGAACACTAAGCAGTGTCTCAGAAATCTTCTTTCCAGATTTCATCTGAGGATATTTCCTTTTTCACCATAGTCCTCTATGGGCTTCCAAATATCACTTTGCCATTTCCAAAAAACTGTCTTAGGGAAAGGCTTCTTGAGCGGAAAGCTGTAACTCTGTGAGATGATTTCACAGAACACAAAGAAGTTTCTCAGAAAGCTTCTTTCTCTTTGTAATCACTGTATATTTCCTTTGGCCCTATAGTCTTCAAAGGGATCCGAAATATCTGTTCTCAGATTCCACAGAAATAAGGCTAGCAAAGAGATCCACGAAATACAGATGTAACTCTGTGAGATGAATTAACAGAACACTAAGCAGTTTCTCAGAAATCTTCTTTCCAGATTTCATCTGAGGATATTTCCTTTTTCACTATAGTCCTCTATGGGCTTCCAAATATCACTTTGCCAATTCCAAAAAACTGTCTTAGCGAAAGGATTCTTGAGCGGAAAGCTGTAACTCTGTGAGATGATTTCACAGAACACAAAGAAGTTTCTCAGAAAGCTTCTTTCTCTTTGAAATCGGAGGATATTTCCTTTGGCCCTATAGTCTTCCAAGGGATCCGAAATATCTGTTCTCAGATTCCACAGAAATAAGGCTAGCAAAGAGATCCACGAAATGCAGATGTAACTCTGTGAGTGGAAGTTACACATCACCGAGCTGTTTCTCAGAAACCTTCTTTCCAAATTTCATCTGAGGATATTTCCTTTTTTACCATAGCCCTCTACGGGCTTCCAAATATCACTTTGCCAATTCCACAAGTACAGTCTTAGCGAAAGGCTTCTTGAGGGGAAAGCTGTAACTCTGTGAGATGATTTCACAGAACACAAAGAAGTTTCTCAGAAAGCTTCTTTCTCTTTGTTATCGGAGGATATTTCGTTTGGCTCTATACTCTTCAAAGAGATCCGAAATATCTGTTCTCAGATTCCACAGAAATAAGGCTAGCAAAGAGATCCAAGAAACACAGATGTAACTCTGTGAGTGGAAGTCACACTTCTCAGAGCAGTTTCTCAGAAAGATTCTTTCCAGATTTCATCTGAGGATAGTTCCTTTTTCACCATAGCCCTGTATGGGCTTCCAAATATCACTTTGCCAATTCCACAAGAACTGTCTTAGCCAAAGGCTTCTTGAGGGGAAAGCTGTAACTCTGTGAGATGATTTCACAGAACACAAAGAAGTTTCTCAGAAAGCTTCCTTCTCTTTTTAACGCAGGATATTTCCATTGGCCCTATAGTCTTCAATGGGATCCGAAATATCTGTTCTCAGTTTCCACAGAAATAAGGCTAGCAAAGAGATCCACGAAATACAGATGTAACTCTGTGAGATGAATTAACAGAACAATAAGCAGTTTCTCAGAAAGCTTCTTTGCAGATTTCATCGGAGGATATTTCCTTTATCACCATAGCCCTCTATGGGCTTCGAAATATCACTTTGCGAATTCCATAAGAACAGTCTTAGCGAAAGGCTTCTCGAGGGGAAAGCTGTAACTCTGTGAGATGATTTCACAGAACACAAAGAAGTTTCTCAGAAAGCGTCTTTCTCTTTGTTATCGGAGGATAAATCCTTTGGCACTATAGTCTTCAAGGGGATCCGAAATATCTGTTCTCAGATTCCACAGAAATAAGGCTAGCAAAGAGATCCACGAAATACAGATGTAACTCTGTGAGATGAATTAACAGAATACTAAGCTGTTTCTCAGAAATCTTCTTTCCAGATTTCATCTGAGGATATTTCCTTTTTCATCATAGCCTTCTATGGGCTTCCAAATATCACTTTGCCAATTCCACAAAAAGTGCCTTAGCGAAAGGCTTCTTGAGGGGAAAGCTGTAACTCTGTGAGATGATTTCACAGAACACAAAGAAGTTTCTCAGAAAGCTTCTTTCTCTTTGTTATCGGAGGATATTTCCTTTGGCGCTATAATCTTCCAAGGGATCCGAAATATCTGTTCTCAGATTCCACAGAAGTAAGGCTGCAAAGAGATCCACGAAATACAGATGTAACTCAGTGAGTGGAAGTCACATGTCACAGAGCAGTTTCTCAGAAAGCTTCTTTCCAGATTTCGTCTGAGGATATTTCCTTTTTCACCATAGCCCTCTATGGGCTTCCAAATATCACTTTGATAATTCCACAAGAACAGTCTTAGCGATAGGCTTCTTTAGAGCTGTAACTCTGTGACATGATTTCATAGAACAAAAAGAAGTTTCTCAGAAAGGTTCTTTCTCTTTGTTATCGGAGGATATTTCCTTCGGCCCTAAAATCTTCAAAGAGATCCGAACTATCTGTTTTCAGATTCCACAGAAATAAGTCTAGCAAAGAGATCCACGAAATACAGATGTAACTCTGTGAGATGAATTAACAGAACACTAAGCAGTTTCTCAGAAAGCTTCTTTCCAGATTTCATCTGAGGATATTTCCTTTTTCACCATAGTCCTCTATGGGCTTCCAAATATCACTTTGCCATTTCCAAAAAACTGTCTTAGCGAAAGGCTTCTTGAGCGGAAAGCTGTAACTCTGTGAGATGATTTCACAGAACAGAAAGAAGTGTCTCAGAAAGCTTCTTTCTCTTTGTTATCGGAGGATATTTCCTTTGGCCCTATAGTCTTCAAAGGGATCCGAAATATCTGTTCTCATATTCACCAGAAATAAGGCTAGCAAGAGATCCACGAAATACAGATGTAACTCTGTGAGATGAGTTAACTGAACACTAAGCAGTTTCTCAGAAAGCTTCTTCCCAGATTTCATCGGAGAATATTTCCTTTATCACCATAGCCCTCTATGGGCTTCCAAATATCACTTTGCCAATTCCACAAGAACTGTCTTAGCGAAAGGCTTCTTGAGGGGAAAGCTGTAACTCTGTGAGATGATTTCACAGAACACAAAGAAGTTTTTCAGAAAGCTTCTTTCTCCTTGTTATGGGAGGATATTTCCTTGGCCCTATAGTCTTCAAAGGGATCCGAAATATCTCTTCTCAGATTCCACAGAAATAAGGTTAGCAAAGAGATCCACGAAATACAGAAGTAACTCTGTGATTGGAAGTCACACGTTACAGAGCAGATTCTCAGAAAGCTTCTTTCCAGATTTCATCTGTGGATATTTCCTTTTTCACCCTAGCCCTCTATGGGCTTCCAAATATCACTTTGCCAATTCCACAAGAACTGTCTTAGCGAAAGGCTTCTTGAGGGGAAAGCTGTAACTCTGTGAGATGATTTCACAGAACACAAAGAAGTTTCTCAGAAAGCTTCTTTCTCTTTGTTTTCGGAGGATATTTCCTTTGGCACTATAGTCTTCCAAGGGATCCGAAATATCTCTTCTCTGATTCCACAGAAATAAGGCTAGGAAAGAGATCCAAGAAATACAGATGTAACTCTGTGAGAGGAAGTCACACATCACAGAGCAGTTTCTAAGAAAGCTTCTTTCCAGATTTCATCTGTGGATATTTCCTTGTTCACCATAGCCCTGTATGGGCTTCCAAATATCACTTTTCCAATTCCACAAGAACTCTCTTAGCGAAAGGCTTCGTGAGGGGAAAGCTGTAACTCTGTGAGATGGTTTCACAGAACACAAAGAAGTTTCTCAGAAAGCTTCTTTCTCGTTGTTATCGCAGCATATTTCCTTTGGCCCTATAATCTTCATAGGGATCCGAAATATCTGTTCTCAGATTCCACAGAAATAAGGCTAGCAAAGAGATCCACGAAATACAGACGTAACTCTGTGAGTGGAAGTCACACGTCACAGAGCAGTTTCTCAGAAAGCGTCTTTCCAGATTTCATCTGAGGATATTTCCTTTTTGACCATAGCCCTCCATGGGCTTCCAAATATCACTTTGCCAATTCCACAAGAACTGTCTTAGCGAAAGGCTTCTTGAGGGGAAAGCTGTAACTCTGTGAGATGATTTCACAGGACACAAAGAAGTTTCTCAGAAAGCTTCTTTCTCTTTGTTGTCAGAGGATGTTTCCTTTGGCCCTATAGTCTTCAAAGGGATCCGAAATATCTGTTCTCAGATTCCACAGAAATAAGGCGAGCCAAGAGATCCACGAAATACAGATCTAACTCTGTGAGATGAATTAACTGAACACTAAGCAGTTTCTCAGAAATCTTCTTCCCAGATTTCATCGGAGAATATTTCCTTTATCACCATAGCCCTCTAGGGGTTCCAAATATCACTTTGCCAATTCCAAAAGAACTGTCTTAGCGAAAGTCTTTTTGAGGGGAAAGCTGTAACTCTGTGAGATGATTTCACAGAACACAAAGAAGTTTCTCAGAAAGCTTCTTTCTCCTTGTTACGGGAGGATATTTCCTTTGGCCCTATAGTCTTCAAAGTTATCCGAAATATCTGTTCTAAGATTCCACAGAAAAAAGGCTAGCAAAGAGATTCTCGAAATACAGATGTAACTCTGTAAGGGGAAGTCACACGTCACAGAGCAGTTTCT
Source organism: Macaca fascicularis (assembly GCF_037993035.2). Taxonomy (NCBI): domain Eukaryota; kingdom Metazoa; phylum Chordata; class Mammalia; order Primates; family Cercopithecidae; genus Macaca; species Macaca fascicularis. The sequence goes on from NC_088389.1 coordinate 35,023,982, forward strand.
CAGAAAGCTTCTTTCCAGATTTCATCTGAGGATATTCCCTTTTTCACCCTAGCCCTCTATGGGCTTCCAAATATCACTTTGCCAATTTCACAAGAACTGTCTTAGCAGAAGGCTTTTTGAGGGGAAAGCTGTAACTCTGTGAGATGATTTCACAGAACACAAAAAAGTTTCTCAGAAAGCTTCTTTCTCTTTGTTATCGGAGGATATTTCCTTGGCCCTATAGTCTTCAAAGGGATCCGAAATATCTGTTCTCAGATTCCACAGAAATAAGGCAAGCAAAGAGATCCACGAAATAGAGATGTAACTCTGTGAGTGGAAGTTATACATCACAGAGAAGATTCTCAGAAACTTTTCCAGATTTCATATGAGGATATTTCCTTTTTCACCATAGCCCTGTATGGGCTTCCAAATATCACTTTGCCAATTCCACAAGAACTGTCTTAGCGAAAGGCTTCTTGAGGGGAAAGCTGTAACTCTGTGAGATGATTTCACAGAACACAAAGAAGTTTCTCACAAAGCTTCTTTCTCTTTGTTATCGCGGGATATTTCCTTTGGCCCAATTGTCTTCAAAGGGATCCAAAATATCTGTTCTCAGATTCCACAGAAATAAGGCTAGCAAAGAGATCCACGAAACACAGATGTAACTCTGTGAGATGAATTAACAGAACACTAAGCAGTTTCTCAGAGAGCTTCTTTCCAGATTTCATCTGAGAATATTTCCTTTTTCACCATAGCCCTCTATGGGCATCCAAATATCACTTTGCCAATTCCACAAGAACTGTCTTAGCGAAAGGCTTCTTGAGGGGAAAGCTGTAACTCTGTGAGATGATTTCACAGAACACAAAGCAGTTTCTCGGAAAGCTTCTTTCTCTTTGTTATCAGAGGATATTTCCTTTGGCCCTATACTCTTCAAAGGGATCCGAAATATCTGTTCTCAGATTCCACAGAAATAAGGCTAGCAAAGAGATCCACGAAATATAGATGTAACTCTGTGAGATGAATTAACGGAACACTAAGCAGTTTCTCAGAAAGCTTCTTTCCAGATTTCGTCTGAGGATATTTCCTTTTTCACCATAGCCCTCTATGGGCTTCCAAATATCACTTTGATAATTCCACAAGAATAGTCTTAGCGATAGGCATCTTTAGAGCTGTAACTCTGTGAGATGATTTCACAGAACAAAAAGAAGTTTCTCAGAAAGGTTCTTTCTCTTTGTTATCGGAGGATATTTCCTTCGGCCCTAAAATCTTCAAAGAGATCCGAACTATCTGTTTTCAGATTCCACAGAAATAAGTCTAGCAAAGAGATCCACGAAATACAGATGTAACTCTGGGTGATGAATTAACTGAACACTAAGCAGTTTCTCAGAAAGCTTCTTTCCAGATTTCATCGGAGGATATTTCCTTTATCACCATAGCCCTCTATGGGCTTCCAAATATCACTTTGCCAATTCAACAACGACTGTCTTAACTAAAGGCTTCTTGAGGGGAAAACTGTAACTCTGTTAGATGATTTCACAGAACACAAAGAAGTATCTCAGAAAGCTTCTTTCTCCTAGTTATGGAAGGATATTTCCTATGGCCCTATAGTCTTCAAAGGGTTCTGAAATATCTGATCTCAGATTTCACAGAAATAAGGCTAGCAAGGAGATCCACGAAATACAGAGGTAACTCTGTGAATGGAAATCACACGTCACAGAGCAGTTTCTCAGAAAGCTTCTTTCCAGATTTCATCTGAGGATATTTCCTTTTTCACCATAGCCCTCTATGGGCTTCCAAATATCACTTTGCGAATTCCACAAGAACTGTCTTAGCGAAAGGATTCTTGACGGGAAAGCTGTAACTCTGTGAGATGATTTCACAGAACACAAAGAAGTTTCTCAGAAAGCTTCTTTCTCTTTGTTATCAGAGGATATTTCCTTGGCCCTATAGTCTTCAAAGGGATCCGAAATATCTGTTCTCAGATTCCACAGAAATAAGGCAAGCAAAGAGATCCACGAAATAGAGATGTAACTCTGTGAGTGGAAGTTATACATCACAGAGAAGATTCTCAGAAACTTTTCCAGATTTCATATGAGGATATTTCCTTTTTCACCATAGCCCTGTATGGGCTTCCAAATATCACTTTGCCAATTCCACAAGAACTGTCTTAGCGAAAGGCTTCTTGAGGGGAAAGCTGTAACTCTGTGAGATGATTTCACAGAACACAAAGAAGTTTCTCACAAAGCTTCTTTCTCTTTGTTATCGCGGGATATTTCCTTTGGCCCAATTGTCTTCAAAGGGATCCAAAATATCTGTTCTCAGATTCCACAGAAATAAGGCTAGCAAAGAGATCCACGAAACACAGATGTAACTCTGTGAGATGAATTAACAGAACACTAAGCAGTTTCTCAGAAAGCTTCTTTCCAGATTTCATCTGAGAATATTTCCTTTTTCACCATAGCCCTCTATGGGCATCCAAATATCACTTTGCCAATTCCACAAGAACTGTCTTAGCGAAAGGCTTCTTGAGGGGAAAGCTGTAACTCTGTGAGATGATTTCACAGAACACAAAGCAGTTTCTCGGAAAGCTTCTTTCTCTTTGTTATCAGAGGATATTTCCTTTGGCCCTATACTCTTCAAAGGGATCCGAAATATCTGTTCTCAGATTCCACAGAAATAAGGCTAGCAAAGAGATCCACGAAATATAGATGTAACTCTGTGAGATGAATTAACGGAACACTAAGCAGTTTCTCAGAAAGCTTCTTTCCAGATTTCGTCTGAGGATATTTCCTTTTTCACCATAGCCCTCTATGGGCTTCCAAATATCACTTTGATAAATCCACAAGAATAGTCTTAGCGATAGGCATCTTTAGAGCTGTAACTCTGTGAGATGATTTCACAGAACAAAAAGAAGTTTCTCAGAAAGGTTCTTTCTCTTTGTTATCGGAGGATATTTCCTTCGGCCCTAAAATCTTCAAAGAGATCTGAACTATCTGTTTTCAGATTCCACAGAAATAAGTCTAGCAAAGAGATCCACGAAATACAGATGTAACTCTGGGTGATGAATTAACTGAACACTAAGCAGTTTCTCAGAAAGCTTCTTTCCAGATTTCATCGGAGGATATTTCCTTTATCACCATAGCCCTCTATGGGCTTCCAAATATCACTTTGCCAATTCAACAAGGACTGTCTTAACTAAAGGCTTCTTGAGGGGAAAACTGTAACTCTGTTAGATGATTTCACAGAACACAAAGAAGTATCTCAGAAAGCTTCTTTCTCCTAGTTATGGAAGGATATTTCCTATGGCCCTATAGTCTTCAAAGGGATCTGAAATATCTGTTCTCAGATTTCACAGAAATAAGGCTAGCAAGGAGATCCACGAAATACAGAGGTAACTCTGTGAATGGAAATCACACGTCACAGAGCAGTTTCTCAGAAAGCTTCTTTCCAGATTTCATCTGAGGATATTTCCTTTTTCACCATAGCCCTCTATGGGCTTCCAAATATCACTTTGCGAATTCCACAAGAACTGTCTTAGCGAAAGGATTCTTGACGGGAAAGCTGTAACTCTGTGAGATGATTTCACAGAACACAAAGAAGTTTCTCAGAAAGCTTCTTTCTCTTTTTTATCGGAGGATATTTACTTTGGCCCTATATTCCTCAAAGGGATCCGAAATATCTGTTCTCAGATTCTTCAGAAATAAGGCTAGCAAAGAGATCCACGAAATACAGATGTAACTCTGTGAGTGGAAGTCAGACATCACAGAGCAGTTTCTCAGACAGCTTCTCTCCAGATTTCATCGGAGGATATTTTCTTTTTCACCATAGCCCTCTAAAGGCTTCCAAATATCACTTTGTCAATTCCACAAGAACTGTCTTAGCGAAAGGCTTCTTGAGGGGAAAGCTGTAACTCTGTGAGATGATTTCACAGATCACAAACAAGTTTCTCACAAACCTTCTTTCTCTTTGTTATCGGAGGATATTTCCGTTGGCCGTATAGACTTGAAAGGGATCCGAAATATGTGTTCTTAGATTCCACAGAAATAAGGCTAGCAAAGTGATCCACGAAATACAGATGAAACTCTGTGAGATGAATTAACAGAATACTAAGCAGTTTCTCAGAAATCTTCTTTCCAGATTTCATCTGAGGATATTTCCTTTTTCATCATAGCCTTCTATGGGCTTCCACATATCACTTTGACAATTCCACAAAAAGTGCCTTAGCGAAAGGCTTCTTGAGGGGAAAGCTGAAAGTCTGTGAGATGATTTCACAGAACACAAAGAAGTTTCTCAGAAAGCTTCTTTCTCTTTGTTATCGGAGGATATTTCCTTTGGCGCTATAGTCTTCCAAGGGATCCGAAATATCTGTTCTCAGATTCCACAGAAATAAGGCTGCAAAGAGATACACGAAATACGGATGTAACTCAGTGAGTGGAAGTCACATGTCACAGAGCAGTTTCTCAGAAATCTTCTTTCCAGATTTCATCTGAGGATATTTCCTTTTTCATCATAGCCTTCTATGGGCTTCCAAATATCACTTTGCCAATTCCACAAGAAGTGCCTTAGCGAAAGGCTTCTTGAGGGGAAAGCTGTAACTCTGCGAGGTGACTTCACAGAACACAGAGAAGTTTCTCGAAAGGTTCTTTCTCTTTGTTATCGGAGGATATTTCCTTCGGCCCTAAAATCTTCAAAGAGATCCGAACTATCTGTTTTCAGATTCCACAGAAATAAGTCTAGCACAGAGATACACGAAATACAGATGTAACTCTGTGAGATGAATTAACAGAACACTAAGTAGTGTCTCAGAAATCTTCTTTCCAGATTTCATCTGAGGATATTTCCTTTTTCACCATAGTCCTCTATGGGCTTCCAAATATCACTTTGCCATTTCCAAAAAACTGTCTTAGGGAAAGGCTTCTTGAGCGGAAAGCTGTAACTCTGTGAGATGATTTCACGGAACACAAAGAAGTTTCTCAGAAAGCTTCTTTCTCTTTGTAATCACAGTATATTTCCTTTGGCCCTATAGTCTTCAAAGGGATCCGAAATATCTGGTCTCAGATTCCACAGAAATAAGGCTAGCAAAGAGATCCACGAAATACAGATGTAACTCTGTGAGATGAATTAACAGAACACTAAGCAGTTTCTCAGAAATCTTCTTTCCAGATTTCTTCTGAGGATATTTCCTTTTTCACTATAGTCCTCTATGGGCTTCCAAATATCACGTTGCCAATTCCAAAAAACTGTCTTAGCGAAAGGCTTCTTGAGCGGAAAGCTGTAACTCTGTGAGATGATTTCACAGAACACAAAGAACTTTCTCAGAAAGCTTCTTTCTCTTGGTAATCAGAGGATATTTCCTTTGGCCTTATAGTGTTCCACGGGATCCGAAATATCTGTTCTCAGATTCCACAGAAATAGGGCTAGCAAAGAGATACACGAAATACAGATGTAACTCAGTGAGTGGAAGTCACACGTCACAGAGCAGTTTCTCAGAAAGCTTCTTTCCAGTTTTCATCTGAGGATATTTCCTTTTTCACCATAGCCCTCTATGGGCTTCCAAATATCACTTTGATAATTCCACAAGAACTCTCTTAGCGAAAGGCTTCTTGAGGGGAAAGCTGTAACTCTGTGAGACGATTTCACAGAACACAAAGAAGTTTCTCAGAAAGCTTCTTTCTCTTTGAAATCGGAGGATATTTCCTTTGGCCCTATAGTCTTCCAAGGGATCCGAAATATCTGTTCTCAGATTCCACAGAAATAAGGCTAGCAAAGAGATCCACGAAATGCAGATGTAACTCTGTGAATGGAAGTTACACATCACCGAGCTGTTTCTCAGAAACCTTCTTTCCAGATTTCATCTGAGGATATTTCCTTTTTTACCATTGCCCTCTACGGGCTTCCAAATATCACTTTGCCAATTCCACAAGTACAGTCTTAGCGAAAGGCTTCTTGAGGGGAAAGCTGTAACTCTGTGAGATGATTTCACAGAACACAAAGAAGTTTCTCAGAAAGCTTCTTTCTCTTTGTTATCGGAGGATATTTCGTTTGGCTCTATACTCTTCAAAGAGATCCGAAATATCTGTTCTCAGATTCCACAGAAATAAGGCTAGCAAAGAGATCCAAGAAACACAGATGTAACTCTGTGAGTGGAAGTCACACTTCTCAGAGCAGTTTCTCAGAAAGATTCTTTCCAGATTTCATCTGAGGATAGTTCCTTTTTCACCATAGCCCTCTATGGGCTTCCAAATATCACTTTGCCAATTCCACAAGAACTGTCTTAGCCAAAGGCTTCTTGAGGGGAAAGCTGTAACACTGTGAGATGATTTCACAGAACACAAAGAAGTTTCTCAGAAAGCTTCCTTCTCTTTTTAACGCAGGATATTTCCATTGGCCCTAAAGTCTTCAAAGGGATCCGAAATATGTGTTCTCAGTTTCCACAGAAATAAGGCTAGCAAAGAGATCCACGAAATACGGATGTAACTCAGTGAGTGGAAGTCACATGTCACAGAGCAGTTTCTCAGAAAGCTTCTTTCCAGATTTCATATGAGGATATTTCCTTTTTCACCATAGCCCTGTATGGGCTTCCAAATATCACTTTGCCAATTCCACAAGAACTGTCTTAGCGAAAGGCTTCTTGAGGGGAAAGCTGTAACTCTGTGAGATGATTTCACAGAACACAAAGAAGTTTCTCACAAAGCTTCTTTCTCTTTGTTATCGCGGGATATTTCCTTTGGCCCAATTGTCTTCAAAGGGATCCAAAATATCTGTTCTCAGATTCCACAGAAATAAGGCTAGCAAAGAGATCCACGAAACACAGATGTAACTCTGTGAGATGAATTAACAGAACACTAAGCAGTTTCTCAGAAAGCTTCTTTCCAGATTTCATCTGAGAATATTTCCTTTTTCACCATAGCCCTCTATGGGCATCCAAATATCACTTTGCCAATTCCACAAGAACTGTCTTAGCGAAAGGCTTCTTGAGGGGAAAGCTGTAACTCTGTGAGATGATTTCACAGAACACAAAGCAGTTTCTCGGAAAGCTTCTTTCTCTTTGTTATCAGAGGATATTTCCTTTGGCCCTATACTCTTCAAAGGGATCCGAAATATCTGTTCTCAGATTCCACAGAAATAAGGCTAGCAAAGAGATCCACGAAATATAGATGTAACTCTGTGAGATGAATTAACGGAACACTAAGCAGTTTCTCAGAAAGCTTCTTTCCAGATTTCGTCTGAGGATATTTCCTTTTTCACCATAGCCCTCTATGGGCTTCCAAATATCACTTTGATAATTCCACAAGAATAGTCTTAGCGATAGGCATCTTTAGAGCTGTAACTCTGTGAGATGATTTCACAGAACAAAAAGAAGTTTCTCAGAAAGGTTCTTTCTCTTTGTTATCGGAGGATATTTCCTTCGGCCCTAAAATCTTCAAAGAGATCTGAACTATCTGTTTTCAGATTCCACAGAAATAAGTCTAGCAAAGAGATCCACGAGATACAGATGTAACTCTGGGTGATGAATTAACTGAACACTAAGCAGTTTCTCAGAAAGCTTCTTTCCAGATTTCATCGGAGGATATTTCCTTTATCACCATAGCCCTCTATGGGCTTCCAAATATCACTTTGCCAATTCAACAAGGACTGTCTTAACTAAAGGCTTCTTGAGGGGAAAACTGTAACTCTGTTAGATGATTTCACAGAACACAAAGAAGTATCTCAGAAAGCTTCTTTCTCCTAGTTATGGAAGGATATTTCCTATGGCCCTATAGTCTTCAAAGGGATCTGAAATATCTGTTCTCAGATTTCACAGAAATAAGGCTAGCAAGGAGATCCACGAAATACAGAGGTAACTCTGTGAATGGAAATCACACGTCACAGAGCAGTTTCTCAGAAAGCTTCTTTCCAGATTTCATCTGAGGATATTTCCTTTTTCACCATAGCCCTCTATGGGCTTCCAAATATCACTTTGCGAATTCCACAAGAACTGTCTTAGCGAAAGGATTCTTGACGGGAAAGCTGTAACTCTGTGAGATGATTTCACAGAACACAAAGAAGTTTCTCAGAAAGCTTCTTTCTCTTTTTTATCGGAGGATATTTACTTTGGCCCTATATTCCTCAAAGGGATCCGAAATATCTGTTCTCAGATTCTTCAGAAATAAGGCTAGCAAAGAGATCCACGAAATACAGATGTAACTCTGTGAGTGGAAGTCAGACATCACAGAGCAGTTTCTCAGACAGCTTCTCTCCAGATTTCATCGGAGGATATTTTCTTTTTCACCATAGCCCTCTAAAGGCTTCCAAATATCACTTTGTCAATTCCACAAGAACTGTCTTAGCGAAAGGCTTCTTGAGGGGAAAGCTGTAACTCTGTGAGATGATTTCACAGATCACAAACAAGTTTCTCACAAACCTTCTTTCTCTTTGTTATCGGAGGATATTTCCGTTGGCCGTATAGACTTGAAAGGGATCCGAAATATGTGTTCTTAGATTCCACAGAAATAAGGCTAGCAAAGTGATCCACGAAATACAGATGAAACTCTGTGAGATGAATTAACAGAATACTAAGCAGTTTCTCAGAAATCTTCTTTCCAGATTTCATCTGAGGATATTTCCTTTTTCATCATAGCCTTCTATGGGCTTCCACATATCACTTTGACAATTCCACAAAAAGTGCCTTAGCGAAAGGCTTCTTGAGGGGAAAGCTGAAAGTCTGTGAGATGATTTCACAGAACACAAAGAAGTTTCTCAGAAAGCTTCTTTCTCTTTGTTATCGGAGGATATTTCCTTTGGCGCTATAGTCTTCCAAGGGATCCGAAATATCTGTTCTCAGATTCCACAGAAATAAGGCTGCAAAGAGATACACGAAATACGGATGTAACTCAGTGAGTGGAAGTCACATGTCACAGAGCAGTTTCTCAGAAATCTTCTTTCCAGATTTCATCTGAGGATATTTCCTTTTTCATCATAGCCTTCTATGGGCTTCCAAATATCACTTTGCCAATTCCACAAGAAGTGCCTTAGCGAAAGGCTTCTTGAGGGGAAAGCTGTAACTCTGCGAGGTGACTTCACAGAACACAGAGAAGTTTCTCGAAAGGTTCTTTCTCTTTGTTATCGGAGGATATTTCCTTCGGCCCTAAAATCTTCAAAGAGATCCGAACTATCTGTTTTCAGATTCCACAGAAATAAGTCTAGCACAGAGATACACGAAATACAGATGTAACTCTGTGAGATGAATTAACAGAACACTAAGTAGTGTCTCAGAAATCTTCTTTCCAGATTTCATCTGAGGATATTTCCTTTTTCACCATAGTCCTCTATGGGCTTCCAAATATCACTTTGCCATTTCCAAAAAACTGTCTTAGGGAAAGGCTTCTTGAGCGGAAAGCTGTAACTCTGTGAGATGATTTCACGGAACACAAAGAAGTTTCTCAGAAAGCTTCTTTCTCTTTGTAATCACAGTATATTTCCTTTGGCCCTATAGTCTTCAAAGGGATCCGAAATATCTGGTCTCAGATTCCACAGAAATAAGGCTAGCAAAGAGATCCACGAAATACAGATGTAACTCTGTGAGATGAATTAACAGAACACTAAGCAGTTTCTCAGAAATCTTCTTTCCAGATTTCTTCTGAGGATATTTCCTTTTTCACTATAGTCCTCTATGGGCTTCCAAATATCACGTTGCCAATTCCAAAAAACTGTCTTAGCGAAAGGCTTCTTGAGCGGAAAGCTGTAACTCTGTGAGATGATTTCACAGAACACAAAGAACTTTCTCAGAAAGCTTCTTTCTCTTGGTAATCAGAGGATATTTCCTTTGGCCTTATAGTGTTCCACGGGATCCGAAATATCTGTTCTCAGATTCCACAGAAATAGGGCTAGCAAAGAGATACACGAAATACAGATGTAACTCAGTGAGTGGAAGTCACACGTCACAGAGCAGTTTCTCAGAAAGCTTCTTTCCAGTTTTCATCTGAGGATATTTCCTTTTTCACCATAGCCCTCTATGGGCTTCCAAATATCACTTTGATAATTCCACAAGAACTCTCTTAGCGAAAGGCTTCTTGAGGGGAAAGCTGTAACTCTGTGAGACGATTTCACAGAACACAAAGAAGTTTCTCAGAAAGCTTCTTTCTCTTTGAAATCGGAGGATATTTCCTTTGGCCCTATAGTCTTCCAAGGGATCCGAAATATCTGTTCTCAGATTCCACAGAAATAAGGCTAGCAAAGAGATCCACGAAATGCAGATGTAACTCTGTGAATGGAAGTTACACATCACCGAGCTGTTTCTCAGAAACCTTCTTTCCAGATTTCATCTGAGGATATTTCCTTTTTTACCATTGCCCTCTACGGGCTTCCAAATATCACTTTGCCAATTCCACAAGTACAGTCTTAGCGAAAGGCTTCTTGAGGGGAAAGCTGTAACTCTGTGAGATGATTTCACAGAACACAAAGAAGTTTCTCAGAAAGCTTCTTTCTCTTTGTTATCGGAGGATATTTCGTTTGGCTCTATACTCTTCAAAGAGATCCGAAATATCTGTTCTCAGATTCCACAGAAATAAGGCTAGCAAAGAGATCCAAGAAACACAGATGTAACTCTGTGAGTGGAAGTCACACTTCTCAGAGCAGTTTCTCAGAAAGATTCTTTCCAGATTTCATCTGAGGATAGTTCCTTTTTCACCATAGCCCTCTATGGGCTTCCAAATATCACTTTGCCAATTCCACAAGAACTGTCTTAGCCAAAGGCTTCTTGAGGGGAAAGCTGTAACACTGTGAGATGATTTCACAGAACACAAAGAAGTTTCTCAGAAAGCTTCCTTCTCTTTTTAACGCAGGATATTTCCATTGGCCCTAAAGTCTTCAAAGGGATCCGAAATATGTGTTCTCAGTTTCCACAGAAATAAGGCTAGCAAAGAGATCCACGAAATACGGATGTAACTCAGTGAGTGGAAGTCACATGTCACAGAGCAGTTTCTCAGAAAGCTTCTTTCCAGATTTCATATGAGGATATTTCCTTTTTCACCATAGCCCTGTATGGGCTTCCAAATATCACTTTGCCAATTCCACAAGAACTGTCTTAGCGAAAGGCTTCTTGAGGGGAAAGCTGTAACTCTGTGAGATGATTTCACAGAACACAAAGAAGTTTCTCACAAAGCTTCTTTCTCTTTGTTATCGCGGGATATTTCCTTTGGCCCAATTGTCTTCAAAGGGATCCAAAATATCTGTTCTCAGATTCCACAGAAATAAGGCTAGCAAAGAGATCCACGAAACACAGATGTAACTCTGTGAGATGAATTAACAGAACACTAAGCAGTTTCTCAGAAAGCTTCTTTCCAGATTTCATCTGAGAATATTTCCTTTTTCACCATAGCCCTCTATGGGCATCCAAATATCACTTTGCCAATTCCACAAGAACTGTCTTAGCGAAAGGCTTCTTGAGGGGAAAGCTGTAACTCTGTGAGATGATTTCACAGAACACAAAGCAGTTTCTCGGAAAGCTTCTTTCTCTTTGTTATCAGAGGATATTTCCTTTGGCCCTATACTCTTCAAAGGGATCCGAAATATCTGTTCTCAGATTCCACAGAAATAAGGCTAGCAAAGAGATCCACGAAATATAGATGTAACTCTGTGAGATGAATTAACGGAACACTAAGCAGTTTCTCAGAAAGCTTCTTTCCAGATTTCGTCTGAGGATATTTCCTTTTTCACCATAGCCCTCTATGGGCTTCCAAATATCACTTTGATAATTCCACAAGAATAGTCTTAGCGATAGGCATCTTTAGAGCTGTAACTCTGTGAGATGATTTCACAGAACAAAAAGAAGTTTCTCAGAAAGGTTCTTTCTCTTTGTTATCGGAGGATATTTCCTTCGGCCCTAAAATCTTCAAAGAGATCTGAACTATCTGTTTTCAGATTCCACAGAAATAAGTCTAGCAAAGAGATCCACGAGATACAGATGTAACTCTGGGTGATGAATTAACTGAACACTAAGCAGTTTCTCAGAAAGCTTCTTTCCAGATTTCATCTGAGGATATTTCCTTTATCACCATAGCCCTCTATGGGCTTCCAAATATCACTTTGCCAATTCAACAAGGACTGTCTTAACTAAAGGCTTCTTGAGGGGAAAACTGTAACTCTGTTAGATGATTTCACAGAACACAAAGAAGTATCTCAGAAAGCTTCTTTCTCCTAGTTATGGAAGGATATTTCCTATGGCCCTATAGTCTTCAAAGGGATCTGAAATATCTGTTCTCAGATTTCACAGAAATAAGGCTAGCAAGGAGATCCACGAAATACAGAGGTAACTCTGTGAATGGAAATCACACGTCACAGAGCAGTTTCTCAGAAAGCTTCTTTCCAGATTTCATCTGAGGATATTTCCTTTTTCACCATAGCCCTCTATGGGCTTCCAAATATCACTTTGCGAATTCCACAAGAACTGTCTTAGCGAAAGGATTCTTGACGGGAAAGCTGTAACTCTGTGAGATGATTTCACAGAACACAAAGAAGTTTCTCAGAAAGCTTCTTTCTCTTTTTTATCGGAGGATATTTACTTTGGCCCTATATTCCTCAAAGGGATCCGAAATATCTGTTCTCAGATTCTTCAGAAATAAGGCTAGCAAAGAGATCCACGAAATACAGATGTAACTCTGTGAGTGGAAGTCAGACATCACAGAGCAGTTTCTCAGACAGCTTCTCTCCAGATTTCATCGGAGGATATTTTCTTTTTCACCATAGCCCTCTAAAGGCTTCCAAATATCACTTTGTCAATTCCACAAGAACTGTCTTAGCGAAAGGCTTCTTGAGGGGAAAGCTGTAACTCTGTGAGATGATTTCACAGATCACAAACAAGTTTCTCACAAACCTTCTTTCTCTTTGTTATCGGAGGATATTTCCGTTGGCCGTATAGACTTGAAAGGGATCCGAAATATGTGTTCTTAGATTCCACAGAAATAAGGCTAGCAAAGTGATCCACGAAATACAGATGAAACTCTGTGAGATGAATTAACAGAATACTAAGCAGTTTCTCAGAAATCTTCTTTCCAGATTTCATCTGAGGATATTTCCTTTTTCATCATAGCCTTCTATGGGCTTCCACATATCACTTTGACAATTCCACAAAAAGTGCCTTAGCGAAAGGCTTCTTGAGGGGAAAGCTGAAAGTCTGTGAGATGATTTCACAGAACACAAAGAAGTTTCTCAGAAAGCTTCTTTCTCTTTGTTATCGGAGGATATTTCCTTTGGCGCTATAGTCTTCCAAGGGATCCGAAATATCTGTTCTCAGATTCCACAGAAATAAGGCTGCAAAGAGATACACGAAATACGGATGTAACTCAGTGAGTGGAAGTCACATGTCACAGAGCAGTTTCTCAGAAATCTTCTTTCCAGATTTCATCTGAGGATATTTCCTTTTTCATCATAGCCTTCTATGGGCTTCCAAATATCACTTTGCCAATTCCACAAGAAGTGCCTTAGCGAAAGGCTTCTTGAGGGGAAAGCTGTAACTCTGCGAGGTGACTTCACAGAACACAGAGAAGTTTCTCGAAAGGTTCTTTCTCTTTGTTATCGGAGGATATTTCCTTCGGCCCTAAAATCTTCAAAGAGATCCGAACTATCTGTTTTCAGATTCCACAGAAATAAGTCTAGCACAGAGATACACGAAATACAGATGTAACTCTGTGAGATGAATTAACAGAACACTAAGTAGTGTCTCAGAAATCTTCTTTCCAGATTTCATCTGAGGATATTTCCTTTTTCACCATAGTCCTCTATGGGCTTCCAAATATCACTTTGCCATTTCCAAAAAACTGTCTTAGGGAAAGGCTTCTTGAGCGGAAAGCTGTAACTCTGTGAGATGATTTCACGGAACACAAAGAAGTTTCTCAGAAAGCTTCTTTCTCTTTGTAATCACAGTATATTTCCTTTGGCCCTATAGTCTTCAAAGGGATCCGAAATATCTGGTCTCAGATTCCACAGAAATAAGGCTAGCAAAGAGATCCACGAAATACAGATGTAACTCTGTGAGATGAATTAACAGAACACTAAGCAGTTTCTCAGAAATCTTCTTTCCAGATTTCTTCTGAGGATATTTCCTTTTTCACTATAGTCCTCTATGGGCTTCCAAATATCACGTTGCCAATTCCAAAAAACTGTCTTAGCGAAAGGCTTCTTGAGCGGAAAGCTGTAACTCTGTGAGATGATTTCACAGAACACAAAGAACTTTCTCAGAAAGCTTCTTTCTCTTGGTAATCAGAGGATATTTCCTTTGGCCTTATAGTGTTCCACGGGATCCGAAATATCTGTTCTCAGATTCCACAGAAATAGGGCTAGCAAAGAGATACACGAAATACAGATGTAACTCAGTGAGTGGAAGTCACACGTCACAGAGCAGTTTCTCAGAAAGCTTCTTTCCAGTTTTCATCTGAGGATATTTCCTTTTTCACCATAGCCCTCTATGGGCTTCCAAATATCACTTTGATAATTCCACAAGAACTCTCTTAGCGAAAGGCTTCTTGAGGGGAAAGCTGTAACTCTGTGAGACGATTTCACAGAACACAAAGAAGTTTCTCAGAAAGCTTCTTTCTCTTTGAAATCGGAGGATATTTCCTTTGGCCCTATAGTCTTCCAAGGGATCCGAAATATCTGTTCTCAGATTCCACAGAAATAAGGCTAGCAAAGAGATCCACGAAATGCAGATGTAACTCTGTGAATGGAAGTTACACATCACCGAGCTGTTTCTCAGAAACCTTCTTTCCAGATTTCATCTGAGGATATTTCCTTTTTTACCATTGCCCTCTACGGGCTTCCAAATATCACTTTGCCAATTCCACAAGTACAGTCTTAGCGAAAGGCTTCTTGAGGGGAAAGCTGTAACTCTGTGAGATGATTTCACAGAACACAAAGAAGTTTCTCAGAAAGCTTCTTTCTCTTTGTTATCGGAGGATATTTCGTTTGGCTCTATACTCTTCAAAGAGATCCGAAATATCTGTTCTCAGATTCCACAGAAATAAGGCTAGCAAAGAGATCCAAGAAACACAGATGTAACTCTGTGAGTGGAAGTCACACTTCTCAGAGCAGTTTCTCAGAAAGATTCTTTCCAGATTTCATCTGAGGATAGTTCCTTTTTCACCATAGCCCTCTATGGGCTTCCAAATATCACTTTGCCAATTCCACAAGAACTGTCTTAGCCAAAGGCTTCTTGAGGGGAAAGCTGTAACTCTGTGAGATGATTTCACAGAACACAAAGAAGTTTCTCAGAAAGCGTCTTTCTCTTTGTTATCGGAGGATAAATCCTTTGGCACTATAGTCTTCAAAGGGATCCGAAATATCTGTTCTCAGATTCCACAGAAATAAGGCTAGCAAAGAGATCCACGAAATACAGATGTAACTCTGTGAGATGAATTAACAGAATACTAAGCTGTTTCTCAGAAATCTTCTTTCCAGATTTCATCTGAGGATATTTCCTTTTTCATCATAGCCTTCTATGGGCTTCCAAATATCACTTTGCCAATTCCACAAAAAGTGCCTTAGCGAAAGGCTTCTTGAGGGGAAAGCTGTAACTCTGTGAGATGATTTCACAGAACACAAAGAAGTTTCTCAGAAAGCTTCTTTCTCTTTGTTATCGGAGGATATTTCCTTTGGCGCTATAATCTTCCAAGGTATCCGAAATATCTGTTCTCAGATTCCACAGAAGTAAGGCTGCAAAGAGATACACGAAATACGGATGTAACTCAGTGAGTGGAAGTCACATGTCACAGAGCAGTTTCTCAGAAAGCTTCTTTCCAGATTTCGTCTGAGGATATTTCCTTTTTCACCATAGCCCTCTATGGGCTTCCAAATATCACTTTGATAATTCCACAAGAACAGTCTTAGTGATAGGCTTCTTTAGAGCTGTAACTCTGTGACATGATTTCATAGAACAAAAAGAAGTTTCTCAGAAAGGTTCTTTCTCTTTGTTATCGGAGGATATTTCCTTCGGCCCTAAAATCTTCGAAGAGATCCGAACTATCTGTTTACAGATTCCACAAAAAATAAGTCTAGCAAAGAGATCCACGAAATACAGATGTAACTCTGTGAGATGAATTAACAGAACACTAAGCAGTTTCTCAGAAAGCTTCTTTCCAGATTTCATCTGAGGATATTTCCTTTTTCACCATAGTCCTCTATGGGCTTCCAAATATCACTTTGCCATTTCCAAAAAACTGTCTTAGCGAAAGGCTTCTTGAGCGGAAAGCTGTAACTCTGTGAGATGATTTCAGAGAACAGAAAGAAGTGTCTCAGAAAGCTTCTTTCTCTTTGTTATCGGAGGATATTTCCTTTGGCCCTATAGTCTTCAAAGGGATCCGAAATATCTGTTCTCGTATTCCCCAGAAATAAGGCTAGCAAGAGATCCACGAAATACAGATGTAACTCTGTGAGATGAATTAACTGAACACTAAGCAGTTTCTCAGAAAGCTTCTTCCCAGATTTCATCGGAGAATATTTCCTTTATCACCATAGCCCTCTATGGGCTTCCAAATATCACTTTGCAATTCCACAAGAACTGTCGTAGCGAAAGGCTTCTTGAGGGGAAAGCTGAAACTCTGTGAGATGATTTCACAGAACACAAAGAAGTTTTTCAGAAAGCTTCTTTCTCCTTGTTATGGGAGGATATTTCCTTTGGCCCTATAGTCTTGAAAGGGATCCGAAATACCTCTTCTCAGATTCCACAGAAATAAGGTTAGCAAAGAGATCCACGAAATACAGATGTACCTCTGTGAGTTGAAGTCAGACATCACAGAGCAGTTTCTCAGAAAGCTTCTCTCCAGATTTAATCGGAGGATATTTCCTTTTTCACCATAGCCCTCTACGGGCTTCCAAATATCACTTTGCCAATTCCACAAGAACTGTCTTAGCGAAAGGCTTCTTGAGGTGAAAGCTGTAACTCTGTGATATGATTCCACAGAACACAAAGAAGTTTCTCAGAAGGCTTCTTTCTCTTTGTTATCGGAGGATATTTCCTTCGGCCGAATAGTCTTCAAAGCGATCCGAAATATCTGTTCTCAGATTCCACAGAAATAAGGCTAGCAAAGAGATCCAAGAAATACAGATGTAATTCTGTGAGTGGAAGTCACACTTCACAGAGCAGTTTCTCAGAAAGATTCTTTCCAGATTTCATCTGAGGATATTTCCTTTTTCACCATAGCCCTCTATGGGCTTCCAAATATCACTTTGCCAATTCCACAAGAACTGTCTTAGAGAAAGGCTTCTTGAGGGGAAAGCTGTAAGTCTGTGAGATGATTTCACAGAACACAAAGAAGTTTCTCAGAAAGCTTCTTTCCCTTTGTTGTCGGAGGATATTTCCTTTGGCCCTATAGTCTTCAAAGGGACCCGAAATATCTCTTCTCAGATTCCACAGAAATAAGGTTAGCAAAGATATCCACGATATACCGATGTTACCCTGTGAGACGAATTAACAGAACATTAAGCAGTTTCTCAGAGAGCTTCTTTCAAAATTTCATCTGAGGATATTTCCTTTTTCACTATAGACCTCTACGGACTTACAAATATCACTTTGCCAATTCCACAAGAACTGTCTTAGCGAAAGGCTTCTTGAAGTGAAAGCTGTAACTCTGTGAGATGATTTCACAGAACACAAAGCAGTTTCTCAGGAAGCTTCTTTCTCTTTGTTATCGGAGAATCTTTCCTTTGGCCCTATAGTCTTCAAAGGGATCCGAAATATCTGTTCTCAGGTTCCACAAAAATAAGGCTAGCAAAGAGATCCACGAAATACAGATGTAACTTTGTGAGTGGAAGTCATACATCACAGAGAAGTTTCTCAGAAACCTTTCCAGATTTCATCTGAGGAAATTTCCTTTTTCACCACCGCCCTCTATGGGCTTCCAAATATCACTTTGCCAATTCCACAAGAACTGTCTTAGCGAAAGACTTCTTGAGGGGAAAACTGTAACTCTGTGAGATGATTTCACAGAACACAGAGAAGTTTTTCAGAAAGCTTCTTTCTCTTTGTTATCGGAGGATATTTCATTTGGCCCTTTAGTCTTCATAGGGATCCGAAATATCTGTTCTCAAATTCCACAGAAATAAGGCTAGCAAAGAGATCCACGAAATACGGATGTAACTCTGTGAGTGGAAATCACACATCACAGAGCAGTTACTCAGAAATCTTCTTTCCAGATTTCATCGGAGGATATTTCCTTTTTCACCATAGCCCTCTATGGGCTTCCAAATATCACTTTGCCAATTCCACAAAAACTGTCTTAGCGAAAGGCTTCTTGAGGGGAAAGCTGTAACTCTGTGAGATGATTTCACCGAACACAAAGAAGTTTCTCAGAAAGCTTCTTTCTCTTTGTTTTTGAAAAATATTTCCTTTGGCCCTATAGACTTCAAGGGATCCGAAATATCTGTTCTTAGATTCCACAGAAATAAGGCTACCAAAGAGATCCACGAAATACAGATATAACACTGTGAGATGAATTAACAGAACACTAAGGAGTCTCTCAGAAATCTTCTTTCCAGATTTCATCTGAGGATATTTCCTTTTTCATCATAGCCCTCTATGGGCTTCCAAATATCACTTTGCCAAATCCACAACAACTGTCTTAGCGAAAGGCTTCTTGAGGGGAAAGCTGTAACTCTGTGAGATGATTTCACGGACCACAAAGAAGTTTCTCAGAAAGCTTCTTTCTCTTTGTTATCGGAGGATATTTCCTTTGGCCCTATAGTCTTCAAGGGGATCCGAAATATCTGTTCTCAGATTCCACAGAAATAAGGCTAGCAAAGAGATCCACGAAACACAGATGTAACTCTGTGAGATGAATTAACTAAACACTAAGCAGTTTCTCAGAAAGCTTCTTTCCATATTTCATCTGAGGATATTTCCTTTATCACCATAGCCTTCTATGGGCTTCCAAATACCACTTTGCCAATTCCACAAGAACTGTCTTGGCCTAGGCTTCTTGAGGGGAAAGCTGCAACTCTGGGAGATGATTTCACAGAACACAAAAAAGTTTCTCAGAAAGCTTCTTTCTCTTTGTTATCGGAGGATATTTCCTTTTGCCCTATAGTCTTCAAAGGGATCCGAAATATCTGTTCTAAGATTCCACAGAAATAAGGCTAGCAAAGAGATCCACGAAATACAGATGCAACTCTGTGAGATGAATTAACTGAACACTAAGCATTTTCTCAGAATGCTTCTTTCCAGATTTCATCGGTTGATATTTCCTTTTTCACCATAGCCCTCTATGGGCTTCCAAATATCACTTGGCCAATTCCACAAGAACTGTCTTAGCGAAAGGCTTCCTGAGAGGAAATCTCTAACTCTGTGAGATGATTTCACAGAACACAAAGAAGTTTCTCAGAAAGCTTCTTTCTCTTTGTTATCGGAGGATATTCCCTTTGGCCCTATAGTCTTCCAAGGGATCCGAAATATCTGTTCTCAGATTCCACAGAAATAAGGCAAGCAAAGAGATCCACGAAATACTGATGTACCTCTGTGAGTGGAAGTCACACTTTACAGAGTAGTTTCTCAGAAATATTCTTTCCAGATTTCATCTGAGGATATTTCCTTTTTCACCATAGCCCTCTATGGGCTTCCAAATATCACTTTGCCAATTCCACAAGAACTGTCTTAGCGAAAGGCTTCTTGAAGGGAAAGCTGTAACTCTGTGAGATGATTTCACAGAACACAAAGAAGTTTCTCAGAAAGCTTCTTTCTCTTTGTGATCGAAGGATATTTCCTTTGGCCATATGGTCTTCAAAGGGATCCGAAATATCTGTTCTCAGATTCCACAGAAATAAGGCTAGCAAAGAGATCCACGAAATACAGATGTAACTCTGTGAGATGAATTAACTGAACACTAAGCAGTTTCTCAGAAAGCTTCTTCCCAGATTTCATCGGAGAATATTTCCTTTATCACCATAGCCCTCTATGGGCTTCCAAATATCACTTTGCCAATTCCACAAGAACTGTCTTAGCGAAAGGCTTCTTGAGGGGAAAGCTGTAACTCTGTGAGATGATTTCACAGAACACAAAGAAGTTTCTCAGAAAGCTTCTTTCTCTTTGTTTTCGGAGGATATTTCCTTTGGCACTATAGTCTTCCAAGGGATCCGAAATATCTCTTCTCAGATTCCACAGAAATAAGGCTAGCAAAGAGATCCACGAAATACAGATGTACCTCTGTGAGTTGAAGTCAGACATCACAGAGCAGTTTCTCAGAAAGCTTCTTTCCAGATTTCATCTGTGGATATTTCCTTTTTCACCATAGCCCTCTATCGGCTTCCAAATATCACTTTGCCAATTCCACAAGAACTGTCTTAGCGAAAGGCTTCTTGAGGGGAAAGCTGTAACTCTGTGAGATGATTTCACAGAACACAAAGAAGTTTCTCAGAAAGCTTCTTTCTCTTTGTTTTCGGAGGATATTTCCTTTGGCACTATAGTCTTCCAAGGGATCCGAAATATCTGTTCTCAGATTCAACAGAAATAAGGCTAGCAAGGAGATCCACGAAATACAGATGTAACTCGGTGAGATGAATTAACAGAACACTAAGCAGTATCTCAGAAAGCTTCTTTCTAGATTTCATCTGAGGATATTTCCTTTTTCACCTTAGCCCTCTATGGGCTTCGAAATATCACTTTGCCAATTCCACAAGAACTGTCCTAGCGAAAGGCTTCTTGAGGGGAAAGCTGTAACTCTGTGAGATGATTTCACAGAACACAAAGAAGTTTCTCAGAAAGCTTCTTTCTCTTTTTTATCGGAGGATATTTCCTTTGGCCCTATAGTCTTCAAAGGGATCCAAAATATCTGTTCTCAGATTCAACACAAATAAGGCTAGCAAAGAGATCCACGAAATACAGATGTAACTCTGTGAGATGAATTAACAGAACACTAAGCAGTTTCTCAGAAACTTCTTTCCAGATTTCATCTGAGGATATTTCCTTTTTCACCATAGCCCTCTATGGGCTTCCAAATATCACTTTGCAAAGTCCACAAGAACTATCCTGGCGAAAGGCTTCTTGAGGGGAAAGCTGTAAATCTGTGAGGTGATTTCACAGAACACAAAGTAGTTTCTCAGAAAGCTGGTTTCTCTTTGTTATCGGAGGTTATTTCCTTTTCCCTAAGGTCTTCAAAGGGATCCGAAATATCTGTTCTCAGATTCCACAGAAATAAGGCTAGCAAAGAGATCCACGAAATACAGAAGTAACTCTGTCAGATGAATTAAGAGAACACTAAGCAGATTCTCAGAAAGCTTCTTAGCAGATTTCATCTGAGGATATTTCCTTTTTCACCATAGCCCCCTAAGGAATTCCAAATATCACTTTGCCAATTCCACAAGAACTGTCTTAGCGAAAGGCTTCTTGAGGGGAAAGCTGTAACTCTGCGTGATGATTTCACAGAACACAAAGCAGTTTCTCAGAAAGCTTCTTTCTCTTTGTTATCGGAGGATATTTCCTTTGGCCTGTAGTCTTCAAAGGCATCCGAAATATCTGTTCTCACATTCCACAGAAAGAAGGCTAGCAAAGAGATCCACGAAATACAGATGTAACTCTGTGAGATGAATTAACAGAATACTAAGCAGTTTCGCAGAAATCTTCTTTCCAGATTTCATCTGAGGATATTTCCTTTTTCACCATAGCCCTGTATGGGCTTCCAAATATCACTTTGCCAATTCCACAAGAACTGTCTTAGCGAAAGGCTTCTTGAGGGGAAAGCTGTAACTCTGCAAGATGATTACACAGAACACAAAGAAGTTTCTCAGAAAGCTTCTTTCTCTTTGTTATCGGAGGATATTTCCTTTGGCCTTGTAGTCTTCAAAGGGATCCGAAATTCTGTTCTCAGATTCCAATGAAATAAGGCTAGCAAAGAGATCCACGAAATACAGATGTAACTCTGTGAGATGAATTAACAGAACACTAAGCAGTTTCTCAGAAAGCTTCTTCCAGATTTCATCTGAGGATATTTCCTTTTTTACCATAGCCCTCTATGGGCTTCCAAATATCACCTTGCAATTCCACAAGATCTGTCTTAGCGAAAGGCTTCTTGAGGGAAAAGCTGTAACTCTGTGAGATGATTTCACAGAAAACAAAGTAGTTTCTCAGAAAGTCTCTTTCTCTTTGTTATCCGAGGATATTTACTTTGGCCCTATGGTCTTCAAAGGGATCCGAAATATCTGTTCTCAGATTCCACAGAAATAAGGCTAGCAAAGAGATCCACGAAATACAGATGTAACTCTGTGAGATGAATTAACAGAACACTAAGCAGTTTCTCAGAAAGCTTCTTTCCAGATTTCATCTGAGGATATTTCCTTTTTCACCATAGCCCACTATGGGCTTCCAAATATCACTTTGCCAATTCCACAAGAACTGTCTTCGCGAAAGGCTTCTTGAAGGGAAAGCTGAAACTCTGTGAGGTGATTTCACAGAACACAAAGAAGTTTCGGAGGATATTTCTTTTGGCTCTATAGTCTTCAAAGGGATCCGAAATACCTGTTCTCAGATTAGACAGAAATTAGGGTGGCAAAGAGATCCACGAAATACAGATGTAACTCTGTGAGATGAATTAACAGAACACTAAGCAGTTTCTCAGAAAGCTTCTTTCCCGATTTCATCTGAGAATATTTCCTTTTTCACCATAGCCCTCTATGGGCTTCCAAATATCACTTTGCCAATTCCACAAGAACTGTCTTAGCGAAAGGTTTCTTGAGGAGAAAGCTGTAACTCTGTGAGATGATTTCACAGAACACAAAGAAGTTTCTCAGAAAGCTTCTTTCTCTTTGTTATCGGAGGATATTTCCTTTGGCCCAATAGTCTTCAAAAGTATCCGAAATATCTGTTCTCAGATTCAACAGAAATAAGGCTAGCAAAGAGATCCACGAAATTTCAGATGTATGTCTGTCAGATGAATTAACAGAACACTAAGCAGTGTCTCGAAAGCTTCTTTCCAGATTTCATCTGAGGATATTTCCTTTTTCACCACAGCCCTCTATGGGCTTCCAAATATCACTTTGCCAATTCTACAAGAACTGTCTTAGCCAAAGGCTTCTTGAGGGGAAAGCTGTAACTCTGTGAGATGATTTCACAGAACACAAAGAAGTTTCTCAGAAAGCATCTTTCTCTTTGTTATCGGAGGATATTTCCTTTGGCCCTATGGTCTTCAAAGGGATCCGAAATATCTGTTCTCAGAATCCACAGAAATAAGGTTAGCAGAGAGATCCACGAAGTACAGATGTAACTCTGTGAGATGATTTAACAGAACACTAAGCAGTTTCTCAGAAAGCTTCTTTCCAGATTTCATCTGAGGATATTTCCTTTTTCACCATAGCCCTCTATGGGATTCCAAATATCACTTTGCCAATTCCACAAGAACTGTCTTAGCGAAAGGCTTCTTGAGGGGAAAGCTGTAACTCTGTGAAATGATTTCACAGAACAGAAAGAAGTGTCTCAGAAAGCTTCTTTCTCTTTGTTATCGGAGGATATTTCCTTTGGCCATATGGTCTTCAAAGGGATCCGAAATATCTGTTCTCAGATACCACAGAAATAAGGCTAGCAAAGAGATCCACGAAATACAGATGTAACTCTGTGAGATGAATTAACAGAACACTAAGCAGTTTCTCAGAAAGCTTCTTTCCAGATTTCATCTGAGGATATTTCCTTTTTCACCATAGCCCTCTATGGGCTTCCAAATATCACTTTGCCAATTCCACAAGAACTGTCCTGGCGAAAGGCTTCTTGAGGGGAAAGCTGTAACTCTGTGAGGTGATTTCACAGAAAACAAAGAAGTTTCTCAGAAAGTTTCTTTCTCTTTGTTATCCGAGGATATTTACTTTGGCCCTATGGTCTTCAAAGGGATCCGAAATATCTGTTCTCAGATTCCACAGAAATAATGCTAGCAAAGAGATCCACGAAATACAGATGTAACTCTGTGAGATGAATTAACAGAACACTAAGTAGTTTCTCAGAAACCTTCTTTCCAGATTTCATCTGAGGATATTTCCTTTTTCAGCATAGCCCACTATGGGCTTCCAAATATCACTTTGCCAATTCCACAAGAACTGTCTTCGCGAAAGGCTTCTTGAAGGGAAAGCTGAAACTCTGTGAGGTGATTTCACAGAACACAAAGAAGTTTCTCAGCAAGCTTCCTTCTCTTTGTTATCGGAGGATATTTCCTTTGGCTCCATAGTCTTCAAAGGGATCCGAATTTCCTGTTCTCAGATTAGACAGAAATTAGGGTAGCAAAGTGATCCGCGAAATACAGGTGTAACTCTGTGAGATGAATTAACAGAACACTAAGCAGTTTCTCAGAAAGCTTCTTTCCCGATTTCATCTGAGAATATTTCCTTTTTCACCGTAGCCCTCTATGGGCTTCCAAATATCACTTTGCCAATTCCACAAGAACTATCTTAGCGAAAGGTTTCTTGAGGAGAAAGCTGTAACTCTGTGAGATGATTTCACAGAACACAAAGAAGTTTCTCAGAAAGCTTCTTTCTCTTTGTTATCGGAGGATATTTCCTTTGGCCCAATAGTCTTCAAAAGTATCCGAAATATCTGTTCTCAGATTCAACAGAAATAAGGCTAGCAAAGAGATCCACGAAATTTCAGATGTATCTCTTTCAGATGAATTAACAGAACACTAAGCAGTGTCTCAGAAAGCTTCTTTCCAGATTTCTTCTGAGGATACTTCCTTTTTCACCATAGCCCTCTATGGGCTTCCAAATATCACTTTGCCAATTCCACAAGAACTGTCTTAGCCAAAGGCTTCTTGAGGGGAAAGCTGTAACTCTGTGAGATGATTTCACAGAACACAAAGAAGTTTCTCAGAAAGCTTCTTTCTCTTTGTTATCGGAGGATATTTCCTTTGGCCCAATGTCTTCAAAGGGATCCGAAATATCTGTTCTCAGATTCTACAGAAATAAGGCTAGCAAAGAGATCCACGAAATACAGATGTAACTCGGTGAGATGAATTAACAGAACCCTAAGCAGTTTCTCAGAAAGCTTCTTTCCAGATTTCATCTGAGGATATTTCCTTTTTCACCATAGCCCTCTATGGGCTTCCAAAAATCACTTTGCCAATTCCACAAGAAGTGTCTTAGCGAAAGGTTTCTTAAGGGGAAAGCTGTAACTCTGTGAGATGATTTCACAGAACACAAAGAAGTTTCTCAGAAAGCTTCTTTCTCTTTGTTATCGAAGGATATTTCCTTTGGCCCTTTAGCCTTCAAAGGGATTCGAAATATCTGTTCTCATATTCCACAGAAATTAGGCTAGCAAAGACATCCAAGAAATACAGATGTAACTCTGTGAGATGAATTAACAGAACACTAAGCAGTATCTCAGAAAGCTTCTTTCTAGATTTCATCTGAGGATATTTCCTTTTTCACCATAGCCCTCTATGGGCTTCGAAATATCACTTTGCCAATTCCACAAGACCTGTCTTAGCGAAAGGCTTCTTGAGGGGAAAGCTGTAACTCTGTGAGATGATTTCACAGAACACAAAGAAGTTTCTCAGAAAGCTTCTTTCTCTTTTTTATCGGAGGACATTTCCTTTGGCCCTATAGTCTTCAAAGGGATCCAAAATATCTGTTCTCAGATTCAAAACAAATCAGGCTAGCAAAGAGATCCACGAAATACAGATGTAACTCTGTGATGTGAATTAACAGAACACTAAACAGTGTCTCAATAAGCTTCTTTCCAGATTTCATCTGAGGATATTTCCTTTTTCACCAAAACCCTCTATGGGCTTCCAAATATCACTTCGCCAATTCCACAAGAAGTGCCTTAGCGAAAGACTTCTTCAGGGGAAAGCTGTAACTCTGTGAGATGATTTCACAGAACACAAAGAAGTTTCTCAGAAAGCTTCTTTCTCTTTGTTATCGGAGGATATTATCTTTGGCCCTATGGTCTTCAAAGGGATCCGAAATATCTGTTCTCTGATTCCACAGATAAAGGCTAGCAAAGAGATCCACGAAATACAGATGTAGCTCTGTGAGATGAATTAACAGAACACTAAGCAGTTTCTCAGAAAGCTTCTTTCCAGATTTCATCTGAGGATATTTCCTTTTTCACCATAGCCCTCTATGGGCTTCCAAATATCACTTTGCCAATTCCACAAGAACTGTCCTGGCGAAAGGCTTCTTGAGGGGAAAGCTGTAACTCTGAAAGATGATTTCAGAGAAAACAAAGAAGTTTCTCAGAAAGCATCTTTCTCTTTGTTATCGGAGGATATTTCCTTTGGCCATATGGTCTTCAAAGGGATCCAAAATATCTGTTCTCAGATTCCACAGAAATAAGGGTAGCAAAGAGATCCACGAAATACAGATGTAACTCTGTGGGATCAATTAACAGAACACTAAGCAGTTTCTCAGAAAGCTTCTTTCCAGATTTCATCTGAGGATATTTCCTTTTTCACCATAGCCCTCTATTGGCTTCCAAATATCACTTTGCCAATTCCACAAGAACTGTCCTGGCGAAAGGCTTCTTGAGGGGAAAGCTGTGACTCTGTGAGATGATTTCACAGAAAACAAAGAAGTTTCTCACAAAGCTTCTTTCTTTTAGTTATCGGAGGATATTTCCTTTGGCCATATGGTCTTCAAAGGGATCCGAAATATCTGTTCTCAGATTCCACAGAAATAAGGCTAGCAAAGAGATACACGAAATACAGATGTAACTCTGTGAGATGAATTAACAGAACACTAAGCAGTTTCTCAGAAAGCTTCTTTCCAGATTTCATCCGAGGATATTTCCTTTTTCACCATAGCCCTCTATGGGCTTCCAAATATCACTTTGCCAATTCCACAAGAACTGTCTTAGCGAAAGGCTTCTTGAGGGGAAAGCTGTAACTCTGTGAGACGATTTCACAAAACACAAAGAAGTTTCTCAGAAAGCTTCTTTCTCTTTGTTATCGGAGGATATTTCCTTTGGCCCTATGGTTTTCAAAGGGATCCGAAATATCTGTTCTCAGATTCCACAGAAATAAGGCTAGCAAAGAGATCCACGAAATACAGCTGTAACTCTGTGAGATGATTTCACAGAACACTAAGCAGTTTCTCAGAAAGCTTCTTTCCAGATTGCATCTGAGGATATTTCCATTTTCACCATAGCCCTCTATGGGCTTCCAAATATCACTTTCCCAATTCCACAAGAACAGTCTTAGCGAAAGGCTTCTTCTAGGGAAAGATGTAACTCTGTGAGATGATTTCACAGAACACAAAGAAGTTTCTCAGAAAGCTTCTTTCTCTTTGTTATCGGAGGATATTTCCTTTGGCCCTATGGTCTTCAAAGGGATCCGAAATATCTGTTCTCAGATTCCACAGAAATTAGGCTAGCAAAGACATCCAAGAAATACAGATGTAACACTGTGAGATGAATTAACAGAACACTAAGCAGTATCTCAGAAAGCTTCTTTCTAGATTTCATCTGAGGATATTTCCTTTCTCACCATAGCCCTCTATGGGCTTCGAAATATCACTTTGCCAATTCCACAAGAACTGTCTTAACGAAAGGCTTCTTGAGGGTAAAGCTGTAACTCTGTGAGATGATTTCACAGAACACAAAGAAATTTCTCAGAAAGCTTCTTTCTCTTTTTTATCGGAGGATATTTCCTTTGGCCCTATAGTCTTCAAAGGGATCCAAAATATCTGTTCTCAGATTCAACAGAAATAAGGCTAGCAAAGAGATCCACGAAATACAGATGTAACTCTATCATATGAATTAACAGAACACTAAACAGTGTCTCAGAAAGCTTCTTTCCAGATTTCATCTGAGGATATTTCCTATTTCACCAAAACCCTCTTTGGGCTTCCAAATATCACTTCGCCAATTCCACAAGAAGTGCCTTAGCGAAAGACTTCTTCAGGGGAAAGCTGTAACTCTGTGAGATGATTTCACAGAACACAAAGAAGTTTCTCAGAAAGCTTCTTTCTCTGTGTTATCGGAGGATATTTCCGTTGGTCCTATAGTCTTCAAAGGGATCCGAAATATCTGTTCTCAGATTCCACAGATATAAGGCTAACAAAGAGATCCACGAAATACAGATGTAACTCTGTGAGATGAATTAACCGAACACTAAGCAGTTTCTCAGAAAGCTTCTTTCCAGATTTCATCTGAGGATATTTCCTTTTTCACCATCGCCCTCTATGGGCTTCCAAATATCACTTTGCCAATTCCACGAGAACTGTCTTAGCGAAACGCTTCTTGAAGGGAAAGCTGTAACTCTGTGAGATGATTTCACAGAACACAAAGAAGTTTCTCAGAAAGCATCTTTCTCTTTGTTATCGGAGGATATTATCTTTGGCCCTATGGTCTTCAAAGGGATCCGAAATATCTGTTCTCTGATTCCACAGATAAAGGCTAGCAAAGAGATCCACGAAATACAGATGTAGCCTTGTGAGATGAATTAACAGAACACTAAGCCGTTTCTCAGAAAGCTTCTTTCCAGATTTCATCTGAGGATATTTCCTTTTTCACCATAGCCCTCTACGGGCTTCCAAATATCACTTTGCCAATTCCACAAGAACTGTCCTGGCGAAAGGCTTCTTGAGGGGAAAGCTGTAACTCTGTGAGATGATTTCAGAGAAAACAAAGAAGTTTCTCAGAAAGCATCTTTCTCTTTGTTATCGGAGGATATTTCCTTTGGCCCTATGGTCTTCAAAGGGATCCAAAATATCTGTTTTCAGAATCCACAGAAATAAGGCTAGCAGAGAGATCCACGAAGTACAGATGTAACTCTGTGAGATGAATTAACAGAACAGTAAGCAGTTTCTCAGAAAGCTTCTTTCCAGATTTCATCTGAGAATATTTCCTTTTTCACCATAGCTCTCTATGGACTTCCAAATATCACTTTGCCAATTCCACAAGAACTGTCCTGGCGAAAGGCTTCTTGAGGGGAAAGCTGAAACTCTGTGAGGTGATTTCACAGAACACAAAGAAGTTTCTCAGAAAGCTTCCTTCTCTTTGTTATCGGAGGATATTTCCTTTGGCTCTATAGTCTTCAAAGGGATCCGAAATACCTCTTCTCAGATTAGACAGAAATTAGGGTAGCAAAGTGATCCGCGAAATACAGATGTAACTCTGTGAGATGAATTAACAGAACACTAAGCAGTTTCTCAGAAAGCTTCTTTCCAGATTTCATCTGAGAATATTTCCTTTTTCACCATAGCCCTCTATGGGCTTCCAAATATCGCTTTGCCAATTCCACAAGAACTGTCTTAGCGAAAGGTTTCTTGAGGAGAAAGCTGTAACTCTGTGAGATGATTTCACAGAACACAAAGAAGTTTCTCAGAAAGCTTCTTTCTCTTTGTTATCGGAGGATATTTCCTTTGGCCCAATAGTCTTCAAAAGTATCCGAAATATCTGTTCTCAGATTCAACAGAAATAAGGCTAGCAAAGAGATCCACGAAATTTCAGATGTATGTCTGTCAGATGAATTAACAGAACACTAAGCAGTGTCTCAGAAAGCTTCTTTCCAGATTTCTTCTGAGGATACTTCCTTTTTCACCATAGGCCTCTATGGGCTTCCAAATATCACTTTGCCAATTCCACAAGAACTGTCTTAGCCAAAGGCTTCTTGAGGGGAAAGCTGTAACTCTGTGAGATGATTTCACAGAACACAAAGAAGTTTCTCAGAAAGCTTCTTTCTCCTTTTTATCGGAGGATATTTCCTTTGGCCCTATAGTCTTCAAAGGGATCCAAATATCTGTTCTCAGATTCAACACAAATAAGGCTAGCAAAGAGATCCACGAAATACAGATGTAACTCTGTGATGTGAATTAACAGAACACTAAACAGTGTCTCTATAAGCTTCTTTCCAGATTTCATCTGAGGATATTTCCTTTTTCACCAAAACCCTCTATGGGCTTCCAAATATCACTTCGCCAATTCCACAAGAAGTGCCTTAGCGAAAGACTTCTTCAGGGGAAAGCTGTAACTCTGTGAGATGATTTCACAGAACACAAAGAAGTTTCTCAGAAAGCTTCTTTCTCTTTGTTATCGGAGGATATTTCCTTTGGCCCTACAGTCTTCAAAGGGATCCGAAATATCTGTTCTCAGATTCCACAGATATAAGGCTAGCAAAGAGATCCACGAAATACAGATGTAACTCTGTGAGATGAATTAACAGAACACTAAGAAGTTTCTCAGAAAGCTGCTTTCCAGATTTCATCTGAGGATATTCCCTTTTTCACCATAGCCCTCTATGGGCTTCCAAATATCACTTTGCCAATTCCACAAGAACTGTCTTAGCGAAAGGCTTCTAGAGGGGAAAGCTGTAACTCTGTGAGATGATTTCACAGAACACAAAGAAGTTTCTCAGAAAGCTTCTTTCTCTTTGTTATCGGAGGATATTATCTTTGGCCCTATGGTCTTCAAAGGGATCCGAAATATCTGTTCTCTGATTCCACAGATAAAGGCTAGCAAAGAGATCCACGAAATACAGATGTAGCTCTGTGAGATGAATTAACAGAACACTAAGCAGTTTCTCAGAAAGCTTCTTTCCAGATTTCATCTGAGAATATTTCCTTTTTCACCATAGCCCTCGATGGGCTTCCAAATATCACTTTGCCAATTCCACAAGAACTGTCCTGGCGATAGGCTTCTTGAGGGGAAAGCTGTAACTCTGAAAGATGATTTCAGAGAAAACAAAGAAGTTTCTCAGAAAGCATCTTTCTCTTTGTTATCGGAGGATATTTCCTTTGGTCATATGGTCTTCAAAGGGATCCAAAATATCTGTTCTCAGATTCCACAGAAATAAGGCTAGCAAAGAGATCCACGAAATGCAGATGTAACTCTGTGAGATGAATTAACAGAACAGTAAGCAGTTTCTCTGAAAGCTTCTTTCCAGATTTCATCTGAGGATATTTCCTTTTTCACCAAAGCCCTCTATTGGCTTCCAAATATCACTTTGCCAATTCCACAAGAACTGTCCTGGCGAAAGGCTTCTTGACGGGAAAGCTGTGACTCTGTGAGATGATTTCACAGAAAACAAAGAAGTTTCTCACAAAGCTTCTTTCTCTTTATTATCGGAGGATATTTCCTTTGGCCATATGGTCTTCAAAGGGATCCGAAATATCTGTTCTCAGATTCCACAGAAATAAGGCTAGCAAAGAGATACACGAAATACAGATGTAACTCTGTGAGATGAATTAACAGAACACTAAGCAGTTTCTCAGAAAGCTTCTTTCCAGATTTCATCCGAGGATATTTCCTTTTTCACCATAGCCCTCTATGGGCTTCCAAATATCACTTTGCCAATTCCACAAGAACTGTCTTAGCGAAAGGCTTCTTGAGGGGAAAGCTGTAACTCTGTGAGATGATTTCACCAAACACAAAGAAGTTTCTCAGAAAGCTTCTTTCTCTTTGTTATCGGAGGATATTTCCTTTGGCCCTATGGTCTTCAAAGGGATCCGAAATATCTGTTCTCAGATTCCACAGAAATAAGGCTAGCAAAGAGATCCACGAAATACAGCTGTAACTCTGTGAGAGGATTTCACAGAACACTAAGCAGTTTCTCAGAAAGCTTCTTTCCAGATTGCATCTGAGGATATTTCCTTTTTCACCATAGCCCTCTATGGGCTTCCAAATATCACTTTCCCAATTCCACAAGAACAGTCTTAGCGAAAGGCTTCTTCTAGGGAAAGATGTAACTCTGTGAGATGATTTCACAGAACACAAAGAAGTTTCTCAGAAAGCTTCTTTCTCTTTGTTATCGGAGGATATTTCCATTGGCCCTATGATCTTCAAAGGGATCCGAAATATCTGTTCTCAGATTCCACAGAAATTAGGCTAGCAAAGACATCCAAGAAATACAGATGTAACTCTGTGAGATGAATTAACAGAACACTAAGCAGTATCTCAGAAAGCTTCTTTCTAGATTTCATCTGAGGATATTTCCTTTTTCACCATAGCCCTCTATGGGCTTCGAAATATCACTTTGCCAATTCCACAAGAACTGTCTTAACGAAAGGTTTCTTGAGGGGAAAGCTGTAACTCTGTGAGATGATTTCACCGAACACAAAGAAGTTTGTCAGAAAGCTTCTTTCTCTTTTTTATCGGAGGATATTTCCTTTGGCCCTATAGTCTTCAAAGGGATCCAAAATATTTGTTCTCAGATTCCACAGAAATAAGGCTAGCAAAGAGATCCACGAAATACAGATGTAACTCTGTCATATGAATTAACAGAACACTAACCAGTGTCTCAGAAAGCTTCTTTCCAGATTTCATCTGAGGATATTTCCTTTTTCACCAAAACCCTCTATGGGCTTCCAAATATCACTTCGCCAATTCCACAAGAAGTGCCTTAGCGAAAGATTTCTTCAGGGGAAAGCTGTAACTCTGTGAGATTATTTCACAGAACACAGAGAAGTTTCTCAGAAAGCTTCTTTCTCTTTGTTATCGGAGGATATTTCCTTTGGCCATATGGTCTTCAAGGGATCCGAAATATCTGTTCTCAGATTCCACGGAAATAATGCTAGCAAAGAGATCCACGAAATACAGATGTAACTCTGTGAGATGAATTAACAGAACACTAAGCAGTTTCTCAGAAACCTTCTTTCCAGATTTCATCTGAGGATATTTCCTTTTTCACCGTAGCCCTCTATGGGCTTAAAAATATCACTTTGCCAATTCCACAAGAACTGTCTTAGCGAAAGGCTTCTTGAGGGGAACGCTGTAACTCTGAGAGATCATTTCACAGAACAGAAAGAAGTTTCTCAGAAAGTTTCTTTCTCTTTGTTATCGGAGGATATTCACTTTGGCACTATGGTCTTCAGAGGGATCCGACATATCTGTTCTCAGATTCAACAGAAATAAGTCTAGCAAAGAGATCCACGAAATACAGATGTAACTCTGTCAGATGAATTAACAGAACACTAAGCAGTTTCTCAGAAAGCTTCTTTCCAGATTTCATCTTAGTATATTTCCTATTTCACCGTTGCCCTCTATGGGCTTCCAAATATCACTTTGCCAATTCCAAAAGAACAGTCTTAGCGAAAGAGTTCTTCTAGGGAAAGCTGTAACTCTGTGAGATGATTTCACAGAATACAAAGAAGTTTCTCAGAAAGCTTCTTTCTCTTTGTTATCGGAGGATATTTCCTTTGGCCCTATGGTCTTCAAAGGGATCCGAAATATCTGTTCTCAGATTCCACAGAAATAAGGCTAGCAAAGAGATCCACGAAATACAGATGTAACTCTGTCAGATGAATTAACAGAA
Source organism: Macaca fascicularis (assembly GCF_037993035.2). Taxonomy (NCBI): domain Eukaryota; kingdom Metazoa; phylum Chordata; class Mammalia; order Primates; family Cercopithecidae; genus Macaca; species Macaca fascicularis. The sequence continues at coordinate 35,057,146 of NC_088389.1, forward strand.
CACTAAACAGTGTCTCAGAAAGCTTCTTTCCAGATTTCATCTGAGGATATTTCCTTTTTCAACATAGCCCTCTATGGGCTTCCAAATATCACTTTGCCAATTCCACAAGAACTGTCTTAGCGAATGGCTTCTTGAAGGGAAAGCTGGAACTCTGTGAGGTGATTTCACACAACACAAAGTAGTTTCTCAGAAAGCTGCTTTCTCTTTGTTATCGGAGGATATTTCCTTTTCCCTATGGTCTTCAAAGGGATCCGAAATATCTGTTCTCAGATTCCACAGAAATAAGGCTAGCAAAGAGATCCACTAAATACAGAGGTAACTCTGTGGGATGAATTAACAGAACACTAAGCAGATTCTCAGAAAGCTTCTTAGCAGATTTCATCTGAGGATATTTCCTTTTTCACCATAGCCCTCTAAGGGCTTCCAAATATCACTTTGCCAATTCCACAAGAACTGTCTTAGCGAAAGGCTTCTGGAGGTTAAAGCTGCAACTCTGCGAAATGATTTCACAGAACACAAAGAAGTTTCTCAGAAAGCTTCTTTCTCTTTGTTATCGGAGGATATTTCCTTTGGCCTGTAGTCTTCAAAGGCATCCGAAATATCTGTTCTCAGATTCCACAGAAAGAAGGCTAGCAAAGAGATCCACGAAATGCAGATGTAACTCTGTGAGATGAATTAACAGAATACTAAGAAGTTTCTCAGAAAGCTTCTTTCCAGATTTCATCTGAGGATATTTCCTTTTTCACCCTAGCCCTCTATGGGCTTCCAAATATCACTTTGCCAATTACACAAGGACTGTCTTAGCGAAAGGCTTCTTGAGGGGAAAGCTGTAACTCTGCAAGATGATTTCACAGAACACAAAGCAGTTTCTCAGAAAGCTTCTTTCTCTTTGTTATCGGAGGATATTTCCTTTGGCCATATGGTCTTCAAAGGGATCCGAAATATCTGTTCTCAGATTCCACAGAAATAAGGCTAGCAAAGAGATCCACGAAATACAGATGTAACTCTGTGAGATGAATTATCAGAACACTAAGCAGTTTCTCAGAAAGCTTCTTTCCAGATTTCATCTGAGAATATTTCCTTTTTCACCATAGCCCTCTATGGGCTTCCAAATATCACTTTGCCAATTCCACAAGAACTGTCCTGGCGAACGGCTTCTTGAGGGGAAAGCTGTGACTCTGTGAGATGATTTCACAGAACACAAAGAAGTTTCTCAGAAAGCTTCTTTCTCTTTGTTATCGGAGGATATTTCCTTTGGCCCTATGGTCTTCAATGGGATGCGATATATCTGTTCTCAGATTCCACAGAAATAAGGCTAGCAAAGAGATCCACGTAATACAGATGTAACTCTGTCAGATGAATTAACAGAACACTAAGCAGTTTCTCAGAAACCTTCCTTCCAGATTTCATCTGAGGATATTTCCTTTTTCACCGTAGCCCTCTATGGGCTTCCAAATATCACTTTGCCAATTCCACAAGAACTGTCTTAGCGAAAGGCTTCTTGAGGGGAACGCTGTAACTCTGAGAGATGATTTCACAGAACAGAAAGAAGTTTCTCAGAAAGTTTCTTTCTCTTTGTTATCGGAGGATATTCACTTTGGCACTATGGACTTCAAAGGGATCCGACATATCTGTTCTCAGATTCAACAGAAATAAGTCAAGCAAGGAGATCCACGAAATACAGATGCAACTCTGTCAGATGAATTAACAGAACACAAAGCAGTTTCTCAGAAAGCTTCTTTCCAGATTTCATCTGAGGATATTTCCTTTTTCACCATAGCCCTGTATGGGCTTCCAAATATCACTTTGCCAATTCCACAAGAACGGTCTTAGCGAAAGGCTTCTTGAGGGGAAAGCTATAACTCTGTGAGAAGATTTCACAGAACACAAAGAAGTTTCTCAGAAAGCTTCTTTCTCTTTGTTATCGGAGGATATTATCTTTGGCCCTATGGTCTTCAAAGGAATCCGAAATTCTGTTCTCAGATTCCAAAGAAAGAAGGCTAGCAAAGAGATCCACGAAATACAGATGTAACTCTGTGAGACGAATTAACAGAACACTAAGCAGTTTCTCAGAAAGCTTCTTTCCACATTTCGTCTGAGGATATTTCCTTTTTCACCATAGCCCTCTATGGGCTTCCAAATATCACTTTGCCAATTCCATGAGAACTGTCTTAGCGAAAGTCTTCTTGAGGGGAAAGCTGTAACTCTGTGAGATGATTTCACAGAACACAAAGCAGTTTCTCAGAAAGCTTCTTTCTCTTTGTTATCGGAGGATATTTCCTTTGGCCCTATAGTCTTCAAAGGGATCCGAAATATCTGTTCTCAAATTCCACAGAAATAAGGCTAGCAAAGAGATCCACGAAATACAGATGTAACTCTGTGAGATGAATTAACAGAACACTAAGCAGTTTCTCAGAAAGCTTCTTTCCAGATTTCATCTGAGGATATTTCCTTTTTTATCATAGCCCTCTATGGGCTTCCAAATATCACCTTGCAATTCCACAAGATTTGTCTTAGCGAAAGGCTTCTTGAGGGAAAAGCTGTAACTCTGTGAGATGATTTCACAGAACACAAAGAAGTTTCTGAGAAAGCTTCTTTCTCTTTGTTATCGGAGGATATTTCCTTTGGCCCTATAGTCTTCAAAGGGATCCGAAATATCTGTTCTCAGATTCCACAGAAATAAGGCTAGCAAAGAGATCCACGAAATACAGATGTATCTGTGTCAGATGAAATAACAGAACACTAAGCAGTGTCTCAGAAATCTTCTTTCCAGATTTCATCTGAGGATATTTCCTTTTTCACCATAGCCCTCTATGGGCTTCCAAACATCACTTTGCCAATTTCTCAAGAACTGTCTTAGGGAAAGGCTTCTTGAGGCGAAAGCTGTAACTTTGTGAGATGATTTCACAGAAAACAAAGAAGTTTCTCAGAAAGCTTCTTTCTCTTTGTTATCCGAGGATATTTACTTTGGCCCTATGGTCTTCAAAGGGATCCGAAATATCTGTTCTCAGATTCCACAGAAATAAGGCTAGCAAAGAGATCCACGAAATACAGATGTAACTCTGTGAGATGAATTAACAGAACACTAAGCAGTTTCTGAGAAAGCTTCTTTCCAGGTTTAGTCTGATGATATTTCCTTTTTCACCATAGCCCTCTATGGGCTTCCAAATATCACTTTGCCACTTCCACAAGAACTGTCATAGCGAAAGGCTTCTTGAGGGGAAAGCTGTAACACTGTGAGATGATTTCACAGAAGACAAAGAAGTTTCTCAGTAAGCTTCTTTCTCTTTGTTATCGGAGGATATTTCCTTTGGCCTGTACTCTTCAAAGGCATCCGAAATATCTGTTCTCAGATTCCACAGAAATAAGGCTAGCGAAGAGATACACGAAATACAGATGTAACTCTGTCAGATTAATTAAGAGAACACTAAGCAGTTTCTCAGAAAGCTTCTTTCCAGATTTCATCTGAGGATATTTCCTTTTTCACCATAGCCCTCTATGGGCTTCCAAATATCACTTTGCCAATTCCACAAGAACTGTCCTGGCGAAAGGCTTCTTGAGGGGAAAGCTGTAACTCTGTGAGGTGATTTCACAGAAAACAAAGAAGTTTCTCAGAAAGTTTCTTTCTCTTTGTTATCCGAGGATATTTACTTTGGCCCTATGGTCTTCAAAGGGATCCGAAATATCTGTTCTCAGATTCCACAGAAATAATGCTAGCAAAGAGATCCACGAAATACAGATGTAACTCTGTGAGATGAATTAACAGAACACTAAGTAGTTTCTCAGAAACCTTCTTTCCAGATTTCATCTGAGGATATTTCCTTTTTCAGCATAGCCCACTATGGGCTTCCAAATATCACTTTGCCAATTCCACAAGAACTGTCTTCGCGAAAGGCTTCTTGAAGGGAAAGCTGAAACTCTGTGAGGTGATTTCACAGAACACAAAGAAGTTTCTCAGCAAGCTTCCTTCTCTTTGTTATCGGAGGATATTTCCTTTGGCTCCATAGTCTTCAAAGGGATCCGAATTTCCTGTTCTCAGATTAGACAGAAATTAGGGTAGCAAAGTGATCCGCGAAATACAGGTGTAACTCTGTGAGATGAATTAACAGAACACTAAGCAGTTTCTCAGAAAGCTTCTTTCCCGATTTCATCTGAGAATATTTCCTTTTTCACCGTAGCCCTCTATGGGCTTCCAAATATCACTTTGCCAATTCCACAAGAACTATCTTAGCGAAAGGTTTCTTGAGGAGAAAGCTGTAACTCTGTGAGATGATTTCACAGAACACAAAGAAGTTTCTCAGAAAGCTTCTTTCTCTTTGTTATCGGAGGATATTTCCTTTGGCCCAATAGTCTTCAAAAGTATCCGAAATATCTGTTCTCAGATTCAACAGAAATAAGGCTAGCAAAGAGATCCACGAAATTTCAGATGTATCTCTTTCAGATGAATTAACAGAACACTAAGCAGTGTCTCAGAAAGCTTCTTTCCAGATTTCTTCTGAGGATACTTCCTTTTTCACCATAGCCCTCTATGGGCTTCCAAATATCACTTTGCCAATTCCACAAGAACTGTCTTAGCCAAAGGCTTCTTGAGGGGAAAGCTGTAACTCTGTGAGATGATTTCACAGAACACAAAGAAGTTTCTCAGAAAGCTTCTTTCTCTTTGTTATCGGAGGATATTTCCTTTGGCCCAATGTCTTCAAAGGGATCCGAAATATCTGTTCTCAGATTCTACAGAAATAAGGCTAGCAAAGAGATCCACGAAATACAGATGTAACTCGGTGAGATGAATTAACAGAACCCTAAGCAGTTTCTCAGAAAGCTTCTTTCCAGATTTCATCTGAGGATATTTCCTTTTTCACCATAGCCCTCTATGGGCTTCCAAAAATCACTTTGCCAATTCCACAAGAAGTGTCTTAGCGAAAGGTTTCTTAAGGGGAAAGCTGTAACTCTGTGAGATGATTTCACAGAACACAAAGAAGTTTCTCAGAAAGCTTCTTTCTCTTTGTTATCGAAGGATATTTCCTTTGGCCCTTTAGCCTTCAAAGGGATTCGAAATATCTGTTCTCATATTCCACAGAAATTAGGCTAGCAAAGACATCCAAGAAATACAGATGTAACTCTGTGAGATGAATTAACAGAACACTAAGCAGTATCTCAGAAAGCTTCTTTCTAGATTTCATCTGAGGATATTTCCTTTTTCACCATAGCCCTCTATGGGCTTCGAAATATCACTTTGCCAATTCCACAAGACCTGTCTTAGCGAAAGGCTTCTTGAGGGGAAAGCTGTAACTCTGTGAGATGATTTCACAGAACACAAAGAAGTTTCTCAGAAAGCTTCTTTCTCTTTTTTATCGGAGGACATTTCCTTTGGCCCTATAGTCTTCAAAGGGATCCAAAATATCTGTTCTCAGATTCAAAACAAATCAGGCTAGCAAAGAGATCCACGAAATACAGATGTAACTCTGTGATGTGAATTAACAGAACACTAAACAGTGTCTCAATAAGCTTCTTTCCAGATTTCATCTGAGGATATTTCCTTTTTCACCAAAACCCTCTATGGGCTTCCAAATATCACTTCGCCAATTCCACAAGAAGTGCCTTAGCGAAAGACTTCTTCAGGGGAAAGCTGTAACTCTGTGAGATGATTTCACAGAACACAAAGAAGTTTCTCAGAAAGCTTCTTTCTCTTTGTTATCGGAGGATATTATCTTTGGCCCTATGGTCTTCAAAGGGATCCGAAATATCTGTTCTCTGATTCCACAGATAAAGGCTAGCAAAGAGATCCACGAAATACAGATGTAGCTCTGTGAGATGAATTAACAGAACACTAAGCAGTTTCTCAGAAAGCTTCTTTCCAGATTTCATCTGAGGATATTTCCTTTTTCACCATAGCCCTCTATGGGCTTCCAAATATCACTTTGCCAATTCCACAAGAACTGTCCTGGCGAAAGGCTTCTTGAGGGGAAAGCTGTAACTCTGAAAGATGATTTCAGAGAAAACAAAGAAGTTTCTCAGAAAGCATCTTTCTCTTTGTTATCGGAGGATATTTCCTTTGGCCATATGGTCTTCAAAGGGATCCAAAATATCTGTTCTCAGATTCCACAGAAATAAGGGTAGCAAAGAGATCCACGAAATACAGATGTAACTCTGTGGGATCAATTAACAGAACACTAAGCAGTTTCTCAGAAAGCTTCTTTCCAGATTTCATCTGAGGATATTTCCTTTTTCACCATAGCCCTCTATTGGCTTCCAAATATCACTTTGCCAATTCCACAAGAACTGTCCTGGCGAAAGGCTTCTTGAGGGGAAAGCTGTGACTCTGTGAGATGATTTCACAGAAAACAAAGAAGTTTCTCACAAAGCTTCTTTCTTTTAGTTATCGGAGGATATTTCCTTTGGCCATATGGTCTTCAAAGGGATCCGAAATATCTGTTCTCAGATTCCACAGAAATAAGGCTAGCAAAGAGATACACGAAATACAGATGTAACTCTGTGAGATGAATTAACAGAACGCTAAGCAGTTTCTCAGAAAGCTTCTTTCCAGATTTCATCCGAGGATATTTCCTTTTTCACCATAGCCCTCTATGGGCTTCCAAATATCACTTTGCCAATTCCACAAGAACTGTCTTAGCGAAAGGCTTCTTGAGGGGAAAGCTGTAACTCTGTGAGACGATTTCACAAAACACAAAGAAGTTTCTCAGAAAGCTTCTTTCTCTTTGTTATCGGAGGATATTTCCTTTGGCCCTATGGTTTTCAAAGGGATCCGAAATATCTGTTCTCAGATTCCACAGAAATAAGGCTAGCAAAGAGATCCACGAAATACAGCTGTAACTCTGTGAGATGATTTCACAGAACACTAAGCAGTTTCTCAGAAAGCTTCTTTCCAGATTGCATCTGAGGATATTTCCATTTTCACCATAGCCCTCTATGGGCTTCCAAATATCACTTTCCCAATTCCACAAGAACAGTCTTAGCGAAAGGCTTCTTCTAGGGAAAGATGTAACTCTGTGAGATGATTTCACAGAACACAAAGAAGTTTCTCAGAAAGCTTCTTTCTCTTTGTTATCGGAGGATATTTCCTTTGGCCCTATGGTCTTCAAAGGGATCCGAAATATCTGTTCTCAGATTCCACAGAAATTAGGCTAGCAAAGACATCCAAGAAATACAGATGTAACACTGTGAGATGAATTAACAGAACACTAAGCAGTATCTCAGAAAGCTTCTTTCTAGATTTCATCTGAGGATATTTCCTTTCTCACCATAGCCCTCTATGGGCTTCGAAATATCACTTTGCCAATTCCACAAGAACTGTCTTAACGAAAGGCTTCTTGAGGGTAAAGCTGTAACTCTGTGAGATGATTTCACAGAACACAAAGAAATTTCTCAGAAAGCTTCTTTCTCTTTTTTATCGGAGGATATTTCCTTTGGCCCTATAGTCTTCAAAGGGATCCAAAATATCTGTTCTCAGATTCAACAGAAATAAGGCTAGCAAAGAGATCCACGAAATACAGATGTAACTCTATCATATGAATTAACAGAACACTAAACAGTGTCTCAGAAAGCTTCTTTCCAGATTTCATCTGAGGATATTTCCTATTTCACCAAAACCCTCTTTGGGCTTCCAAATATCACTTCGCCAATTCCACAAGAAGTGCCTTAGCGAAAGACTTCTTCAGGGGAAAGCTGTAACTCTGTGAGATGATTTCACAGAACACAAAGAAGTTTCTCAGAAAGCTTCTTTCTCTGTGTTATCGGAGGATATTTCCGTTGGTCCTATAGTCTTCAAAGGGATCCGAAATATCTGTTCTCAGATTCCACAGATATAAGGCTAACAAAGAGATCCACGAAATACAGATGTAACTCTGTGAGATGAATTAACCGAACACTAAGCAGTTTCTCAGAAAGCTTCTTTCCAGATTTCATCTGAGGATATTTCCTTTTTCACCATCGCCCTCTATGGGCTTCCAAATATCACTTTGCCAATTCCACGAGAACTGTCTTAGCGAAACGCTTCTTGAAGGGAAAGCTGTAACTCTGTGAGATGATTTCACAGAACACAAAGAAGTTTCTCAGAAAGCATCTTTCTCTTTGTTATCGGAGGATATTATCTTTGGCCCTATGGTCTTCAAAGGGATCCGAAATATCTGTTCTCTGATTCCACAGATAAAGGCTAGCAAAGAGATCCACGAAATACAGATGTAGCCTTGTGAGATGAATTAACAGAACACTAAGCCGTTTCTCAGAAAGCTTCTTTCCAGATTTCATCTGAGGATATTTCCTTTTTCACCATAGCCCTCTACGGGCTTCCAAATATCACTTTGCCAATTCCACAAGAACTGTCCTGGCGAAAGGCTTCTTGAGGGGAAAGCTGTAACTCTGTGAGATGATTTCAGAGAAAACAAAGAAGTTTCTCAGAAAGCATCTTTCTCTTTGTTATCGGAGGATATTTCCTTTGGCCCTATGGTCTTCAAAGGGATCCAAAATATCTGTTTTCAGAATCCACAGAAATAAGGCTAGCAGAGAGATCCACGAAGTACAGATGTAACTCTGTGAGATGAATTAACAGAACAGTAAGCAGTTTCTCAGAAAGCTTCTTTCCAGATTTCATCTGAGAATATTTCCTTTTTCACCATAGCTCTCTATGGACTTCCAAATATCACTTTGCCAATTCCACAAGAACTGTCCTGGCGAAAGGCTTCTTGAGGGGAAAGCTGAAACTCTGTGAGGTGATTTCACAGAACACAAAGAAGTTTCTCAGAAAGCTTCCTTCTCTTTGTTATCGGAGGATATTTCCTTTGGCTCTATAGTCTTCAAAGGGATCCGAAATACCTCTTCTCAGATTAGACAGAAATTAGGGTAGCAAAGTGATCCGCGAAATACAGATGTAACTCTGTGAGATGAATTAACAGAACACTAAGCAGTTTCTCAGAAAGCTTCTTTCCAGATTTCATCTGAGAATATTTCCTTTTTCACCATAGCCCTCTATGGGCTTCCAAATATCGCTTTGCCAATTCCACAAGAACTGTCTTAGCGAAAGGTTTCTTGAGGAGAAAGCTGTAACTCTGTGAGATGATTTCACAGAACACAAAGAAGTTTCTCAGAAAGCTTCTTTCTCTTTGTTATCGGAGGATATTTCCTTTGGCCCAATAGTCTTCAAAAGTATCCGAAATATCTGTTCTCAGATTCAACAGAAATAAGGCTAGCAAAGAGATCCACGAAATTTCAGATGTATGTCTGTCAGATGAATTAACAGAACACTAAGCAGTGTCTCAGAAAGCTTCTTTCCAGATTTCTTCTGAGGATACTTCCTTTTTCACCATAGGCCTCTATGGGCTTCCAAATATCACTTTGCCAATTCCACAAGAACTGTCTTAGCCAAAGGCTTCTTGAGGGGAAAGCTGTAACTCTGTGAGATGATTTCACAGAACACAAAGAAGTTTCTCAGAAAGCTTCTTTCTCCTTTTTATCGGAGGATATTTCCTTTGGCCCTATAGTCTTCAAAGGGATCCAAATATCTGTTCTCAGATTCAACACAAATAAGGCTAGCAAAGAGATCCACGAAATACAGATGTAACTCTGTGATGTGAATTAACAGAACACTAAACAGTGTCTCTATAAGCTTCTTTCCAGATTTCATCTGAGGATATTTCCTTTTTCACCAAAACCCTCTATGGGCTTCCAAATATCACTTCGCCAATTCCACAAGAAGTGCCTTAGCGAAAGACTTCTTCAGGGGAAAGCTGTAACTCTGTGAGATGATTTCACAGAACACAAAGAAGTTTCTCAGAAAGCTTCTTTCTCTTTGTTATCGGAGGATATTTCCTTTGGCCCTACAGTCTTCAAAGGGATCCGAAATATCTGTTCTCAGATTCCACAGATATAAGGCTAGCAAAGAGATCCACGAAATACAGATGTAACTCTGTGAGATGAATTAACAGAACACTAAGAAGTTTCTCAGAAAGCTGCTTTCCAGATTTCATCTGAGGATATTCCCTTTTTCACCATAGCCCTCTATGGGCTTCCAAATATCACTTTGCCAATTCCACAAGAACTGTCTTAGCGAAAGGCTTCTAGAGGGGAAAGCTGTAACTCTGTGAGATGATTTCACAGAACACAAAGAAGTTTCTCAGAAAGCTTCTTTCTCTTTGTTATCGGAGGATATTATCTTTGGCCCTATGGTCTTCAAAGGGATCCGAAATATCTGTTCTCTGATTCCACAGATAAAGGCTAGCAAAGAGATCCACGAAATACAGATGTAGCTCTGTGAGATGAATTAACAGAACACTAAGCAGTTTCTCAGAAAGCTTCTTTCCAGATTTCATCTGAGAATATTTCCTTTTTCACCATAGCCCTCGATGGGCTTCCAAATATCACTTTGCCAATTCCACAAGAACTGTCCTGGCGATAGGCTTCTTGAGGGGAAAGCTGTAACTCTGAAAGATGATTTCAGAGAAAACAAAGAAGTTTCTCAGAAAGCATCTTTCTCTTTGTTATCGGAGGATATTTCCTTTGGTCATATGGTCTTCAAAGGGATCCAAAATATCTGTTCTCAGATTCCACAGAAATAAGGCTAGCAAAGAGATCCACGAAATGCAGATGTAACTCTGTGAGATGAATTAACAGAACAGTAAGCAGTTTCTCTGAAAGCTTCTTTCCAGATTTCATCTGAGGATATTTCCTTTTTCACCAAAGCCCTCTATTGGCTTCCAAATATCACTTTGCCAATTCCACAAGAACTGTCCTGGCGAAAGGCTTCTTGACGGGAAAGCTGTGACTCTGTGAGATGATTTCACAGAAAACAAAGAAGTTTCTCACAAAGCTTCTTTCTCTTTATTATCGGAGGATATTTCCTTTGGCCATATGGTCTTCAAAGGGATCCGAAATATCTGTTCTCAGATTCCACAGAAATAAGGCTAGCAAAGAGATACACGAAATACAGATGTAACTCTGTGAGATGAATTAACAGAACACTAAGCAGTTTCTCAGAAAGCTTCTTTCCAGATTTCATCCGAGGATATTTCCTTTTTCACCATAGCCCTCTATGGGCTTCCAAATATCACTTTGCCAATTCCACAAGAACTGTCTTAGCGAAAGGCTTCTTGAGGGGAAAGCTGTAACTCTGTGAGATGATTTCACCAAACACAAAGAAGTTTCTCAGAAAGCTTCTTTCTCTTTGTTATCGGAGGATATTTCCTTTGGCCCTATGGTCTTCAAAGGGATCCGAAATATCTGTTCTCAGATTCCACAGAAATAAGGCTAGCAAAGAGATCCACGAAATACAGCTGTAACTCTGTGAGAGGATTTCACAGAACACTAAGCAGTTTCTCAGAAAGCTTCTTTCCAGATTGCATCTGAGGATATTTCCTTTTTCACCATAGCCCTCTATGGGCTTCCAAATATCACTTTCCCAATTCCACAAGAACAGTCTTAGCGAAAGGCTTCTTCTAGGGAAAGATGTAACTCTGTGAGATGATTTCACAGAACACAAAGAAGTTTCTCAGAAAGCTTCTTTCTCTTTGTTATCGGAGGATATTTCCATTGGCCCTATGATCTTCAAAGGGATCCGAAATATCTGTTCTCAGATTCCACAGAAATTAGGCTAGCAAAGACATCCAAGAAATACAGATGTAACTCTGTGAGATGAATTAACAGAACACTAAGCAGTATCTCAGAAAGCTTCTTTCTAGATTTCATCTGAGGATATTTCCTTTTTCACCATAGCCCTCTATGGGCTTCGAAATATCACTTTGCCAATTCCACAAGAACTGTCTTAACGAAAGGTTTCTTGAGGGGAAAGCTGTAACTCTGTGAGATGATTTCACCGAACACAAAGAAGTTTGTCAGAAAGCTTCTTTCTCTTTTTTATCGGAGGATATTTCCTTTGGCCCTATAGTCTTCAAAGGGATCCAAAATATTTGTTCTCAGATTCCACAGAAATAAGGCTAGCAAAGAGATCCACGAAATACAGATGTAACTCTGTCATATGAATTAACAGAACACTAACCAGTGTCTCAGAAAGCTTCTTTCCAGATTTCATCTGAGGATATTTCCTTTTTCACCAAAACCCTCTATGGGCTTCCAAATATCACTTCGCCAATTCCACAAGAAGTGCCTTAGCGAAAGATTTCTTCAGGGGAAAGCTGTAACTCTGTGAGATTATTTCACAGAACACAGAGAAGTTTCTCAGAAAGCTTCTTTCTCTTTGTTATCGGAGGATATTTCCTTTGGCCATATGGTCTTCAAGGGATCCGAAATATCTGTTCTCAGATTCCACGGAAATAATGCTAGCAAAGAGATCCACGAAATACAGATGTAACTCTGTGAGATGAATTAACAGAACACTAAGCAGTTTCTCAGAAACCTTCTTTCCAGATTTCATCTGAGGATATTTCCTTTTTCACCGTAGCCCTCTATGGGCTTAAAAATATCACTTTGCCAATTCCACAAGAACTGTCTTAGCGAAAGGCTTCTTGAGGGGAACGCTGTAACTCTGAGAGATCATTTCACAGAACAGAAAGAAGTTTCTCAGAAAGTTTCTTTCTCTTTGTTATCGGAGGATATTCACTTTGGCACTATGGTCTTCAGAGGGATCCGACATATCTGTTCTCAGATTCAACAGAAATAAGTCTAGCAAAGAGATCCACGAAATACAGATGTAACTCTGTCAGATGAATTAACAGAACACTAAGCAGTTTCTCAGAAAGCTTCTTTCCAGATTTCATCTTAGTATATTTCCTATTTCACCGTTGCCCTCTATGGGCTTCCAAATATCACTTTGCCAATTCCAAAAGAACAGTCTTAGCGAAAGAGTTCTTCTAGGGAAAGCTGTAACTCTGTGAGATGATTTCACAGAATACAAAGAAGTTTCTCAGAAAGCTTCTTTCTCTTTGTTATCGGAGGATATTTCCTTTGGCCCTATGGTCTTCAAAGGGATCCGAAATATCTGTTCTCAGATTCCACAGAAATAAGGCTAGCAAAGAGATCCACGAAATACAGATGTAACTCTGTCAGATGAATTAACAGAACACTAAACAGTGTCTCAGAAAGCTTCTTTCCAGATTTCATCTGAGGATATTTCCTTTTTCAACATAGCCCTCTATGGGCTTCCAAATATCACTTTGCCAATTCCACAAGAACTGTCTTAGCGAATGGCTTCTTGAAGGGAAAGCTGGAACTCTGTGAGGTGATTTCACACAACACAAAGTAGTTTCTCAGAAAGCTGCTTTCTCTTTGTTATCGGAGGATATTTCCTTTTCCCTATGGTCTTCAAAGGGATCCGAAATATCTGTTCTCAGATTCCACAGAAATAAGGCTAGCAAAGAGATCCACTAAATACAGAGGTAACTCTGTGGGATGAATTAACAGAACACTAAGCAGATTCTCAGAAAGCTTCTTAGCAGATTTCATCTGAGGATATTTCCTTTTTCACCATAGCCCTCTAAGGGCTTCCAAATATCACTTTGCCAATTCCACAAGAACTGTCTTAGCGAAAGGCTTCTGGAGGTTAAAGCTGCAACTCTGCGAAATGATTTCACAGAACACAAAGAAGTTTCTCAGAAAGCTTCTTTCTCTTTGTTATCGGAGGATATTTCCTTTGGCCTGTAGTCTTCAAAGGCATCCGAAATATCTGTTCTCAGATTCCACAGAAAGAAGGCTAGCAAAGAGATCCACGAAATGCAGATGTAACTCTGTGAGATGAATTAACAGAATACTAAGAAGTTTCTCAGAAAGCTTCTTTCCAGATTTCATCTGAGGATATTTCCTTTTTCACCCTAGCCCTCTATGGGCTTCCAAATATCACTTTGCCAATTACACAAGGACTGTCTTAGCGAAAGGCTTCTTGAGGGGAAAGCTGTAACTCTGCAAGATGATTTCACAGAACACAAAGCAGTTTCTCAGAAAGCTTCTTTCTCTTTGTTATCGGAGGATATTTCCTTTGGCCATATGGTCTTCAAAGGGATCCGAAATATCTGTTCTCAGATTCCACAGAAATAAGGCTAGCAAAGAGATCCACGAAATACAGATGTAACTCTGTGAGATGAATTATCAGAACACTAAGCAGTTTCTCAGAAAGCTTCTTTCCAGATTTCATCTGAGAATATTTCCTTTTTCACCATAGCCCTCTATGGGCTTCCAAATATCACTTTGCCAATTCCACAAGAACTGTCCTGGCGAACGGCTTCTTGAGGGGAAAGCTGTGACTCTGTGAGATGATTTCACAGAACACAAAGAAGTTTCTCAGAAAGCTTCTTTCTCTTTGTTATCGGAGGATATTTCCTTTGGCCCTATGGTCTTCAATGGGATGCGATATATCTGTTCTCAGATTCCACAGAAATAAGGCTAGCAAAGAGATCCACGTAATACAGATGTAACTCTGTCAGATGAATTAACAGAACACTAAGCAGTTTCTCAGAAACCTTCCTTCCAGATTTCATCTGAGGATATTTCCTTTTTCACCGTAGCCCTCTATGGGCTTCCAAATATCACTTTGCCAATTCCACAAGAACTGTCTTAGCGAAAGGCTTCTTGAGGGGAACGCTGTAACTCTGAGAGATGATTTCACAGAACAGAAAGAAGTTTCTCAGAAAGTTTCTTTCTCTTTGTTATCGGAGGATATTCACTTTGGCACTATGGACTTCAAAGGGATCCGACATATCTGTTCTCAGATTCAACAGAAATAAGTCAAGCAAGGAGATCCACGAAATACAGATGCAACTCTGTCAGATGAATTAACAGAACACAAAGCAGTTTCTCAGAAAGCTTCTTTCCAGATTTCATCTGAGGATATTTCCTTTTTCACCATAGCCCTGTATGGGCTTCCAAATATCACTTTGCCAATTCCACAAGAACGGTCTTAGCGAAAGGCTTCTTGAGGGGAAAGCTATAACTCTGTGAGAAGATTTCACAGAACACAAAGAAGTTTCTCAGAAAGCTTCTTTCTCTTTGTTATCGGAGGATATTATCTTTGGCCCTATGGTCTTCAAAGGAATCCGAAATTCTGTTCTCAGATTCCAAAGAAAGAAGGCTAGCAAAGAGATCCACGAAATACAGATGTAACTCTGTGAGACGAATTAACAGAACACTAAGCAGTTTCTCAGAAAGCTTCTTTCCACATTTCGTCTGAGGATATTTCCTTTTTCACCATAGCCCTCTATGGGCTTCCAAATATCACTTTGCCAATTCCATGAGAACTGTCTTAGCGAAAGTCTTCTTGAGGGGAAAGCTGTAACTCTGTGAGATGATTTCACAGAACACAAAGCAGTTTCTCAGAAAGCTTCTTTCTCTTTGTTATCGGAGGATATTTCCTTTGGCCCTATAGTCTTCAAAGGGATCCGAAATATCTGTTCTCAAATTCCACAGAAATAAGGCTAGCAAAGAGATCCACGAAATACAGATGTAACTCTGTGAGATGAATTAACAGAACACTAAGCAGTTTCTCAGAAAGCTTCTTTCCAGATTTCATCTGAGGATATTTCCTTTTTTATCATAGCCCTCTATGGGCTTCCAAATATCACCTTGCAATTCCACAAGATTTGTCTTAGCGAAAGGCTTCTTGAGGGAAAAGCTGTAACTCTGTGAGATGATTTCACAGAACACAAAGAAGTTTCTGAGAAAGCTTCTTTCTCTTTGTTATCGGAGGATATTTCCTTTGGCCCTATAGTCTTCAAAGGGATCCGAAATATCTGTTCTCAGATTCCACAGAAATAAGGCTAGCAAAGAGATCCACGAAATACAGATGTATCTGTGTCAGATGAAATAACAGAACACTAAGCAGTGTCTCAGAAATCTTCTTTCCAGATTTCATCTGAGGATATTTCCTTTTTCACCATAGCCCTCTATGGGCTTCCAAACATCACTTTGCCAATTTCTCAAGAACTGTCTTAGGGAAAGGCTTCTTGAGGCGAAAGCTGTAACTTTGTGAGATGATTTCACAGAAAACAAAGAAGTTTCTCAGAAAGCTTCTTTCTCTTTGTTATCCGAGGATATTTACTTTGGCCCTATGGTCTTCAAAGGGATCCGAAATATCTGTTCTCAGATTCCACAGAAATAAGGCTAGCAAAGAGATCCACGAAATACAGATGTAACTCTGTGAGATGAATTAACAGAACACTAAGCAGTTTCTGAGAAAGCTTCTTTCCAGGTTTAGTCTGATGATATTTCCTTTTTCACCATAGCCCTCTATGGGCTTCCAAATATCACTTTGCCACTTCCACAAGAACTGTCATAGCGAAAGGCTTCTTGAGGGGAAAGCTGTAACACTGTGAGATGATTTCACAGAAGACAAAGAAGTTTCTCAGTAAGCTTCTTTCTCTTTGTTATCGGAGGATATTTCCTTTGGCCTGTACTCTTCAAAGGCATCCGAAATATCTGTTCTCAGATTCCACAGAAATAAGGCTAGCGAAGAGATACACGAAATACAGATGTAACTCTGTCAGATTAATTAAGAGAATACTATGCAGTTTCTCAGAAAGCTTCTTTCCAGATTTCATCTGAGGATATTTCCTTTTTCACCATAGTCCTCTAAGGGCTTCCAAATATCACTTTGCGAATTCCACAAGAACTGTCTTAGCGAAAGGCTTCTTGAGGGGAAAGCTGTAACTCTGCAAGATGATTTCACAGAACACAGAGAAGTTTCTCAGAAAGCTTCTTTCTCTTTGTTTTCGGAGGATATTTCCTTTGGCCCTATAGTCTTCAAAGGGATCCGAAATATCTGTTTTCAGATTCCACAGAAATAAGGCTAGCAAAGAGATCCACGAAATACAGATGTAACTCTGTGAGATGAATTAACAGAACACTAAGCAGTTTCTCAGAAAGCTTCTTTCCAGATTTCATCTGAGGATATTTCCTTTTTCACCAGAGCCCTCTAAGGGCTTCCAAATATCACTTTGCCAATTCCACAAGAACTGTCTTAGCGAAAGGCTTCTTGAGGGGAAAGCTGTAACTCTGTGAGATGATTTCACAGAACACACGAAAGTTTCTCAGCAAGCTTCTTTCTCTTTGTTATCGGAGGATATTTCCTTTGGACCTATAGTCTTCAAAGGGATCCGAAATATCTGTTCTCAGATTCCACAGAAATAAGGCTAGGAAAGAGATCCACGAAATACACATGTAACTCTGTCAGATGAAATCACAGAACACTAAGCAGTGTCTCAGAAATCTTCTTTCCAGATTTCATCTGAGGATACTTCCTTTTTCACCATAGCCCTCTATGGGCTTCCAAATATCACTTTGCCAATTCCACAAGAACTGTCTTCACGAAAGGCTTCTAGAGGCGAAAGCTGTAACTCTGTGAGATGATTTCACGGAAAACAAAGAAGTTTCTCAGCAAGCTTCTTTCTCTTTGTTATCGGAGGATATTTCCTTTGGCCCTATGGTCTTCAAAGGGATCCGAAATATCTGTTCTCAGATTCCACAGAAATAAGGCTAGCAAAGAGATTCACGAAATACAGATGTAACTCTGTGACATGAATTAACAGAACACTAAGCAGTTTCTCAGAAACCTTCTTTCCAGATTTCATCTGAGGATATTTCCTTTTTCACCGTAGCCCTCTATGGGCTTAAAAATATCACTTTGCCAATTCCACAAGAACTGTCTTAGCGAAAGGCTTCTTGAGGGGAACGCTGTAACTCTGAGAGATGATTTCACAGAACAGAAAGAAGTTTCTCAGAAAGTTTCTTTCTCTTTGTTATCGGAGGATATTCACTTTGGCACTATGGTCTTCAGAGGGATCCGACATATCTGTTCTCAGATTCAACAGAAATAAGTCTAGCAAAGAGATCCACGAAATACAGATGTAACTCTGTCAGATGAATTAACAGAACACTAAGCAGTTTCTGAGAAAGCTTCTTTCCAGATATCATCTTAGTATATTTCCTATTTCACCGTAGCCCTCTATGGGCTTCCAAATATCACTTTGCCAATTCCAAAAGAACAGTCTTAGCGAAAGAGTTCTTCTAGGGAAAGCTGTAACTCTGTGAGATGATTTAACAGAATACAAAGAAGTTTCTCAGAAAACTTCTTTCTCTTTGTTATCGGAGGATATTTCCTTTGGCCCTATGGACTTCAAAGGGATCCGCAATATCTGTTCTCAGATTCCACAGAAATAAGGCTAGCAAAGAGATCCACGAAATACAGATGTAACTCTGTCAGATGAATTAACAGAACACTAAACAGTGTCTCAGAAAGCTTCTTTCCAGATTTGATCCGAGGATATTTCCTTTTTCAACATAGCCCTCTATGGGCTTCCAAATATCACTTTGCCAATTCCACAAGAACTGTCTTAGCGAATGGCTTCTTGAAGGGAAAGCTGTAACACTGTGAGGTGATTTCACAGAACACAAAGTAGTTTCTCAGAAAGCTGCTTTCTCTTTGTTATCGGAGGATATTTCCTTTTCCCTATGGTCTTCAAAGGGATCCGAAATATCTGTTCTCAGATTCCACAGAAATAAGGCTAGCAAAGAGATCCACTAAATACAGAGGTAACTCTGTGGGATGAATTAACAGAACACTAAGCAGATTCTCAGAAAGCTTCGTAGCAGATTTCATCTGAGGATATTTCCTTTTTCACCATAGCCCTCTATGGGCTTCCAAATATCACCTTGCAATTCCACAAGATCTGTCTTAGCGAAAGGCTTCTTGAGGGAAAAGCTGTAACTCTGTGAGATGATTTCACAGAAAACAAAGAAGTTTCTCAGAAAGCTTCTTTATCTTTGTTATCCGAGGATATTTACTTAGGCCCTATGGTCTTCAAAGGGATCCGAAATATCTGTTCTCAGACTCCACAGAAATAAGGCTAGCAAAGAGATCCACGAAATACAGATGTAACTCTGTGAGATGAATTAACAGAACACTAAGCAGTTTTTCAGAAAGCTTCTTTCCAGATTTCATCTGAGGATATTTCCTTTTTCACCATAGCCCACTATGGGCTTCCAAATATCACTTTGCCAATTCCACAAGAACTGTCTTAGCGAAAGGCTTCTTGAAGGGAAAGCTCTAACTCTGTGAGATGATTTCACAGAACACAAAGAAGTTTCTCAGAAAGCTTCTTTCTCTTTGTTATCGGAGGATATTTCCTTTGGCTCTATGGTCTTCAAAGGGATCCGAAATATCTGTTCTCAGATTCCACAGAAATTAGGCTAGCAAAGAGATCCACGAAATACAGATGTAACTCTGTGAGATGAATTAACAGAACACTAAGCAGTTTCTCAGAAAGCTTCTTTCCAGATTTCATCTGAGGATATTTCCTTTTTAACCATAGCCCTCTATGGGCTTCCAAATATCACTTTGCCAATTCCAAAAGAACAGTCTTAGCGAAAGAGTTCTTCTAGGAAAAGCTGTAACTCTGTGAGATGATTTCACAGAACACAAAGAAGTTTCTGAGAAAGCTTCTTTCTCTTTGTTATCGGAGGATATTTCCTTTGGCCCTATGGTCTTCAAAGGGATCCGAAATATCTGTTCTCAGATTCCACAGAAATAAG
Organism: Macaca fascicularis; assembly: GCF_037993035.2. NCBI lineage: Eukaryota > Metazoa > Chordata > Mammalia > Primates > Cercopithecidae > Macaca > Macaca fascicularis. The sequence continues at coordinate 35,076,625 of NC_088389.1, forward strand.
GCTAGCAAAGAGATCCACGAAATACAGATGTAACTCTGTGAGATGAATTAACAGAACACTAAGCAGTTTCTGAGAAAGCTTCTTTCCAGATTTAGTCTGAGGATATTTCCTTTTTCACCATAGCCCTCTATGGGTTTCCAAATATCACTTTGCCACTTCCACAAGAACTGTCATAGCGAAAGGCTTCTTGAGGGGAAAGCTGTAACACTGTGAGATGATTTCACAGAAGACAAAGAAGTTTCTCAGTAAGCTTCTTTCTCTTTGTTATCGGAGGATATTTCCTTTGGCCTGTACTCTTCAAAGGCATCCGAAATATCTGTTCTCAGATTCCACATAAATAAGGCTAGCGAAGAGATACACGAAATACAGATGTAACTCTGTCAGATGAATTAAGAGAATACTATGCAGTTTCTCAGAAAGCTTCTTTCCAGATTTCATCTGAGGATATTTCCTTTTTCACCATAGTCCTCTAAGGGCTTCCAAATATCACTTTGCGAATTCCACAAGAACTGTCTTAGCGAAAGGCTTCTTGAGGGGAAAGCTGTAACTCTGCACGATGATTTCACAGAACACAGAGAAGTTTCTCAGAAAGCTTCTTTCTCTTTGTTTTCGGAGGATATTTCCTTTGGCCCTATAGTCTTCAAAGGGATCCGAAATATCTGTTTTCAGATTCCACAGAAATAAGGCTAGCAAAGAGATCCACGAAATACAGATGTAACTCTGTGAGATGAATTAACAGAACACTAAGCAGTTTCTCAGAAAGCTTCTTTCCAGATTTCATCTGAGGATATTTCCTTTTTCACCAGAGCCCTCTAAGGGCTTCCAAATATCACTTTGCCAATTCCACAAGAACTGTCTTAGCGAAAGGCTTCTTGAGGGGAAAGCTGTAACTCTGTGAGATGATTTCACAGAACACACGAAAGTTTCTCAGCAAGCTTCTTTCTCTTTGTTATCGGAGGATATTTCCTTTGGACCTATAGTCTTCAAAGGGATCCGAAATATCTGTTCTCAGATTCCACAGAAATAAGGCTAGGAAAGAGATCCACGAAATACACATGTAACTCTGTCAGATGAAATCACAGAACACTAAGCAGTGTCTCAGAAATCTTCTTTCCAGATTTCATCTGAGGATACTTCCTTTTTCACCATAGCCCTCTATGGGCTTCCAAATATCACTTTGCCAACTCCACAAGAACTGTCTTCACGAAAGGCTTCTAGAGGCGAAAGCTGTAACTCTGTGAGATGATTTCACGGAAAACAAAGAAGTTTCTCAGCAAGCTTCTTTCTCTTTGTTATCGGAGGATATTTCCTTTGGCCCTATGGTCTTCAAAGGGATCCGAAATATCTGTTCTCAGATTCCACAGAAATAAGGCTAGCAAAGAGATTCACGAAATACAGATGTAACTCTGTGACATGAATTAACAGAACACTAAGCAGTTTCTCAGAAACCTTCTTTCCAGATTTCATCTGAGGATATTTCCTTTTTCACCGTAGCCCTCTATGGGCTTAAAAATATCACTTTGCCAATTCCACAAGAACTGTCTTAGCGAAAGGCTTCTTGAGGGGAACGCTGTAACTCTGAGAGATGATTTCACAGAACAGAAAGAAGTTTCTCAGAAAGTTTCTTTCTCTTTGTTATCGGAGGATATTCACTTTGGCACTATGGTCTTCAGAGGGATCCGACATATCTGTTCTCAGATTCAACAGAAATAAGTCTAGCAAAAAGATCCACGAAATACAGATGTAACTCTGTCAGATGAATTAACAGAACACTAAGCAGTTTCTGAGAAAGCTTCTTTCCAGATATCATCTTAGTATATTTCCTATTTCACCGTAGCCCTCTATGGGCTTCCAAATATCACTTTGCCAATTCCAAAAGAACAGTCTTAGCGAAAGAGTTCTTCTAGGGAAAGCTGTAACTCTGTGAGATGATTTAACAGAATACAAAGAAGTTTCTCAGAAAGCTTCTTTCTCTTTGTTATCGGAGGATATTTCCTTTGGCCCTATGGTCTTCAAAGGGATCCGAAATATCTGTTCTCAGATTCCACAGAAATAAGGCTAGCAAAGAGATCCACGAAATACAGATGTAACTCTGTCAGATGAATTAACAGAACACTAAACAGTGTCTCAGAAAGCTTCTTTCCAGATTTCATCTGAGGATATTTCCTTTTTCAACATAGCCCTCTATGGGCTTCCAAATATCACTTTGCCAATTCCACAAGAACTGTCTTAGCGAAAGGCTTCTTGAAGGGAAAGCTCTAACTCTGTGAGATGATTTCACAGAACACAAAGAAGTTTCTCAGAAAGCTTCTTTCTCTTTGTTATCGGAGGATATTTCCTTTGGCTCTATGGTCTTCAAAGGGATCCGAAATATCTGTTCTCAGATTCCACAGAAATTAGGCTAGCAAAGAGATCCACGAAATACAGATGTAACTCTGTGAGATGAATTAACAGAACACTAAGCAGTTTCTCAGAAAGCTTCTTTCCAGATTTCATCTGAGGATATTTCCTTTTTAACCATAGCCCTCTATGGGCTTCCAAATATCACTTTGCCAATTCCAAAAGAACAGTCTTAGCGAAAGAGTACTTCTAGGGAGAGCTGTAACTCTGTGAGATGATTTCACAGAACACAAAGAAGTTTCTGAGAAAGCTTCTTTCTCTTTGTTATCGGAGGATATTTCCTTTGGCCCTATGGTCTTCAAAGGGATCCGAAATATCTGTTCTCAGATTCCACAGAAATAAGGCTAGCAAAGAGATCCACGAAATACAGATGTAACTCTGTGAGATGAATTAACAGAACACTAAGCAGTTTCTGAGAAAGCTTCTTTCCAGATTTAGTCTGAGGATATTTCCTTTTTCACCATAGCCCTCTATGGGCTTCCAAATATCACTTTGCCACTTCCACAAGAACTGTCATAGCGAAAGGCTTCTTGAGGGGAAAGCTGGAACACTGTGAGATGATTTCACAGAAGACAAAGAAGTTTCTCAGTAAGCTTCTTTCTCTTTGTTATCGGAGGATATTTCCTTTGGCCTGTACTCTTCAAAGGCATCCGAAATATCTGTTCTCAGATTCCACAGAAATAAGGCTAGCGAAGAGATACACGAAATACAGATGTAACTCTGTCAGATGAATTAAGAGAATACTATGCAGTTTCTCAGAAAGCTTCTTTCCAGATTTCATCTGAGGATATTTCCTTTTTCACCATAGTCCTCTAAGGGCTTCCAAATATCACTTTGCGAATTCCACAAGAACTGTCTTAGCGAAAGGCTTCTTGAGGGGAAAGCTGTAACTCTGCAAGATGATTTCACAGAACACAGAGAAGTTTCTCAGAAAGCTTCTTTCTCTTTGTTTTCGGAGGATATTTCCTTTGGCCCTATAGTCTTCAAAGGGATCCGAAATATCTGTTTTCAGATTCCACAGAAATAAGGCTAGCAAAGAGATCCACGAAATACAGATGTAACTCTGTCATATGAATTAACAGAACACTAAGCACTTTCTCAGAAAGCTTCTTTCCAGATTTCATCTGAGGATATTTCCTTTTTCACCATAGCCCTCTAAGGGCTTCCAAATATCACTTTGCCAATTCCACAAGAACTGTCTTAGCGAAAGGCTTCTTCAGGGGAAAGCTGTAACTCTGTGAGATGATTTCACAGAACACACGAAAGTTTCTCAGCAAGCTTCTTTCTCTTTGTTATCGGAGGATATTTCCTTTGGACCTATAGTCTTCAAAGGGATCCGAAATATCTGTTCTCAGATTGCACAGAAATAAGGCTAGCAAAGAGATCCACGAAATACACATGTAACTCTGTCAGATGAAATCACAGAACACTAAGCAGTGTCTCAGAAATCTTCTTTCCAGATTTCATCTGAGGATACTTCCTTTTTCACCATAGCCCTCTATGGGCTTCCAAATATCACTTTGCCAATTCCACAAGAACTGTCTTCGCGAAAGGCTTCTAGAGGCGAAAGCTGTAACTCTGTGAGATGATTTCACGGAAAACAAAGAAGTTTCTCAGCAAGCTTCTTTCTCTTTGTTATCGGAGGATATTTCCTTTGGCCCTATGGTCTTCAAAGGGATCCGAAATATCTGTTCTCAGATTCCACAGAAATAAGGCTAGCAAAGAGATTCACGAAATACAGATGTAACTCTGTGACATGAATTAACAGAACACTAAGCAGTTTCTCAGAAACCTTCTTTCCAGATTACATCTGAGGATATTTCCTTTTTCACCGTAGCCCTTTATGGGCTTAAAAATATCACTTTGCCAATTCCACAAGAACTGTCTTAGCGAAAGGCTTCTTGAGGGGAACGCTGTAACTCTGAGAGATGATTTCACAGAACAGAAAGAAGTTTCTCAGAAAGTTTCTTTCTCTTTGTTATCGGAGGATATTCACTTTGGCACTATGGTCTTCAGAGGGATCCGACATATCTGTTCTCAGATTCAATAGAAATAAGTCTAGCAAAGAGATCCACGAAATACAGATGTAACTCTGTCAGATGAATTAACAGAACACTAAGCAGTTTCTCAGAAAGCTTCTTTCCAGATATCATCTTAGTATATTTCCTATTTCACCGTAGCCCTCTATGGGCTTCCAAATATCACTTTGCCAATTCCAAAAGAACAGTCTTAGCGAAAGAGTTCTTCTAGGGAAAGCTGTAACTCTGTGAGATGATTTCACAGAATACAAAGAAGTTTCTCAGAAAGCTTCTTTCTCTTTGTTATCGGAGGATATTTCCTTTGGCCCTATGGTCTTCAAAGGGATCCGAAATATCTGTTCTCAGATTCCACAGAAATAAGGCTAGCAAAGAGATCCACGAAATACAGATGTAACTCTGTCAGATGAATTAACAGAACACTAAACAGTGTCTCAGAAAGCTTCTTTCCAGATTTCATCTGAGGATATTTCCTTTTTCAACATAGCCCTCTATGGGCTTCCAAATATCACTTTGCCAATTCCACAAGAACTGTCTTAGCGAATGGCTTCTTGAAGGGAAAGCTGTAACTCTGTGAGGTGATTTCACAGAACACAAAGTAGTTTCTCAGAAAGCTGCTTTCACTTTGTTATCGGAGGATATTTCCTTTTCCCTATGGTCTTCAAAGGGATCCGAAATATCTGTTCTCAGATTCCACAGAAATAAGGCTAGCAAAGAGATCCACTAAATACAGAGGTAACTCTGTGGGATGAATTAACAGAACACTAAGCAGATTCTCAGAAAGCTTCGTAGCAGATTTCATATGAGGATATTTCCTTTTTCACCATAGCCCTCTAAGGGCTTCCAAATATCACCTTGCAATTCCACAAGATCTGTCTTAGCGAAAGGCTTCTTGAGGGAAAAGCTGTAACTCTGTGAGATGATTTCACAGAAAACAAAGAAGTTTCTCAGAAAGCTTCTTTATCTTTGTTATCCGAGGATATTTACTTAGGCCCTATGGTCTTCAAAGGGATCCGAAATATCTGTTCTCAGACTCCACAGAAATAAGGCTAGCAAAGAGATCCACGAAATACAGATGTAACGCTGTGAGATGAATTAACAGAACACTAAGCAGTTTCTCAGAAAGCTTCTTTCCAGGTTTCATCTGAGGATATTTCCTTTTTCACCATAGCCCTCTATGGGATTCCAAATATCACTTTGCCAATTCCACAAGAACGGTCTTAGCGAAAGGATTCTTGAGGGGAAAGCTGTAACTCTGTGAGGTGATTTCACAGAACACAAAGAAGATTCTCAGAAAGCTTCTTTCTCTTTGTTATCGGAGGTTATTTCCTTTGGCCATATGGACTTCAAAGGGATCCGAAATATCTGTTCTCAGATTCCACAGAAATAAGGCTAGCAAAGAGATCCACGAAATACAAATGTAACTCTGTGAGATGAATTAACAGAACACTAAGCAGTTTCTCAGAAAGCTTCTTTCCAGATTTCATCTGAGGATATTTCTTTTTTCACCATAGCCCTCTATGGGCTTCCAAATATCACATTGCCAATTCCACAAGATCTGTCTTAGCGAAAGGTTTCTTGAGGGGAAAGCTGTAACTCTGTGAGATGATTTCACAGAACACAAAGAAGTTTCTCAGAAAGCTTCTTTCTCTTTCTTATCAGAGGATATTTCCTTTAGCCCAATGTCTTCAAAGGGATCCGAAATATCTGTTCTCAGATTCCACAGAAATAAGGCTAGCAAAGAGATCCACGAAATACAGATGTAACTCGTTGAGATGAATTAACAGAACCCTAAGCAGTTTCTCAGAAAGCTTCTTTCTAGATTTCATCTGAGGATATTTCCTTTTTCACCATAGCCCTCAATGGGATTCGAAATGTCACTTTGCCAATTCCACAAGAACTGTCTTAGCGAAAGGCTTCTTGACGGGAAAGCTGTAACTATGTGAGATGATTTCACAGAACACAAAGAAGTTTCTCAGAAAGCTTCTTTCTCTTTTTTATCGGAGGATATTTCCTTTGGCCCTATAGTCTTCAAAGAGATCCGAAATATCTGTTCTCAGATTCAACAGAAATAAGGCTAGCAAAAAGATCCACGAAATACAGATGTAGCTCTGTGAGATGAATTAACAGAACACTAAGCAGTTTCTCAGAAAGCTTCTTTCCAGATTTCATCTGAGGATATTTCCTTTTTCACCATAGCCCTCTATGGCCTTCCAAATATCACTTTGCCAATTAAACAAGAACTGTCCTGGCGAAAGGCTTCTTGAGGGGAAAGCTGTACCTCTGTGAGATGATTTCACAGAAAACAAAGAAGTTTCTCAGAAAGCTTCTTTCTCTTTGTTATCGCAGGATATTTCCTTTGGCCCTATGGTCTTCAAAGGGATCCGAAATATCTGTTCTCAGAATCCACAGAGATAAGGCTAGCAGAGAGATCCACGAAATACAGATGTAACTCTGTGAGATGAATTAACAGAACACTAAGCAGTTTCTCAGAAAGCTTCTTTCCAGATTTCATCTTAGGATATTTCCTTTTTCACCATAGCCCTCTATGGGATTCCAAATATCACTTTGCCAATTCCACAAGAACTGTCTTAGCGAAAGGATTCTTGAGGGGAAAGCTGTAACTCTGTGAGATGATTTCACAGAACACAAAGAAGATTCTCAGAAAGCTTCTTTCTCTTTGTTATCGGAGGATATTTCCTTTGGCCATATTTTCTTCAAAGGGATCCGAAATATCTGTTCTCAGATTCCACAGAAATAAGGCTAGCAAAGAGATCCACGAAATACAGATGTAACTCTGTGAGATGAATTAACAGAACTCTAAGCAGTTTCTCAGAAAGCTTCTTTCCAGATTTCATCTGAGGATATTTCCTTTTTCACCGTAGCCCTCTAAGGGCTTCCAAATATCACTTTGCCAATTCCACAAGAACTGTCCTGGCGAAAGGCTTCTTGAGGGGAAAGCTGTGACTCTGTGAGATGATTTCACAGAACACAAAGAAGTTTCTCAGAAAGCTTCTTTCTCTTTGTTATCGGAGGATATTTCCTTTGGCCCTATGGTCCTCAAGGGGATCAAAATATCTGTTCTCAGATTCCACAGAAATAAGGCTAGCAAAGAGATCCACGAAATACAGATGTAACTCTGTGAGGTGAATTAACAGAACACTAAGCAGTTTCTCAGAAAGCTTCTTTCCAGATTTCATCTGAGGATATTTCCTTTTTCACCGTAGCCCTCTATGGGCTTCCAAATATCACTTTGCCAATTCCACAAGAACTGTCTTAGCGAAAGGTTTCTTGAGGGGAAAGCTGTAACTATGTGAGATGATTTCACAGAACAAAAAGAAGTTTCTCAGAAAGCTTCTTTCTCTTTGTTATCGAAGGATATTTCCTTTTGACCTTTAGTCTTCAAAGGGATACGAAATATCTGTTCTCATATTCCACAGAAATAAGGCTAGCAAAGAGATCCACGAAATACAGATGTAACTCTGTGAGATGAATTAACAGAACACTAAGCAGTATCTCAGAAAGCTTTTTTCTAGATTTCATCTGAGGATATTTCCTTTTTCACCATAGCCCTCTATGGGCTTCCAAATATCACTTTGCCAATTCCACAAGAACTGTCTTAGCGAAAGGCTTCTTGAGGGGAAAGCTATAACTCTGTGAGATTATTTCAGAAAACACAAAGAAGTTTCTCACAAAGCTTCTTTCTCTTTTTTATTGGAGGATATTTCCTTTGGCCCTGTAGTCTTCTAATGGATCCGAAATATCTGTTATCAGATTCCACAGAAATAAGGCTAGCAAAGAGATCCACGAAATACAGATGTACCTCTGTCAGATGAATTAAAAACACACTAAACGGTGTCTCAGAAAGCTTCTTTCCAGATTTCATCTGAGGATATTTCCTTTTTCACCATAGCCCTCAATATGTTTCCAAATATCACTTTGCCAATTCCACAAGAAGTGCCTTAGCGAAAGGCTTCTTGAGGGGAAAGCTGTAACTCTGTGAGATGATTTCACAGAACACAAAGTAGTTTCTCAGAAAGCTTCTTTCTCTTTGTTATCGGAGGGTATTTCCTTTGGCCTTATGGTCTTCAAAGGGATCCGAAATATCTGTTCTCAGATTCCACAGAAATAAGGCTAGGAAAGAGATCCACGAAATACAGATGTAACTCTGTGAGATGAATTAACAGAACACTAAGCAGTTTCTCAGAAACCTTCTTTGCAGATTTCATCTGAGGATATTTCCTTTTTCACCATTGCCCTCTATGGGCTTCCAAATATCACTTTGCCAATTCCACAAGAACAGTCTTAGCGAAAGGCTTCTTGAGGGGAACGCTGTAACTCTGAGAGATGATTTCACAGAACAGAAAGAAGTTTCTCAGAAAGTTTCTTTCTCTTTGTTATCGGAAGATATTCACTTTGGCACTATGGTCTTCAAAGGGATCCGACATATCTGTTCTCAGATTCAACAGAAATAAGTCTAGCAAAGGGATCCACGATATACAGATGTAACTCTGTCAGATGAATTAACAGAACACTAAGCAGTTTCTCAGAAAGCTTCTTTCCAGATTTCATCTGAGTATCTTTCCTTTTTCACCATAGCCCTCTATGGGCTTCCAAATATCACTTTGCCAATTCCACAAGAACTGTTTTAGCGAAAGGCTTCTTGAGGGGAAAGCTGTAACTCTGTGAGATGATTTCTCAGAACACAAAGAAGTTTTCCCAGAAAGCTTCTTTCTCTTTGTTATCGGAGGATATTTCCTTTGGCCCTATGGTCTTCAAAGGGATCCGAAATATCTGTTCTCAGAATCCACAGAGATAAGGCTAGCAGAGAGATCCACGAAATACAGATGTAACTCTGTGAGATGAATTAACAGAACACTAAGCAGTTTCTCAGAAAGCTTCTTTCCAGATTTCATCTTAGGATATTTCCTTTTTCACCATAGCCCTCTATGGGATTCCAAATATCACTTTGCCAATTCCACAAGAACTGTCTTAGCGAAAGGATTCTTGAGGGGAAAGCTGTAACTCTGTGAGATGATTTCACAGAACACAAAGAAGATTCTCAGAAAGCTTCTTTCTCTTTGTTATCGGAGGATATTTCCTTTGGCCATATTTTCTTCAAAGGGATCCGAAATATCTGTTCTCAGATTCCACAGAAATAAGGCTAGCAAAGAGATCCAAGAAATACAGATGTAACTCTGTGAGATGAATTAACAGAACTCTAAGCAGTTTCTCAGAAAGCTTCTTTCAAGATTTCATCTGAGGATATTTCCTTTTTCACCATAGCCCTCTAAGGGCTTCCAAATATCACTTTGCCAATTCCACAAGAACTGTCCTGGCGAAAGGCTTCTTGAGGGGAAAGCTGTGACTCTGTGAGATGATTTCACAGAACACAAAGAAGTTTCTCAGAAAGCTTCTTTCTCTTTGTTATCGGAGGATATTTCCTTTGGCCCTATGGTCCTCAAAGGGATCAAAATATCTGTTCTCAGATTCCACAGAAATAAGGCTAGCAAAGAGATCCACGAAATACAGATGTAACTCTGTGAGGTGAATTAACAGAACACTAAGCAGTTTCTCAGAAAGCTTCTTTCCAGATTTCATCTGAGGATATTTCCTTTTTCACCGTAGCCCTCTATGGGCTTCCAAATATCACTTTGCCAATTCCACAAGAACTGTCTTAGCGAAAGGTTTCTTGAGGGGAAAGCTGTAACAATGTGAGATGATTTCACAGAACAAAAAGAAGTTTCTCAGAAAGCTTCTTTCTCTTTGTTATCGAAGGATATTTCCTTTTGACCTTTAGTCTACAAAGGGATACGAAATATCTGTTCTCATATTCCACAGAAATAAGACTAGCAAAGAGATCCACGAAATACAGATGTAACTCTGTGAGATGAATTAACAGAACACTAAGCAGTATCTCAGAAAGCTTCTTTCTAGATTTCATCTGAGGATATTTCCTTTTTCACCATAGCCCTCTATGGGCTTCCAAATATCACTTTGCCAATTCCACAAGAACTGTCTTAGCGAAAGGCTTCTTGAGGGGAAAGCTATAACTCTGTGAGATTATTTCAGAAAACACAAAGAAGTTTCTCACAAAGCTTCTTTCTCTTTGTTATCGGAGGATAATTCCTTTGGCCCTGTAGTCTTCTAATGGATCCGAAATATCTGTTATCAGATTCCACAGAAATAAGGCTAGCAAAGAGATCCACGAAATACAGATGTAACTCTGTGAGATGAATTAACAGAACACTAAGCAGTTTCTCAGAAAGCTTCTTTCCAGATTTCATCTGAGGATATTTCCTTTTTAACCATAGCCCTCTATGGGCTTCCAAATATCACTTTGCCAATTACACAAGAACTGTCTTAGCGAACGGCTTCTTGAGGGGAAAGCTGTAACTCTGCAAGATGATTTCACAGAACACAAAGAAGTTTCTCAGAAAGCTTCTTTCTCTTTGTTATCGGAGGATATTTCCTTTGGCCCTATAGTCTTCAAAGGGATCCGAAATTCTGTTCTCAGATTCCACAGAAATAAGGCTAGCAAAGGGATCCACGAAATACAGATGTAACTGTGTGAGACGAATTAACAGAACACTAAGCAGTTTCTCAGAAAGCTTCTTTCCACATTTCGTCAGAGAATATTTCCTTTTTCACCATAGCCCTCTATGGGCTTCCAAATATCACTTTGCCAATTCCACGAGGACTGTCTTAGCGAAAGCCTTCTTGAGGGGAAAGCTGTAACTCAGGGAGATGATTTCACAGAACACAAAGCAGTTTCTCAGAAAGCTTCTTTCTCTTTGTTATCGGAGGATATTTCCTTTGGCCATATGGTCTTCAAAGGAATCCGAAATATCTGTTCTCAGATTCCACAGAAATAAGGCTAGCAAAGAGATCCACGAAATACAGATGTAACTCTGTGAGATGAATTAACAGAACACTAAGCAGTTTCTCAGAAAGCTTCTTTCCAGATTTCATCTGAGAACATTTCCTTTTTCACCATAGCCCACTATGGGCTTCCAAATATCACTTTGCCAATTCCACAAGAACTGTCCTGGCGAAAGGCTTCTTGAGGGGAAAGCTGTGACTCTGTGAGATGATTTCACAGAACACAAAGAAGTTTCTCAGAAAGCTTCTTTCTGTTTGTTATCGGAGGATATTTCCTTTGGCCCTATGGTCTTCAATGGGATGCGAAATATCTGATCTCAGATTCCACAGAAATAAGGCTAGCAAAGAGATCCACGAAATACAGATGTAACTCTGTGAGATGAATTAACAGAACACTAAACAGTGTCTCAGAAAGCTTCTTTCCAGATTTCATCTGAGGATATTTCCTTTTTCAACATAGCCCTCTATATGCTTCCAAATATCACTTTGCCAATTCCACAAGAAGTGCCTTCGCGAAAGGCTTCTTGAGGGGAAAGCTGTAACTCTGTGAGATGATTTCACAGAACACAAAGCAGTTTCTCAGAAAGCTTCTTTCTCTTTGTTATCGGAGGATATTTCCTTTGGCCCTATGGTCTTCAAAGGGATCAGAAATATCTGTTCTCAGATTCTTCAGAAATAAGGCTAGCAAAGAGATCCAAAATACAGATGTAACTCTGTGAGATGAATTAACAGAACACTAAGCAGTTTCTCAGAAACCTTCTTTCCAGATTTCATCTGAGGATACTTCCTTTTTCACCGTAGCCCTCTATGGGCTTCCAAATATCACTTTGCCAATTCCACAAGAACTGTCTTAGCGAAAGGCTTCTTGAGGGGAACGCTGTAACTCTGAGAGATGATTTCACAGAACAGAAAGAAGTTTCTCAGAAAGTTTCTTTCTCTTTGTTATCGGAGGATATACACTTTGACACTATGGACTTCAAAGGGATCCGACATATCTGTTCTCAGATTCAACAGAAATAAGTCAAGCAAAGAGATCCACGAAATACAGATGCAACTCTGTCAGATGAATTAACAGAACACAAAGCAGTTTCTCAGAAAGCTTCTTTCCAGATTTCATCTGAGGATATTTCCTTTTTCACCATAGCCCTGTATGGGCTTCCAAATATCACTTTGCCAATTCCACAAGAACGGTCTTAGCGAAAGGCTTCTTGAGGGGAAAGCTATAACTCTGTGAGAAGATTTCACAGAACACAAAGAAGTTTCTCAGAAAGCTTCTTTCTCTTTGTTATCGGAGGATATTATCTTTGGCCCTATGGTCTTCAAAGGAATCCGAAATTCTGTTCTCAGATTCCAAAGAAAGAAGGCTAGCAAAGAGATCCACGAAATACAGATGTAACTCTGTGAGACGAATTAACAGAACACTAAGCAGTTTCTCAGAAAGCTTCTTTCCACATTTCGTCTGAGGATATTTCCTTTTTCACCATAGCCCTCTATGGGCTTCCAAATATCACTTTGCCAATTCCATGAGAACTGTCTTAGCGAAAGCCTTCTTGAGGGGAAAGCTGTAACTCTGTGAGATGATTTCACAGAACACAAAGCAGTTTCTCAGAAAGCTTCTTTCTCTTTGTTATCGAAGGATATTTCCTTTGGCCCTATAGTCTTCAAAGGGATCCGAAATATTTGTTCTCAAATTCCACAGAAATAAGGCTAGCAAAGAGATCCACGAAATACAGATGTAACTCAGTGAGATGAATTAACAGAACACTAAGCAGTTTCTCAGAAAGCTTCTTTCCAGATTTCATCTGAGGATATTTCCTTTTTTATCATAGCCCTCTATGGGCTTCCAAATATCACCTTGCAATTCCACAAGATCTGTCTTAGCGTAAGGCTTCTTGAGGGAAAAGCTGTAACTCTGTGAGATGATTTCACAGAAAACAAAGAAGTTTCTCAGAAAGCTTCTTTATCTTTGTTATCCGAGGATATTTACTTTGGCCCTATGGTCTTCAAAGGGAACCGAAATATCTGTTCTCAGATTCCACAGAAATAAGGCTAGCAAAGAGATCCACGAAATACAGATGTAACTCTGTGAGATAAATTAACAGAACACTAAGCAGTTTCTCAGAAAGCTTCTTTCCAGATTTCATCTGAGGATATTTCCTTTTCACCATAGCCCACAATGGGCTTCCAAATATCACTTTGCCAATTCCACAAGAACTGTCTTAGCGAAAGGCTTCTTGAAGGGAAAGCTGTAACTCTGTGAGATGATTTCACAGAACACAATGAAGTTTCTCAGAAAGCTTCTTTCTCTTTGTTATCGGAGGATATTTCCTTTGGCTCTATGGTCTTCAAAGGGATCCGAAATATCTGTTCTCAGATTCCACAGAAATTAGGCTAGCAAAGAGATCCACGAAATACAGATGAAACTCTGTGAGATGAATTAACAGAATACTAAGCAGTTTCTCAGAAAGCTTCTTTCCAGATTTCATCTGAAGATATTTCCTTTTTAACCATAGCCCTCTAAGGGCTTCCAAATATCACTTTGCCAATTCCAAAAGAACAGTCTTAGCGAAAGAGTTCTTCTAGGGAAAGCTGTAACTCTGTGAGATGATTTCACAGAACACAAAGAAGTTTCTGAGAAAGCTTCTTTCTCTTTGTTATCAGAGGATATTTCCTTTGGCCCTATGGTCTTCAAAGGGAACCGAAATATCTGTTCTCAGATTCCACAGAAATAAGGTTAGCAAAGAGATCCACGAAATACAGATGTAACTCTGTCAGATGAATTAACAGAACACTAAACAGTGTCTCAGAAAGCTTCTTTCCAGATTTCATCTGAGGATATTTCCTTTTTCAACATAGCCCTCTATGGGCTTCCAAATATCACTTTGCCAATTCCACAAGAACTGTCTTAGCGAATGGCTTCTTGAAGATAAAGCTGTAACTCTGCGAGATGATTTCACAGAACACAGAGAAGTTTCTCAGAAAGCTTCTTTCTCTTTGTTATCGAAGGATATTTCCTTTGGCCCTATAGTCTTCAAAGGGATCCGAAATATCTGTTCTCAGATTCCACAGAAATAAGGCTAGCAAAGAGATCCACGAAATACAGATGTATCTCTGTCAGATGAAATAACAGAACACTAAGCAGTGTCTCAGAAATCTTCTTTCCAGATTTCATCTGAGGATATTTCCTTTTTCACCATAGCCCTCTATGGGCTTCCAAACATCACTTTGCCAATTTCTCAAGAACTGTCTTAGGGAAAGGCTTCTTGAGGCGAAAGCTGTAACTTTGTGAGATGATTTCACAGAAAACAAAGAAGTTTCTCAGAAAGCTTCTTTCTCTTTGTTATCCGAGGATATTTACTTTGGCCCTATGGTCTTCAAAGGGATCCGAAATATCTGTTCTCAGATTCCACAGAAATAAGGCTAGCAAAGAGATCCACGAAATACAGATGTAACTCTGTGAGATGAATTAACAGAACACTAAGCAGTTTCTGAGAAAGCTTCTTTCCAGATTTAGTCTGAGGATATTTCCTTTTTCACCATAGCCCTCTATGGGCTTCCAAATATCACTTTGCCAATTCCACAAGAACTGTCTTAGCGAAAGGCTTCTTGAGGGGAAAGCTGTAACACTGTGAGATGATTTCACAGAAGACAAAGAAGTTTCTCAGTAAGCTTCTTTCTCTTTGTTATCGGAGGATATTTCCTTTGGCCTGTACTCTTCAAAGGCATCCGAAATATCTGTTCTCAGATTCCACAGAAATAAGGCTAGCGAAGAGATACACGAAATACAGATGTAACTCTGTGAGATGAATTAAGAGAATACTATGCAGTTTCTCAGAAAGCTTCTTTCCAGATTTCATCTGAGGATATTTCCTTTTTCACCATAACCCTCTAAGGGCTTCCAAATATCACTTTGCGAATTCCACAAGAACTGTCTTAGCGAAAGGCTTCTTGAGGGGAAGGCTGTAACTCTGCAAGATGATTTCACAGAACACAGAGAAGTTTCTCAGAAAGCTTCTTTCTCTTTGTTTTCGGAGGATATTTCCTTTGGCCCTATAGTCTTCAAAGGGATCCGAAATATCTGTTTTCAGATTCCACAGAAATAACGCTAGCAAAGAGATCCACGAAATACAAATGTAACTCTGTGAGATGAATTAACAGAACACTAAGCAGTTTCTCAGAAAGCTTCTTTCCAGATTTCATCTGAGGATATTTCCTTTTTCACCATAGCCCTCTAAGGGCTTCCAAATATCACTTTGCCAATTCCACAAGAACTGTCTTAGCGAAAGGCTTCTTGAGGGGAAAGCTGTAACTCTGTGAGATGATTTCACAGAACACACGAAAGTTTCTCAGCAAGCTTCTTTCTCTTTGTTATCGGAGGATATTTCCTTTGGACCTATAGTCTTCAAAGGGATCCGAAATATCTGTTCTCAGATTCCAGAGAAATAAGGCTAGCAAAGAGATCCACGAAATACACATGTAACTCTGTCAGATGAAATCACAGAACACTAAGCAGTGTCTCAGAAATCTTCTTTCCAGATTTCATCTGAGGATACTTCCTTTTTCACCATAGCCCTCTATGGGCTTTCAAATATCACTTTGCCAATTCCACAAGAACTGTCTTCGCGAAAGGCTTCTAGAGGCGAAAGCTGTAACTCTGTGAGATGATTTCACGGAAAACAAAGAAGTTTCTCAGAAAGCTTCTTTCTCTTTGTTATCCGAGGATATTTACTTTGGCCCTATGGTCTTCAAAGGGATCCGAAATATCTATTCTCAGAATCCACAGAAATAAGGCTAGCAGAGAGATCCACGAAATACAGATGTAACTCTGTGAGATGAATTAACAGAACACTATGCAGTTTCTCAGAAAGCTTCTTTCCAGCTTTCATCTGGGGATATTTCCTTTTTCACCGTAGCCCTCTATGGGATTCCAAATATCACTTTGCCAATTCCACAAGAACTGTCTTAGCGAAAGGATTCTTGAGGGGAAAGCTGTAACTCTGTGAGATGATTTCACAAAACACAAAGAAGATTCTCAGAAAGCTTCTTTCTCTTTGTTATCGGAGGATATTTCCTTTAGCCATATGGACTTCAAAGGGATCCGAAATATCTGTTCTCAGATTCCACAGAAATAAGACTAGCAAAGGGATCCACGAAATACAAATGTAACTCTGTGAGATGAATTAACAGAACACTAAGCAGTTTCTCAGAAAGCTTCTTTCCAGATTTCATCTGAGGATATTTCTTTTTTCACCATAGCCCTCTATGGGCTTCCAAATATCACATTGCCAATTCCACAAGATCTGTCTTAGCGAAAGTTTTCTTGAGGGAAAAGCTGTAATTCTGTGAGATGATTTCACAGAACACAAAGCAGTTTCTCAGAAAGGTTCTTTCTCTTTGTTATCGGAGGATATTTCCTTTGGCCCTATGGTCTTCAAAGGCATCCGAAATATCTGTTCTCAGATTCCACAGAAATAAGGCTAGCAAAGAGATCCACGAAATACAGATGTTACTCTGTGAGATGAGTTAACAGAACCCTAAGCAGTTTCCGAGAAAGCTTCTTTCCAGATTTCGTCTGAGGATACTTCCTTTTTCACCATAGCCCTCTATGGGCTTCCCCATATTACTTTGCCAATTCCAGAAGAACTGTCTTAGCGAACGGCTTCTTCTAGGGAAAGCTGTAATTCTGTGAGATGATTTCACAGAACACAAAGAAGTTTCTCAGAAAGCTTCTTTCTCTTTGTTATCGGAGGATATTTACTTTGGCCCTATGGTCGTCAAAGGGATCCGAAATATCTGTTCTGAGATTCCACAGAAATAAGGCTAGCAAAGAGATCCACGAAATACAGATGTAACACTGTGAGATGAATTAACGGAACTCTAAGCAGTTTCTCAGAAAGCTTCTTTCCAGATTTCATCTGAGGATATTTCAGTTTTTAACCCTAGCCCTCTATGGGTTTCCAAATATCACTTTACCAATTCCAGAAGAACTGTCTTAGCGAAAGGCTTCTTGAGGGGAAAGCTGTAACTCTGTGAGGAGATTTCACAGAACACAAAGTAGTTTCTCAGAAAGCTTCCTTCTCTTTGTTATCGGAGGATATTTCTTTTGGCCCTATAGTCTTCAAAGGGATCCGAAATGTCTGTTCTCAGATTCCACAGAAATAAGGCTAGCAAAGAGATCCACGAAATACAGATGTAACTCTGTGACATGAATTAACAGAACACTAAGCAGTTTCTCAGAAAGCTTCTTTCCAGATTTCATCTGAGGATATTTCCTTTTTCACCATAGCTCTATATGGGCTTCCAAATATCACTTTGCCAATTCCACAAGAACTGTCTTTGCGAAAGGCGTCTTGAGGGGAAAGCTGTAACTCTGTGAGATGATTTCACAGAACACAAAGAAGTTTCTCAGTAAGCTTCTTTCTCTTTGTTATCAGAGGATATTTCCTTTGGCCCTATAGTCTGCGAAGGGATCCGAAATATCTGTTCTCAGATTTCACAGAAATAAGAATACCAAAGAGATCCACGAAATACAGATGTAACTCTGTGAGATGAATTAACAGAACACTAAGCAGTATCTCAGAAAGCTTCTTTCTAGGTTTCATCTGAGGATATTTCCTTTTTCACCATAGCCCTCTATGGGCTTCCAAATATCACGTTGCCAATTCCACAACAACTGTCTTAGCGAAAGGCTGCTTGAAGGAAAGCAGTAACTCTGTGAGATGATTTCACAGAACACAAAGAAGTTTCTCAGAAAGCTTCTTTCTCTTTGTTATCGGAGGATATTTCCTTTGGCCCTATAGTCTCCAAAGGGATCCGAAATATCTGTTCTCAGATTCCGCAGAAATAAGGCTTGCAAAGAGATCCAGGAAATACAGATGTAACTCCGTGAGATGAATTAACAGAACACTAAGCAGTTTCTCAGAAAGCTTCTTTCCAGGTTTCATCTGAGGATATTTCCTTTTTCACTATAGCCCTCTATGGGCTTCCAAATATCACTTTGCCAATTCCACAAGAACAGTACTACTGAAAGGCTTCTTGAGGGGAAAGCTGTAACTCTGTGAGATGATTTCACAGAACACAAAGAAGTTTCTCAGAACGCTTCTTTCTCTTTGTTATCGGAGGATATTTCCTTTGGCCCTATGGTCTTCAAAGGGATCCGAAATATCTGTTCTCAGATTCCGCAGAAATAAGGCTAGCAAAGAGATCCACGAAATACAGATGTAACTCTGTGAGATGAATTAACAGAACACTAAGCAGTTTCTCAGAAAGCTTCTTTCCAGATTTCATCTGAGGATATTTCCTTTTTCACCATAGCCCTCTATGGGCTTCCAAATATCACTTTGCCAATCCCACAAGAACTGTCTTAGTAAAGGCTTCCTGAAGGGAAAGCAGTAACTCTGTGAGATGATTTCACAGAACACAAAGAAGTTTCTCAGAAAGCTTCTTTCTCTTTGTTATCGGAGGATATTTCCTTTGGCCCTATGGTCTTCCAAGGGATCCGAAATATCTGTTCTCAGATTCCACAGAAATAAGGCTAGCAAACAGATCCACAAAATACAGATGTAACTCTGTGAGATGAATTAACAGAACACTAAGCAGTCTCTCAGAAAGCTTCTTTCCAGATTTCATCTGGGGATATTTCCTTTTTCACCATAGCCCTCTATGGGCTTCCAAATATCACTTTGCCAATTCCACAAGAACTGTCTTAGCGAAAGGCTTCTTGAGGGAAAAGCTGTAACTCTGTGAGATGATTTCACAGAACACAAAGAAGTTTCTCAGAAAGCTTCTTTCTCTTTGTTATCGGAGGGTATTTCCTTTGGCCCTATAGTCTCCAAAGGGATCCGAAATATCTGTTCTCAGATTACACAGAAATAAGGCTAGCAAAGAAATCCACGAAATACAGTTGTAACTCTGTGAGATGAATTAACAGAACACTAAGCAGTTTCTCAGAAAGCTTCTTTCCAGGTTTCTTCTGAGGATACTTCCTTTTTCACCATAGCCCTCTATGGGCTTCCAAATATCACTTTGCCAATTCTACAAGAACTGTCTTAGCGAAAGGCTTCTTGAGGGGAAAGCTGTAACTCTGTGAGATGATTTCACGGAACACAAAGCAGTTTCTCAGAAAGCTTCTTTCTCTTTGTTATCGGAGGATATTTCCTTTGGCCCTAGAGTCTCGAAAGGGATCCGAAATATCTGTTCTCAGATTACACAGAAATAAGGCTAGCAAAGAGATCCACGAAATACAAATGTAACTCTGTAAGATGAATTAACAGAACACTAAGCAGTTTCTCAGAAAGCTTCTTTCCAGGTTTCTTCTGAGGATATTTCCTTTTTCACCATAGCCCTCTATGGGCTTCCAAATATCACTTTGCCAATTCTACAAGAACTGTCTTAGCCAAAGGTTTCTTAAGGGGAAAGCTGTAACTCTGTGAGATGATTTCACGGAACACAAAGAAGTTTCTCAGAAAGCTTCTTTCTCTTTGTTATCGGAGGATATTTCCTTTGGCCCTATAGCCTTCAAAGGGATCCGAAATATCTGTTTTCAGATTACACAGAAATAAGGATAGCAAAGACATCCACGAAATACAGATGTAACTCTGTGATATGAATTAACAGAACACTAAGCAGTTTTTCAGAAAGCTTCTTTCCAGATTTCATCTGAGGATGTTTCCTTTTTCACCATAGCTCAATATGGGCTTCAAAATATCACTTTGCCAATTCCACAAGAATTGTCTTAGCGAAAGGCTTCTTGAGGGGAAAGCTGTAACTCTGTGAGATGATTTCACAGAACACAAAGAAGTTTCTCAGAAAACTTCTTTCTCTTTGTTAACGGAGGATATTTCCTTTGGCCGTATAGTCTCCAAAGGGATCCGAAATATCTGTTTTCAGATTCCACAGAAACAAAGCTAGCAAAGTGATCCACGAAATACAGATGTAACTCTGTGAGATGAATTAACAGAACACTAAGCAGTTTCTCAGAAAGCTTCTTTCCAGATTTCATCTGAGGATATTTCCTTTTTCACCATAGGCCTCTATGGGCTTCCAAATATCACTTTGCCAATTCCACAAGAACTGTCTTAGCGAACGGCTTCTTCTAGGGAAAGCTGTAATTCTGTGAGATGATTTCACAGAACACAAAGAAGTTTCTCAGAAAGCTTCTTTCTCTTTGTTATCGGAGGATATTTCCTTTGGCCCTACGGTCTTCAAAGGGATCCCAAATATCTGTTCTCAGATTCCACAGAAATAAGGCTAGCAAAGAGATCCACGAAATACAGATGTAACTCTGTGAGATGAATTAAGGGAATTCTAAGCAGTTTCTCAGAAAGCTTCTTTCCAGATTTCATCTGAGGATATTTCAGTTTTTAACCCTAGTCCTCTATGGGTTTCCAAATATCACTTTGCCAATTCCACAAGAACTGTCTTAGCGAACGGCTTCTTCTAGGGAAAGCTGTAATTCTGTGAGATGATTTCACAGAACACAAAGAAGTTTCTCAGAAAACTTCTTTCTCTTTGTTATCGGAGGATATTTCCTTTGGCCCTATGGTCTTCAAAGGGATCCCAAATATCTGTTCTCAGATTCCACAGAAATAAGGCTAGCAAAGAGATCCACGAAATACAGATGTAACTCTGTGAGATGAATTTACGGAATTCTAAGCAGTTTCTCAGAAAGCTTCTTTCCAGATTTCATCTGAGGATATTTCAGTTTTTAACCCTAGTCCTCTATGGGTTTCCAAATATCACTTTACCAATTCCAGAAGAACTGTCTTAGCGAAAGGCTTCTTGAGGGGAAAGCTGTAACTCTGTGAGGAGATTTCACAGAACACAAAGAAGTTTCTCAGAAAGCTTCCTTCTCTTTGTTATCGGAGGATATTTCTTTTGGCCCTATAGTCTTCAAAGGGATCCGAAATGTCTGTTCTCAGATTCCACAGAAATAAGGCTAGCAAAGAGATCCACGAAATACAGATGTAACTCTGTGATATGAATTAACAGAACACTAAGAAGTTTCTCAGAAAGCTTCTTTCCAGATTTCAACTGAGGATATTTCCTTTTTCACCATAGCTCTATATGGGCTTCCAAATATCACTTTGCCAATTCCACAAGAACTATCTTTGCGAAAGGCTTCTTGAGGGGAAAGCTGTAACTCTGTGAGATGATTTCACAGAACACAAAGAAGTTTCTCAGAAAGCTTCTTGCTCTTTGTTATCAGAAGATATTTCCTTTGGCCCTATGGTCTGCGAAGGGATCCGAAATATCTGTTCTCAGATTTCACAGAAATAAGAATAGCAAAGAGATCCACGAAATACAGATGTAACTCTGTGAGATGAATTAACAGAACACTAAGCAATATCTCAGAAAGCTTCTTTCTAGGTTTCATCTCATTATATTTCCTTTTTCACCATAGCCCTCTATGGGCTTCCAAATATCACGTTGCCAATTCCACAACAACTGTCTTAGCGAAAGGCTTCTTGAAGGGAAAGCAGTAACTCTGTGAGATGATTTCACAGAACACAAAGAAGTTTCTCAGAAAGCTTCTTTCTCTTTGTTATCGGAGGATATTTCCTTTGGCCCTATGGCCTTCAAAGGGATCCGAAATATCTGTTCTCAGATACCACAGAAATAAGGCTAGCAAAGAGATCTACGAAATTCAGATGTTAGTCTGTGGAATGAATTAACAGAACACTAAGCAGTTTCTCAGAAAGCTTCTTTCCAGATTTTATCTGAGGATATTTCCTTTTTCACCATAGCCCTCTATGGGCTTCCAAATATCACTTTGCCAATTCCACAAGAACTGTCTTAGCGAAAGGTTTCTTGAGGGGAAAGCTGTAACTCTGTGAGATGATTTCACAGAACACAAAGAAGTTTCTCAGAAAGCTTCTTTCTCTTTGTTATCGGAGGATATTTCCTTTGGCCCTATAGTCTCCAAAGGGATCCGAAATATCTGTTCTCAGATTCCACAGAAATAAGGCTTGCAAAGAGATCCAGGAAATACAGATGTAACTCCGTGAGATGAATTAACAGAACACTAAGCAGTTTCTCAGAAAGCTTCTTTCCAGATTTCATCTGAGGATATTTCCTTTTTCACCATAGCCCTCTATGGGCTTCCAAATATCACTTTGCCAATTCCACAAGAACTGTCTTAGGGAAAGGCTTCCTGAAGGGAAAGCAGAAACTCTGTGAGATGATTTCACAGAACACAAAGAAGTTTCTCAGAAAGCTTCTTTCTCTTTGTTATCGGAGGATATTTCCTTTGGCCCTATAGTCTTCCAAGGGATCCGAAATATCTGTTCTCAGATTCCACAGAAATAAGGCTAGCAAAGAGATCCACAAAATACAGATGTAACTCTGTGAGATGAATTAACAGAACACTAAGCAGTCTCTCAGAAAGCTTCTTTCCAGGTTTCTTCTGAGGATATTTCCTTTTTCACCATAGCCCTCTATGGGCTTCCAAATATCACTTTGCCAATTCTACAAGAACTGTCTTAGCGAAAGGTTTCTTGAGGGGAAAGCTGTAACTCTGTGAGATGATTTCACAGAACACAAAGAAGTTTCTCAGAAAGCTTCTTTCTCTTTGTTATCGGAGGATTTTTCCTTTGGCCCTATAGCCTTCAAAGGGATCCGAAATATCTGTTTTGAGATTACACAGAAATAAGGATAGCAAAGACATCCACGAAATACAGATGTAACTCTGTGATATGAATTAACAGAACACTAAGCAGTTTTTCAGAAAGCTTCTTTCCAGATTTCATCTGAGGATGTTTCCTTTTTCACCATAGCTCAATATGGGCTTCAAAATATCACTTTGCCAATTCCACAAGAATTGTCTTAGCGAAAGGCTTCTTGAGGGGAAAGCTGTAACTCTGTGAGATGATTTCACAGAACACAAACAAGTTTCTCAGAAAACTTCTTTCTCTTTGTTAACGGAGGATATTTCCTTTGGCCCTATAGTCTCCAAAGGGATCCGAAATATCTGTTTTCAGATTCCACAGAAACAATACTAGCAAAGTGATCCACGAAATACAGATGTAACTCTGTGAGATGAATTAACAGAACACTAAGCAGTTTCTCATAAAGCTTCTTTCCAGATTTCATCTGAGGATATTTCCTTTTTCGCCGTAGCCCTCTATGGGCTTCCAAATATCACTTTGCCAATTCCAGAAGAACTGTCTTAGCGAAAGGCTTCTTGAGAGGAAAGCTGTAACTCTGTGAGATGATTTCACAGAAAACAAAGAAGTTTCTCAGAAAGCTTCTTTTTCTTTGTTATCGGAGGGTATTTCCTTTGGCCCTATCGTCTTCAAAGGGATCCGAAATATCTGTTCTCAGATTTCACAGAAATAAGGCTAGCAAAGAGATCCACGAAATACAGATGTAACTCTGTGAGATGAATTAACAGAACACTAAGCAGTATCTCTGAAAACTTTCCAGATTTCATCTGAGGATATTTCCTTTTTCACCATAGGCCTCTATGGGCTTCCCAATATCACTTTGCCAATTCCACAAGAACTGTCTTAGCGAACGGCTTCTTCTAGGGAAAGCTGTAATTCTGTGAGATGATTTCACAGAACACAGAGAAGATTCTCAGAAAGCTTCTTTCTCTTTGTTATCGGAGGATATTTCCTTTGGCCCTATGGTCTTCAAAGGGATCCCAAATATCTGTTCTCAGATTCCACAGAAATAAGGCTAGCAAAGAGATCCACGAAATACAGATGTAACTCTGTGAGATGAATTAACGGAACTCTAAGCAGTTTCTCAGAAAGCTTCTTTCCAGATTTCATCTAAGGATATTTCAGTTTTTAACCCTAGCCCTCTATGCGTTTCCAAATATCACTTTACCAATTCCAGAAGAACTGTCTTAGCGAAAGGCTTCTTGAGGGGAAAGCTGTAACTCTGTGAGGAGATTTCACAGAACACAAAGTAGTTTCTCAGAAAGCTTCCTTCTCTTTGTTATCGGAGGATATTTCTTTTGGCCCTATAGTCTTCAAAGGAGTCCGAAATGTCTGTTCTCAGATTCAACAGAAATAAGGCTAGCAAAGAGATCCACGAAATACAGATGTAACTCTGTGATATGAATTAACAGAACACTAAGCAGTTTCTCAGAAAGCTTCTTTCCAGATTTCATCTGAGGATATTTCCTTTTTCACCATAGCTCTATATGGGCTTCCAAATATCACTTTGCCAATTCCACAAGAACTGTCTTTTCGAAAGGCTTCTTGAGGGGAAAGCTGTAACTCTGTGAGATGATTTCACAGAACACAAAGAAGTTTCTCAGAAAGCTTCTTTCTCTTTGTTATCAGAGGATATTTCCTTTGGGCCTATAGTCTGCGAAGGGATCCGAAATGTCTGTTCTCAGATTTCACAGAAATAAGAATAGCAAAGAGATCCACGAAATACAGATGTAACTCTGTGATTTGAATTAACAGAACACTAAGCAGTATCTCAGAAAGCTTCTTTCCAGGTTTCATCTGAGGATATTTCCTTTTTTACCAAGTCCCTCCATGGGCTTCCAAATATCACGTTGCCAATTCCACAACAACTGTCTTAGCGAAAGGCTTCTTGAAGGGAAAGCAGTAACTCTGTGAGATGATTTCACAGAACACAAAGAAGTTTCCAGAAAGCTTCTTTCTCTTTGTTATCGGAGGATATTTCCTTTGGCCCTATGGTCTTCAAAGGGATCCGAAATATCTGTTCTCAGATTCCACAGAAATAAGGCTAGCAAAGAGATTCACGAAATTCAGATGTTACTCTGTGAAATGAATTAACAGAACACTAAGCAGTTTCTCAGAAAGCTTCTTTCCACATTTCATCTGAGGATATTTCCTTTTTCACCATAGCCCTCTATGGGCTTCCAAATATCACTTTGCCAATTCCACAAGAACTGTCTTAGCGAAAGGTTTCTTGAGGGGAAAGCTGTAACTCTGTGAGATGATTTCACAGAACACAAAGAAGTTTCTCAGAAAGCTTCTTTCTCTTTGTTATCGGAGGATATTTCCTTTGGCCCTATAGTCTCCAAAGGGATCCGAAATATCTGTTCTCAGATTACACAGAAATAAGGCTTGCAAAGAGATCCAGGAAATACAGATGTAACTCTGTGAGATGAATTAACAGAACACTAAGCAGTTTCTCAGAAAGCTTCTTTCCAGGTTTCATCTGAGGATATTTCCTTTTTCACCGTAGCCCTCTATGGGCTTCCAAATATCACTTTGCCAATTCCGCAAGAACTGTCTTACCGAAAGACTTCTTCAGGGGAAAGCTGTAACTCTGTGAGATGATTTCACAGAACACAAAGAAGTTTCTCAGAAAGCTTCTTTCTCTTTGTTATCGGAGGATATTTCCTTTGGCCCTATAGTCTTCAAAGGGATCCGAAATATCTGTTCTCAGATTCCACAGAAATAAGGCTAGCAAAGAGATCCACGAAATACAGATGTAACTCTGTGAGATGAATTAACAGAACACTAAGCAGTGTCTCAGAAATCTTCTTTTTAGATTTCATCTGAGGATATATCCTTTTTCACCATAGCCCTCTAGGGGCTTCCAAATATCACTTTGCCAATTCCACAAGAACTGTCCTGGCGAAAGGCTTCTTGAGGGGAAACCTGTAACTCTGTGAGAAGATTTCACAGAACACAAAGAAGTTTCTCAGAAAGCTTCTTTCTCTTTGTTATCGGCGGATATTTCCTTTGGCCCTATGGTCTTCAAAGGGAACCGAAATATCTGTTCTCAGATTCCACAGAAATAAGGCTAGCATAGAGATCCACGAAATACAGATGTAACGCTGTGAGATGAATTAACAGAACACTAAGCAGTTTCTCAGAAAGCTTCTTTCCAGATTTCATCTGAGGATATTTCCTTTTTCACCATAGCCCTCTATGGGCTTCCAAATATCACTTTGCCAATTCCACAAGAACTGTCTTAGCGTAAGGCTTCTTGAGGGGAAAGCTGTAACTCTGTGAGATGATTTCACAGAACACAAAGAAGTTTCTCAGAAAGCTTCTTTCTCTTTGTTATCGTGGGATATGTCCTTTGGCCCAAGGGTCTTCAAAGGGATCCGAAATATCTGTTCTCAGATTACACAGAAATAAGGCTAGCAAAGAGATCCTCGAAATACAGATGTAACTCGGTGAGATGAATTAACAGAACACTAAGCAGTTTCTCAGAAAGCTTCTTTCCAGGTTTCTTCTGAGGATATTTCCTTTTTCACCATAGCCCTCTATGGGCTTCCAAATATCACTTTGCCAATTCTACAAGAACTGTCTTAGCGAAAGGCTTCTTGAGGGGAAAGCTGTAACTCTGTGAGATGATTTCACAGAACACAAAGCAGTTTCTCAGAAAGCTTCTTTCTCTTTGTTATCGGTGGATATTTCCTTTGGCCCTACAGTCTCGAAAGGGATCCGAAATATCTGTTCTCAGATTACACAGAAATAAGGCTAGCAAAGAGATCCACGAAATACAGATGTAACTCTGTGAGATGAATTAACAGAACACTAAGCAGATTCTCAGAAAGCTTCTTTCCAGGTTTCTTCTGAGGATATTTCCTTTTTCACCATAGGCCTCTATGGGCTTCCCAATATCACTTTGCCAATTCCACAAGAACTGTCTTAGGGAACGGCTTCTTCTAGGGAAAGCTGTAATTCTGTGAGATGATTTCACAGAACACAAAGAAGTTTCTCAGAAAGCTTCTTTCTCTTTGTTATCGGAGTATATTTCCTTTGACCCTATGGTCTTCAAAGGGATCCCAAATATCTGTTCTCAGATTCCACAGAAATAAGGCTAGCAAAGAGATACACGAAATACAGATGTAACTCTGTGAGATGAATTAACGGAATTCTAAGCAGTTTCTCAGAAAGCTTCTTTCCAGATTTCATCTGAGGATATTTCAGTTTTTAACCCTAGTCCTCTATGGGTTTCCAAATATCACTTTACCAATTCCAGAAGAACTGTCTTTCGAAAGGCTTCTTGAGGGGAAAGCTGTAACTCTGTGAGGAGATTTCACAGAACACAAAGAAGTTTCTCAGAAAGCTTCCTTCTCTTTGTTATCGGAGGATATTTCTTTTGGCTCTATAGTCTTCAAAGGGATCCGAAATGTCTGTTCTCAGATTCCACAGAAATAAGGCTAGCAAAGAGATCCAAGAAATACAGATGTAACTCTGTGATATGAATTAACAGAACACTAAGCAGTTTCTCAGAAAGCTTCTTTCCAGATTTCATCTGAGGATATTTCCTTTTTCACCATAGCTCTATATGGGCTTCCAAATATCACTTTGCCAATTCCACAAGAACTGTCTTTGCGAAAGGCTTCTTGAGGGGAAAGCTGTAACTCTGTGAGATGATTTCACAGAACACAAAGAAGTTTCTCAGAAAGCTTCTTTTTCTTTGTTATCAGAGGATATTTCCTTTGGCCCTATGGTCTGCGAAGGGATCCGAAATATCTGTTCTCAGATTTCACAGAAATAAGAATAGCAAAGTGATCCACGAAATACAGATGTAACACTCTGAGATGAATTAACAGAACACTAAGCAGTATCTCAGAAAGCTTCTTTGTAGGTTTCATCTGAGGATATTTCCTTTTTCACCATAGCCCTCTATGGGCTTCCAAATATCACGTTGCCAATTCCACAACAACTGTCTTAGCGAAAGGCTTCTTGAAGGGAAAGCAGTAACACTGTGAGATGATTTCACAGAACACAAAGAAGTTTCTCAGAAAGCTTCTTTCTCTTTGTTATCGGAGGATATTTCCTTTGGCCCTATGGCCTTCAAAGGGATCCGAAATATCTGTTCTCAGATTCCACAGAAATAAGGCTAGCAAAGAGATCCACGAAATTCAGATGTTAGTCTGTGAAATGAATTAACAGAACACTAAGCAGTTTCTCAGAAAGCTTCTTTCCAGATTTTATCTGAGGATATTTCCTTTTTCACCATAGCCCTCTATGGGCTTCCAAATATCACTTTGCCAATTCCACAAGAACTGTCTTAGCGAAAGGTTTCTTGAGGGGAAAGCTGTAACTCTGTGAGATGATTTCACAGAACACAAAGAAGTTTCTCAGAAAGCTTCTTTCTCTTTGTTATCGGAGGATATTTCCTTTGGCCCTATAGTCTCCAAAGGGATCCGAAATATCTGTTCTCAGAGTCCACAGAAATAAGGCTTGCAAAGAGATCCAGGAAATACAGATGTAACTCCGTGAGATGAATTAACAGAACACTAAGCATTTTCTCAGAAAGCTTCTTTCCAGATTTCATCTGAGGATATATCCTTTTTCACTATAGCCCTCTATGGGCTTCCAAATATCACTTTGCCAATTCCACAAGAACAGTACTACTGAAAGGCTTCTTGAGGGGAAAGCTGTAACTCTGTGAGATGATTTCACAGAACACAAAGAAGTTTCTCAGAACGCTTCTTTCTCTTTGTTATCGGAGGATATTTCCTTTGGCCCTATAGTCTTCAAAGGGATCCGAAATATCTGTTCTCAGATTCCACAGAAATAAGGCTAGCAAAGAGATCCACGAAATACAGATGTAACTCTGTGAGATGAATTAACAGAACACTAAGCAGTTTCTCAGAAAGCTTCTTTCCAGATTTCATCTGAGGATGTTTCCTTTTTCACCATAGCTCAATATGGGCTTCAAAATATCACTTTGCCAATTCCACAAGAATTGTCTTAGCGAAAGGCTTCTTGAGGGGAAAGCTGTAACTCTGTGAGATGATTTCACAGAACACAAAGAAGTTTCTCAGAAAACTTCTTTCTCTTTGTTAACGGAGGACATTTCCTTTGGCCCTATAGTCTCCAAAGGGATCCGAAATATCTGTTTTCAGATTCCACAGAAACATGGCTAGCAAAGTGATCCACGAAATACAGATGTAACTCTGTGAGATGAATTAACCGAACACTAAGCAGTTTCTCAGAAAGCTTCTTTCCAGGTTTCATCTGAGGATATTTCCTTTTTCACCGTAGCCCTCTATGGGCTTCCAAATATCACTTTGCCAATTCCACAAGAACTGTCTTAGCGAAAGGCTTCTTGAGAGGAAAGCTGTAACTCTGTGAGATGATTTCACAGAACACAAAGAAGTTTCTCAGAAAGCATCTTTCTCTTTCTTATCGGAGGATATTTCCTTTGGCCCTATCCTCTTCAAAGGGATCCGAAATATCTGTTCTCAGATTTCACAGAAATAAGGCTAGCAAAGAGATCCACGAAATACAGATGTAACTCTGTGAGATGAATTAACAGAACACTAAGCAGTATCTCTGAAAACTTCTTTCCAGATTTCATCTGAGGATATTTCCTTTTTCACCATAGGCCTCTATGGGCTTCCCAATATCACTTTGCCAATTCCACAAGAACTGTCTTAGCGAACGGCTTCTTCTAGGGAAAGCTGTAATTCTGTCAGATGATTTCACAGAACACAAAGAAGTTTCTCAGAAAGCTTCTTTCTCTTTGTTATCGGAGGATATTTCCTTTGGCCCTATGGTCTTCAAAGGGATCCCAAATATCTGTTCTCAGATTCCACAGAAATAAGGCTAGCAACGAGATCCACGAAATACAGATGTAACTCTGTGAGATGAATTAACGGAACTCTAAGCAGTTTCTCAGAAAGCTTCTTTCCAGATTTCATCTAAGGATATTTCAGTTTTTAACCCTAGCCCTCTATGGGTTTCCAAATATCACTTTACCAATTCCAGAAGAACTGTCTTAGCGAAAGGCTTCTTGAGGGGAAAGCTGTAACTCTGTGAGGAGATTTCACAGAACACAAAGTAGTTTCTCAGAAAGCTTCCTTCTCTTTGTTATCGGAGGATATTTCTTTTGGCCCTATAGTCTTCAAAGGGATCCGAAATGTCTGTTCTCAGATTCCACAGAAATAAGGCTAGCAAAGAGATCCACGAAATACAGATGTAACTCTGTGATATGAATTAACAGAACACTAAGCAGTTTCTCAGAAAGCTTCTTTCCAGATTTCATCTGAGGATATTTCCTTTTTCACCATAGCTCTATATGGGCTTCCAAATATCACTTTGCCAATTCCACAAGAACTGTCTTTTCGAAAGGCTTCTTGAGGGGAAAGCTGTAACTCTGTGAGATGATTTCACAGAACACAAAGAAGTTTCTCAGAAAGCTTCTTTCTCTTTGTTATCAGAGGATATTTCCTTTGGCCCTATAGTCTGCGAAGGGATCCGAAATATCTGTTCTCAGATTTCACAGAAATAAGAATAGCAAAGAGATCCACGAAATACAGATGTAACTCTGTGAGATGAATTAACAGAACACTAAGCAGTATCTCAGAAAGCTTCTTTCTAGGTTTCATATGAGGATATTTCCTTTTTCACCAAGGCCCTTTATGGGCTTCCAAATATCACGTTGCCAATTCCACAACAACTGTCTTAGCGAAAGGCTTCTTGAAGGGAAAGCAGTAACTCTGTGAGATGATTTCACAGAACACAAAGAAGTTTCTCAGAAAGCTTCTTTCTCTTGTTATCGGAGGATATTTCCTTTGGCCCTATAGTCTCCAAAGGGATCCGAAATATCTGTTCTCAGATTACACAGAAATAAGGCTTGCAAAGAGATCCAGGAAATACAGATGTAACTCTGTGAGATGAATTAACAGAACACTAAGCAGTTTCTCAGTAAGCTTCTTTCCAGGTTTCATCTGAGGATATTTCCTTTTTCACCATAGCCCTCTATGGGCTTCCAAATATCACTTTGCCAATTCCGCAAGAACTGTCTTAGCGAAAGGCTTCTTGAGGGGAAAGCTGTAACTCTGTGAGATGATTTCACAGAACACAAAGAAGTTTCTCAGAAAGCTTCTTTCTCTTTGTTATCGGAGGATATTTCCTTTGGCCCTATAGTCTTCAAAGGGATCCGAAATATCTGTTCTCAGATTCCACAGAAATAAGGCTAGCAAAGAGATCCACGAAATACAGATGTAACTCTGTGAGATGAATTAACAGAACACTAAGCAGTGTCTCAGAAATCTTCTTTTTAGATTTCATCTGAGGATATATCCTTTTTCACCATAGCCCTCTAGGGGCTTCCAAATATCACTTTGCCAATTCCACAAGAACTGTCCTGGCGAAAGGCTTCTTGAGGGGAAAGCTGTAACTCTGTGAGATGATTTCACAGAACACAAAGAAGTTTCTCAGAAAACTTCTTTCTCTTTGTTATCGGCGGATATTTCCTTTGGCCCTATGGTCTTCAAAGGGATCCGAAATATCTGTTCTCAGATTCCACAGAAATAAGGCTAGCATAGAGATCCACGAAATACAGATGTAACGCTGTGAGATGAATTAACAGAACACTAAGCAGTTTCTCAGAAAGCTTCTTTCCAGATTTCATCTGAGGATATTTCCTTTTTCACCATAGCCCTCTATGGGCTTCCAAATATCACTTTGCCAATTCCACAAGAACTGTCTTAGCGAAAGGCTTCTTGAGGGGAAAGCTGTAACTCTGTGAGATGATTTCACAGAACACAAAGAAGTTTCTCAGAAAGCTTCTTTCTCTTTGTTACCGTGGGATATTTCCTTTGGCCCTAGGGTCTTCAAAGGGATCCGAAATATCTGTTCTCAGATTCCACAGAAATAAGGCTAGCAAAGAGATCCTCGAAATACAGATGTAACTCGGTGAGATGAATTAACAGAACACTAAGCAATTTCTCAGAAAGCTTCTTTCCAGATTTCATCTGAGGATATTTCCTTTTTCACCATAGCCCTCTACGGGCTTCGAAATATCACTTTGCCAATTCCACAAGAACTATCTTAGCGAAAGGCTTCTTGAGGGGAAAGCTGCAACTCTGTGAGATGATTTCACAGAACACAAAGAAGTTTCTGAGAAAGCTTCTTTCTCTTTGTTATCAGAGGATATTTCCTTTGGCCCTATGGTCTTCAAAGGGATCCGAAATATCTGTTCTCAGATTCCACAGAAAAAAGGCTATCAAAGAGATCCACCTAATACAGATTTAACTCTGTGAGATGAATTAACAGAATACTAAGCAGTTTCTCAGAAAACTTGTTTACAGATTTCATCTGAGGATATTTCGTTTTTCACCATAGCCCTCTACGGGCTTCCAAATATCACTTTGCCAATTCCACAAGAACAGTACTACTGAAAGGCTTCTTGAGGGGAAAGCTGTAACTCTGTGAGATGATTTCACAGAACACAAAGAAGTTTCTCAGAACTCTTCTTTCTCTTTGTTATCGGAGGATATTTCCTTTGGCCCTAAGGTCTTCCAATGGATCCGAAATATCTGATCTCAGATTCCACAGAAATAAGGCTAGCAAAGAGATCCACGAAATACAGATGTAACTCTGTGAGATGAATTAACAGAACACTAAGCAGTCTCTCAGAAAGCTTCTTTCCAGATTTCATCTGGGGATATTTCCTTTTTCACCATAGCCCTCTATGGGCTTCCAAATATCACTTTGCCAATTCCACAAGAACTGTCTTAGCGAAAGGCTTCTTGAGGGAAAAGCTGTAACTCTGTGAGATGATTTCACAGAACACAAAGAAGTTTCTCAGAAAGCTTCTTTCTCTTTGTTATCGGAGGATATTTCCTTTGGCCCTATAGTCTCCAAAGGGATCCGAAATATCTGTTCTCAGATTCCACAGAAATAAGGCTAGCAAAGAGATCCACGAAATACAGTTGTAACTCTATGAGATGAATTAACAGAACACTAAGCAGTTTCTCAGAAAGCTTCTTTCCAGGTTTCTTCTGAGGATATTTCCTTTTTCACCATAGCCCTCTATGGGCTTCCAAATATCACTTTGCCAATTCTACAAGAACTGTCTTAGCGAAAGGCTTCTTGACGGGAAAGCTGTAACTCTGTGAGATGATTTCAGGGAACACAAAGCAGTTTCTCAGAAAGCTTCTTTCTCTTTGTTATCGGAGTATATTTCCATTGGCCCTACAGTCTCGAAAGGGATCCGAAATATCTGTTCTCAGATTACACAGAAATAAGGCTAGCAAAGAGATCCACGAAATACAGATGTAACTCTGTGAGATGAATTAACAGAACACTAAGCAGATTCTCAGAAAGCTTCTTTCCAGGTTTCTTCTGAGGATATTTCCTTTTTCACCATAGCCCTCTATGGGCTTCCAAATATCACTTTGCCAATTCTACAAGAACTGACTTAGCGAAAGGTTTCTTGAGGGGAAAGCTGTAACTCTGTGAGATGATTTCACAGAACACAAAGAAGTTTCTCAGAAGGTTTCTTTCTCTTTGTTATCGGAGGATATTTCCTTTGGCCCTATAGCCTTCAAAGGATCCGAAATATCTGTTTTCAGATTACACAGAAATAAGGATAGCAAAGACATCCACGAAATACAGATGTAACTCTGTGATATGAATTAACAGAACACTAAGCAGTTTTTCAGAAAGCTTCTTTCCAGATTTCATCTGAGGATGTTTCCTTTTTCACCATAGCTCAATATGGGCTTCCAAATATCACTTTGCGAATTCCACAAGAATTGTCTTAGCGAAAGGCTTCTTGAGGAGAAAGCTGTAACTTTGTGAGATGATTTCACAGAACACAAAGAAGTTTCTCAGAAAACTTCTTTCTCTTTGTTAACGGAGGATATTTCCTTTGGCCCTATAGTCTCCAAAGGGATCCGAAATATCTGTTTTCAGATTCCACAGAAACAAGGCTAGCAAAGTGATCCACGAAATACAGATGTAACACTGTGAGATGAATTAACAGAACACTAAGAGGTTTCTCAGAAAGCTTCTTTCCAGATTTCATCTGAGGATATTTCCTTTTTCACTGTAGCCCTCTATGGGCTTCCAAATATCACTTTGCCAATTCCACAAGAACTGTCTTAGCGAAAGGCTTCTTGAGAGGAAAGCTGTAACTCTGTGAGATGATTTCACAGAGCACAAAGAAGTTTCTCAGAAAGCTTCTTTCTCTTTGTTTTCGGAGGATATTTCCTTTGGCCCTATTGTCTTCAAAGGGATCCGAAATATCTGTTCTCAGATTTCACAGAAATAAGGCTAGCAAAGAGATCCACGAAATATAGATGTAACTCTGTGAGATGAATTAACAGAACACTAAGCAGTATCTCTGAAAACTTCTTTCCAGATTTCATCTGAGGATATTTCCTTTTTCACCATAGGCCTCTATGGGCTTCCCAATATCACTTTGCCAATTCCACAAGAACTGTCTTAGCGAACGGCTTCTTCTAGGGAAAGCTGTAATTCTGTGAGATGATTTCACAGAACACAAAGAAGTTTCTCAGAAAGCTTCTTTCTCTTTGTTATCAGAGGATATTTCCTTTGGCCCTATGGTCTTCAAGGGATCGCAAATATCTGTTCTCAGATTCCACAGAAATAAGGCTAGCAAAGAGATCCACGAAATACAGATGTAACTCTGTGAGATGAATTAAGGGAACTCTAAGCAGTTTCTCAGAAAGCTTCTTTCCAGATTTCATCTAAGGATATTTCAGTTTTTAACCCTAGCCCTCTATGGGTTTCCAAATATCACTTTACCAATTCCAGAAGAACTGTCTTAGCGAAAGGCTTCTTGAGGGGAAAGCTGTAACTCTGTGAGGAGATTTCACAGAACACAAAGTAGTTTCTCAGAAAGCTTCCTTCTCTTTGTTATCGGAGGATATTTCTTTAGGCCCTATAGTCTTCAAAGGGATCCGAAATGTCTGTTCTCAGATTCCACAGAAATAAGGCTAGCAAAGAGATCCACGAAATACAGATGTAACTCTGTGATATGAATTAACAGAACACTAAGCAGTTTCTCAGAAAGCTTCTTTCCAGATTTCATCTGAGGATATTTCCTTTTTCACCATAGCTCTATATGGGCTTCCAAATATCACTTTGCCAATTCCACAAGAACTGTCTTTTCGAAAGGCTTCTTGAGGGGAAAGCTGTAACTCTGTGAGATGTTTTCACAGAACACAAAGGAGTTTCTCAGAAAGCTTCTTTCTCTTTGTTATCAGAGGATATTTCCTTTGGCCCTATAGTCTGCGAAGGGATCCGAAATATCTGTTCTCAGATTTCACAGAAATAAGAATAGCAAAGAGATCCACGAAATACAGATGTAACTCTGTGAGATGAATTAACAGAACACTAAGCAGTATCTCAGAAAGCTTCTTTCTAGGTTTCATCTGACGATATTTCCTTTTTCACCAAGGCCCTCTATGGGCTTCCAAATATCACGTTGCCAATTCCACAACAACTGTCTTAGCGAAAGGCTTCTTGAAGGGAAAGCAGTAACTCTGTGAGATGATTTCACAGAACACAAAGAAGTTTCTCAGAAAGCTTCTTTCTCTTTGTTATCGGAAGATATTTCCTTTGGCCCTATGGTCTTCAAAGGGATCCGAAATATCTGTTCTCAGATTCCACAGAAATAAGGCTAGCAAAGAGATCCACGAAATTGAGATGTTACTCTGTGAAATGAATTAACAGTACACTAAGCAGTTTCTCAGAAAGCTTCTTTCCAGATTTCATCTGAGGATATTTCCTTTTTCACCATAGCCCTCTATGGGCTTCCAAATATCACTTTGCCAATTCCACAAGAACTGTCTAAGCGAAAGGTTTCTTGAGGGGAAAGCTGTAACTCTGTGAGATGATTTCACAGAACACAAAGAAGTTTCTCAGAAAGCTTCTTTCTCTTGTTATCGGAGGATATTTCCTTTGGCCCTATAGTCTCCAAAGGGATCCGAAATATCTGTTCTCAGATTACACAGAAATAAGGCTTGCAAAGAGATCCAGGAAATACAGATGTAACTCTGTGAGATGAATTAACAGAACACTAAGCAGTTTCTCAGAAAGTTTCTTTCCAGGTTTCATCTGAGGATATTTCCTTTTTCACCATAGCCCTCTATGGGCTTCCAAATATCACTTTTCCAATTCCGCAATAACTGTCTTAGCGAAAGGCTTCTTGAGGGGAAAGCTGTAACTCTGTGAGATGATTTCACAGAACACAAAGAAGTTTCTCAGAAAGCTTCTTTCTCTTTGTTATCGGAGGATATTTCCTTTGGCCTGTAGTCTTCAAAGGCATCCGAAATATCTGTTCTCAGATTCCACAGAAATAAGGCTAGCAAAGAGATCCACGAAATACAGATGTAACTCTGTGAGATGAATTAACAGAACACTAAGCAGTGTCTCAGAAATCTTTTTAGATTTCATCTGAGGATATATCCTTTTTCACCATAGCCCTCTAGGGGCTTCCAAATATCACTTTGCCAATTCCACAAGAACTGTCCTGGCGAAAGGCTTCTTGAGGGAAAAGCTGTAACCCTTTGAGATGATTTCACAGAACACAAAGAAGTTTCTCAGAAAGCTTCTTTCTCTTTGTTATCGGCGGATATTTCCTTTGGCCCTATGGTCTTCAAAGGGATCCGAAATATCTGTTCTCAGATTCCACAGAAATAAGGCTAGCATAGAGATCCACGAAATACAGATGTAACACTGTGAGATGAATTAACAGAACACTAAGCAGTTTCTCAGAAAGCTTCTTTCCAGATTTCATCTGAGGATATTTCCTTTTTCACCATAGCCCTCTACGGGCTTCGAAATATCACTTTGCCAATTCCACAAGAACTATCTTAGCGAAAGGCTTCTTGAGGGGAAAGCTGTAACTCTGTGAGATGATTTCACAGAACACAAAGAAGTTTCTGAGAAAGCTTCTTTCTCTTTGTTATCAGAGGATATTTGCTTTGGCCCTATGGTCTTCAAAGGGATCCGAAATATCTGTTCTCAGATTCCACAGAAAAAAGGCTATCAAAGAGATCCACCTAATACAGATTTAACTCTGTGAGATGAATTAACAGAATACTAAGCAGTTTCTCAGAAAACTTGTTTCCAGATTTCATCTGAGGATATTTCGTTTTTCACCATAGCCCTCTACGGGCTTCCAAATATCACTTTGCCAATTCCACAAGAACAGTACTACTGAAAGGCTTCTTGAGGGGAAAGCTGTAACTCTGTGAGATGATTTCACAGAACACAAAGAAGTTTCTCAGAACGCTTCTTTCTCTTTGTTATCGGAGGATATTTCCTTTGGCCCTATGGTCTTCAAAGGGATCCGAAATATCTGTTCTCAGATTCCACAGAAATAAGGCTAGCAAAGAGATCCACGAAATACAGTTGTAACTCTGTGAGATGAATTAACAGAACACTAAGCAGTTTCTCAGAAAGCTTCTTTCCAGGTTTCTTCTGAGGATATTTCCTTTTTCACCATAGCCCTCTAAGGGCTTCCAAATATCACTTTGCCAATTCTACAAGAACTGTCTTAGCGAAAGGCTTCTTGAGGGGAAAGCTGTAACTCTGTGAGATGATTTCACGGAACACAAAGCAGTTTCTCAGAAAGCTTCTTTCTCTTTGTTATCGGAGGATATTTCCATTGGCCCTACAGTCTCGAAAGGTATCCGAAATATCTGTTCTCAGATTACACAGAAACAAGGCTAGCAAAGTGATCCACGAAATACAGATGTAACTCTGTGAGATGAATTAACAGAACACTAAGCAGTTTTTCAGAAAGCTTCTTTCCAGATTTCATCTGAGGATATTTACTTTTTCACCGTAGCCCTCTATGGGCTTCCAAATATCACTTTGCCACTTCCACAAGAACTGTCTTAGCGAAAGGCTTCTTGAGAGGAAAGCTGTAACTCTGTGAGATGATTTCACAGAACACAAAGAAGTTTCTCAGAAAGCTTCTTTCTCTTTCTTATCGGAGGATATTTCCTTTGGCCCTATCGTCTTCAAAGGGATCCGAAATATCTGTTCTCAGATTTCACAGAAATAAGGCTAGCAAAGAGATCCACGAAATACAGATGTAACTCTGTGAGATGAATTAACAGAACACTAAGCAGTATCTCTGAAAACTTCTTTCCAGATTTCATCTGAGGATATTTCCTTTTTAACCATAGGCCTCTATGGGCTTCCAAATATCACTTTGCCAATTCCACAAGAACTGTCTTAGCGAACGGCTTCTTCTAGGGAAAGCTGTAATTCTGTGAGATGATTTCACAGAACACAAAGAAGTTTCTCAGAAAGCTTCTTTCTCTTTGTTATCGGAGGATATTTCCTTTGGCCCTATGGTCTTCAAAGGGATCCCAAATATCTGTTCTCAGATTCCACAGAAATAAGGCTAGCAAAGAGATCCACGAAATACAGATGTAACTCTGTGAGAAGAATTAACGGAACTCTAAGCAGTTTCTCAGAAAGCTTCTTTCCAGATTTCATCTAAGGATATTTCAGTTTTTAACCCTCGCCCTCTATGGGTTTCCAAATATCACTTTACCAATTCCAGAAGAACTGTCTTAGCGAAAGGCTTCTTGAGGGGAAAGCTGTAACTCTGTGAGGAGATTTCACAGAACACAAAGTAGTTTCTCAGAAAGCTTCCTTCTGTTTGTTATCGGAGGATATTTCTTTTGGCCCTATAGTCTTCAAAGGGATCCGAAATGTCTGTTCTCAGATTCCACAGAAATAAGGCTAGCAAAGAGATCCACGAAATACAGATGTAACTCTGTGATATGAATTAACACAACACTAAGCAGTTTCTCAGAAAGCTTCTTTCCAGATTTCATCTGAGGATATTTCCTTTTTCACCATAGCTCTATATGGGCTTCCAAATATCACTTTGCCAATTCCACAAGAACTGTCTTTTCGAAAGGCTTCTTGAGGGGAAAGCTGTAACTCTGTGAGATGATTTCACAGAACACAAAGAAGTTTCTCAGGAAGCTTCTTTCTCTTTGTTATCAGAGGATATTTCCTTTGGCCCTATAGTCTGCGAAGGGATCCGAAATATCTGTTCTCAGATTTCACAGAAATAAGAATAGCAAAGAGATCCACGAAATACAGATGTAAATCTGTGAGATGAATTAACAGAACACTAAGCAGTATCTCAGAAAGCTTCTTTCTAGGTTTCATCTGAGGATATTTCCTTTTTCACCAAGGCCCTCTATGGGCTTCCAAATATCACGTTGCCAATTCCACAACAACTGTCTTAGCGAAAGGCTTCTGAAAGGGAAAGCAGTAACTCTGTGAGATGATTTCACAGAACAAAAAGAAGTTTCTCAGAAAGCTTCTTTCTCTTTGTTATCGGAGGATATTTCCTTTGGCCCTATGGTCTTCAAAGGGATCCCAAATATCTGTTCTCAGATTCCACAGAAATAAGACTAGCAAAGAGATCCACGAAATTCAGATGTTACTCTGTGAAATGAGTTAACAGAACACTAAGCAGTTTCTCAGAAAGCTTCTTTCCAGTTTTCATCTGAGGATATTTCCTTTTTCACCATAGCCCTCTATGGGCTTCCAAATATCACTTTTCCAATTCCGCAATAACTGTCTTAGCGAAAGGCTTCTTGAGGGGAAAGCTGTAACTCTGTGAGATGATTTCACAGAACACAAAGAAGTTTCTCAGAAAGCTTCTTTCTCTTTGTTATCGGAGGATATTTCCTTTGGCCTGTAGTCTTCAAAGGCATCCGAAATATCTGTTCTCAGATTCCACAGAAATAAGGCTAGCAAAGAGATCCACGAAATACAGATGTAACTCTGTGAGATGAATTAACAGAACACTAAGCAGTGTCTCAGAAATCTTTTTAGATTTCATCTGAGGATATATCCTTTTTCACCATAGCCCTCTAGGGGCTTCCAAATATCACTTTGCCAATTCCACAAGAACTGTCCTGGCGAAAGGCTTCTTGAGGGAAAAGCTGTAACCCTTTGAGATGATTTCACAGAACACAAAGAAGTTTCTCAGAAAGCTTCTTTCTCTTTGTTATCGGCGGATATTTCCTTTGGCCCTATGGTCTTCAAAGGGATCCGAAATATCTGTTCTCAGATTCCACAGAAATAAGGCTAGCATAGAGATCGACGAAATACAGATGTAACACTGTGAGATGAATTAACAGAACACTAAGCAGTTTCTCAGAAAGCTTCTTTCCAGATTTCATCTGAGGATATTTCCTTTTTCACCATAGCCCTCTACGGGCTTCGAAATATCACTTTGCCAATTCCACAAGAACTATCTTAGCGAAAGGCTTCTTGAGGGGAAAGCTGTAACTCTGTGAGATGATTTCACAGAACACAAAGAAGTTTCTGAGAAAGCTTCTTTCTCTTTGTTATCAGAGGATATTTGCTTTGGCCCTATGGTCTTCAAAGGGATCCGAAATATCTGTTCTCAGATTCCACAGAAAAAAGGCTATCAAAGAGATCCACCTAATACAGATTTAACTCTGTGAGATGAATTAACAGAATACTAAGCAGTTTCTCAGAAAACTTGTTTCCAGATTTCATCTGAGGATATTTCGTTTTTCACCATAGCCCTCTACGGGCTTCCAAATATCACTTTGCCAATTCCACAAGAACAGTACTACTGAAAGGCTTCTTGAGGGGAAAGCTGTAACTCTGTGAGATGATTTCACAGAACACAAAGAAGTTTCTCAGAACGCTTCTTTCTCTTTGTTATCGGAGGATATTTCCTTTGGCCCTATGGTCTTCAAAGGGATCCGAAATATCTGTTCTCAGATTCCACAGAAATAAGGCTAGCAAAGAGATCCACGAAATACAGTTGTAACTCTGTGAGATGAATTAACAGAACACTAAGCAGTTTCTCAGAAAGCTTCTTTCCAGGTTTCTTCTGAGGATATTTCCTTTTTCACCATAGCCCTCTAAGGGCTTCCAAATATCACTTTGCCAATTCTACAAGAACTGTCTTAGCGAAAGGCTTCTTGAGGGGAAAGCTGTAACTCTGTGAGATGATTTCACGGAACACAAAGCAGTTTCTCAGAAAGCTTCTTTCTCTTTGTTATCGGAGGATATTTCCATTGGCCCTACAGTCTCGAAAGGTATCCGAAATATCTGTTCTCAGATTACACAGAAACAAGGCTAGCAAAGTGATCCACGAAATACAGATGTAACTCTGTGAGATGAATTAACAGAACACTAAGCAGTTTTTCAGAAAGCTTCTTTCCAGATTTCATCTGAGGATATTTACTTTTTCACCGTAGCCCTCTATGGGCTTCCAAATATCACTTTGCCACTTCCACAAGAACTGTCTTAGCGAAAGGCTTCTTGAGAGGAAAGCTGTAACTCTGTGAGATGATTTCACAGAACACAAAGAAGTTTCTCAGAAAGCTTCTTTCTCTTTCTTATCGGAGGATATTTCCTTTGGCCCTATCGTCTTCAAAGGGATCCGAAATATCTGTTCTCAGATTTCACAGAAATAAGGCTAGCAAAGAGATCCACGAAATACAGATGTAACTCTGTGAGATGAATTAACAGAACACTAAGCAGTATCTCTGAAAACTTCTTTCCAGATTTCATCTGAGGATATTTCCTTTTTAACCATAGGCCTCTATGGGCTTCCAAATATCACTTTGCCAATTCCACAAGAACTGTCTTAGCGAACGGCTTCTTCTAGGGAAAGCTGTAATTCTGTGAGATGATTTCACAGAACACAAAGAAGTTTCTCAGAAAGCTTCTTTCTCTTTGTTATCGGAGGATATTTCCTTTGGCCCTATGGTCTTCAAAGGGATCCCAAATATCTGTTCTCAGATTCCACAGAAATAAGGCTAGCAAAGAGATCCACGAAATACAGATGTAACTCTGTGAGAAGAATTAACGGAACTCTAAGCAGTTTCTCAGAAAGCTTCTTTCCAGATTTCATCTAAGGATATTTCAGTTTTTAACCCTCGCCCTCTATGGGTTTCCAAATATCACTTTACCAATTCCAGAAGAACTGTCTTAGCGAAAGGCTTCTTGAGGGGAAAGCTGTAACTCTGTGAGGAGATTTCACAGAACACAAAGTAGTTTCTCAGAAAGCTTCCTTCTCTTTGTTATCGGAGGATATTTCTTTTGGCCCTATAGTCTTCAAAGGGATCCGAAAT
This sequence comes from Macaca fascicularis, assembly GCF_037993035.2. Classification (NCBI taxonomy): domain Eukaryota; kingdom Metazoa; phylum Chordata; class Mammalia; order Primates; family Cercopithecidae; genus Macaca; species Macaca fascicularis. Next base: position 35,118,763 of record NC_088389.1, read on the forward strand.
GTCTGTTCTCAGATTCCACAGAAATAAGGCTAGCAAAGAGATCCACGAAATACAGATGTAACTCTGTGATATGAATTAACACAACACTAAGCAGTTTCTCAGAAAGCTTCTTTCCAGATTTCATCTGAGGATATTTCCTTTTTCACCATAGCTCTATATGGGCTTCCAAATATCACTTTGCCAATTCCACAAGAACTGTCTTTTCGAAAGGCTTCTTGAGGGGAAAGCTGTAACTCTGTGAGATGATTTCACAGAACACAAAGAAGTTTCTCAGAAAGCTTCTTTCTCTTTGTTATCAGAGGATATTTCCTTTGGCCCTATAGTCTGCGAAGGGATCCGAAATATCTGTTCTCAGATTTCACAGAAATAAGAATAGCAAAGAGATCCACGAAATACAGATGTAAATCTGTGAGATGAATTAACAGAACACTAAGCAGTATCTCAGAAAGCTTCTTTCTAGGTTTCATCTGAGGATATTTCCTTTTTCACCAAGGCCCTCTATGGGCTTCCAAATATCACGTTGCCAATTCCACAACAACTGTCTTAGCGAAAGGCTTCTGAAAGGGAAAGCAGTAACTCTGTGAGATGATTTCACAGAACACAAAGAAGTTTCTCAGAAAGCTTCTTTCTCTTTGTTATCGGAGGATATTTCCTTTGGCCCTATGGTCTTCAAAGGGATCCGAAATATCTGTTCTCAGATTCCACAGAAATAAGACTAGCAAAGAGATCCACGAAATTCAGATGTTACTCTGTGAAATGAATTAACAGAACACTAAGCAGTTTCTCAGAAAGCTTCTTTCCAGTTTTCATCTGAGGATATTTCCTTTTTCACCATAGCCCTCTATGGGCTTCCAAATATCACTTTGCCAATTCCACAAGAACTGTCTTAGCGAAAGGTTTCTTGTGGGGAAAGCTGTAACTCTGTGAGATGATTTCACAGAACACAAAGAAGTTTCTCAGAAAGCTTCTTTCTCTTGTTATCGGAGGATATTTCCTTTGGCCCTATAGTCTCCAAAGGGATCCGAAATATCTGTTCTCAGATTACACAGAAATAAGGCTTGCAAAGAGATCCAGGAAATACAGATGTAACTCTGTGAGATGAATTAACAGAACACTAAGCAGTTTCTCAGAAAGCTTCTTTCCAGGTTTCATCTGAGGATATTTCCTTTTTCACCATAGCCCTCTATGGGCTTCCAAATATCACTTTGCCAATTCCGCAAGAACGGTCTTAGCGAAAGGCTTCTTGAGGGGAAAGCTGTAACTCTGTGAGATGATTTCACAGAACACAAAGAAGTTTCTCAGAAAGCTTCTTTCTCTTTGTTATCGGAGGATATTTCCTTTGGCCCTATAGTCTCCAAAGGGATCCGAAATATCTGTTCTCAGATTACACAGAAATAAGGCTAGGAAAGAGATCCACGAAATACAGTTGTAACTCTATGAGATGAATTAACAGAACACTAAGCAGTTTCTCAGAAAGCTTCTTTCCAGGTTTCTTCTGAGGATATTTCCTTTTTCACCGTAGGCCTCTATGGGCTTCCCAATATCACTTTGCCAATTCCACAAGAACTGTCTTAGCGAACGGCTTCTTCTAGGGAAAGCTGTAATTCTGTGAGATGATTTCACAGAACACAAAGAAGTTTCTCAGAAAGCTTCTTTCCTTTTGATATCGGAGGATATTTCTTTTGGCCCTGTAGTCTCCAAAGGGATCCGAAATATCTGTTCTCAGATTACACAGAAATAAGGCTAGCAAAGAGATCCAGGAAATACAGATGTAACTCTGTGAGATGAATTAACAGAACACTAAGCAGTTTCTCAGATAGCTTCTTTCCAGGTTTCATCTGAGGATATTTCCTTTTTCACCATAGCCCTCTATGGGCTTCCAAATATCACTTTGCGAATTCCGCAAAAACTGTCTTAGCGAAAGGCTTCTTGAGGGGAAAGCTGTAACTCTGTGAGATGATTTCACAGAACACAAAGAAGTTTCTCAGAAAGCTTCTTTCTCTTTGTTATCGGAGGATATTTCCTTTGGCCCTATAGTCTTCAAAGGGATCCGAAATATCTGTTCTCAGATTCCACAGAAATAAGGCTAGCAAAGAGATCCACGAAATACAGATGTAACTCTGTGAGATGAATTAACAGAACACTAAGCAGTGTCTCAGAAATCTTCTTTTTAGATTTCATCTGAGGATATATCCTTTTTCACCATAGCCCTCTAGGGGCTTCCAAATATCACTTTGCCAATTCCACAAGAACTGTCTTAGAGAAAGGCTTCTTGAGGGGAAAGCTGTAACTCTGTGAGATGATTTCACAGAACACAAAGAAGTTTCTCAGAAAGCTTCTTTCTCTTTGTTATCGGCGGATATTTCCTTTGGCCCTATGGTCTTCAAAGGGATCCGAAATATCTGTTCTCAGATTCCACAGAAATAAGGCTAGCATAGAGATCCACGAAATACAGATATAACGCTGTGAGATGAATTAACAGAACACTAAGCAGTTTCTCGGAAAGCTTCTTTGCAGATTTCATCTGAGGATATTTCCTTTTTCACCATAGCCCTCTAGGGGCTTCCAAATATCACTTTGCCAATTCCACAAGAACTGTCTTAGCGAAAGGCTTCTTGAGGGGAAAGATGTAACTCTGTGAGATGATTTCACAGAACACAAAGAAGTTTCTCAGAAAGCTTCTTTCTCTTTGTTATCGGAGGATATTTCCTTTGGCCCTATAGTCTCCAAAGGGATCCGAAATATCTGTTCTCAGATTACACAGAAATAAGGCTTGCAAAGAGATACAGGAAATACAGATGTAACTCTGTGAGATGAATTAACAGAACACTAAGCAGTTTCTCAGAAAGCTTCTTTCCAGGTTTCATCTGAGGATATTTCCTTTTTCACCATAGCCCTCTATGGGCTTCCAAATATCACTTTGCCAATTCCGCAAGAACTGTCTTAGCGAAAGGCTTCTTGAGGGGAAAGCTGTAACTCTGTGAGATGATTTCACAGAACACAAAGAAGTTTCTCAGAAAGCTTCTTTCTCTTTGTTATCGGAGGATATTTCCTTTGGCCCTATATTCTTCAAAGGGATCCAAAATATCTGTTCTCAGATTCCACAGAAATAAGGCTAGCAAAGAGATCCACGAAATACAGATATAACTTTGTCAGATGAATTAACAGAACACTAAACAGTGTCTCAGAAAGCTTCTTTCCATTTTTCATCTGAGGATATTTCCTTTTTCACCATAGCCCTCTATGGGCTTCCAAATATCACTTTGCCAATTCCACAAGAAGTGCCTTAGCGAAAGGCTTCTTGAGGGGAAAGCTGTAACTCTGTGAGATGATTTCACAGAACACAAAGAAGTTTCTCAGAAAACTTCTTTCTCTTTGTTAACGGAGGATACTTCCTTTGGCCCTATAGTCTCCAAAGGGATCCGAAATATCTGTTTTCAAATTCCACAGAAACAAGGCTAGCAAAGTGATCCACGAAATACAGATGTAACTCTGTGAGATGAATTAACAGAACACTAAGCAGTTTCTCAGAAAGCTTCTTTCCAGATTTCATCTGAGGATATTTCCTTTTTCACCGTAGCCCTCTATGGGCTTCCAAATATCACTTTGCCAATTCCACAAGAACTGTCTTAGCGAAAGGCTTCTTGAGAGGAAAGCTGTAACTCTGTGAGATGATTTCACAGAACACAAAAGAGTTTCTCAAAAAGCTTCTTTCTCTTTGTTATCGGAGGATATTTCCTTTGGCCCTATCGTCTTCAAAGGGATCCGAAATATCTGTTCTCAGATATCACAGAAATAAGGCTAGCAAAGAGATCCACGAAATACAGATGTAACTCTGTGAGATGAATTAACAGAACACTAAGCAGTATCTCTGAAAACTTCTTTCCAGATTTCATCTGAGGATATTTCCTTTTTCACCATAGGCCTCTATGGGCTTCCCAATATCACTTTGCCAATTCCACAAGAACTGTCTTAGCGAACGGCTTCTTCTAGGGAAAGCTGTATTTCTGTGAGATGATTTCACAGAACACAAAGAAGTTTCTCAGAAAGCTTCTTTCTCTTTGTTATCGGAGGATATTTCCTTTGGCCCTATGGTCTTCAAAGGGATCCCAAATATCTGTTCTCAGATTCCACAGAAATAAGGCTAACAAAGAGATCCACGAAATACAGATGTAACTCTGTGAGATGAATTAACGGAACTCTAAGCAGTTTCTCAGAAAGCTTCTTTCCAGATTTCATCTAAGGATATTTCAGTTTTTAACCCTAGCCCTCTATGGGTTTCCAAATATCACTTTACCAATTCCAGAAGAACTGTCTTAGCGAAAGGCTTCTTGAGGGGAAAGCTGTAACTCTGTGAGATGATTTCACAGAACACAAAGAAGTTTCTCAGAAAGCTTCTTTCTCTTTGTTAACAGAGGATATTTCCTTTGCCCCTATAGTCTGCGAAGGGATCCGAAATATCTGTTCTCAGATTTCACAGAAATAAGGCTACCAAAGAGATCCACGAAATACAGATGTAACTCTGTGAGATGAATTAACAGAAAACTAAGCAGTTTCTCAGAAAGCTTCTTTCTAGATTTCATCTGAGGATATTTCCTTTTTCACCATAGCCCTCTATGGGCTTCCAAATATCACTTTGCCAATTCCACAAGAACTGTCTTAGCGAAAGCCTCCTTGTGGGGAAAGCTGTAACTCTGTGAGATGATTTCACAGAACACAAAGAAGTTTCACAGAAAGCTTCTTTCTCTTTGTTAGCAGAGGATATTTCCTTTGGCCCTATAGTCTTCAAAGGAATCCGAAATATCTGTTCTCAGATTCCACAGAAATAAGGCTACCAAAGAGATCCACGAAATACAGATGTAACTCTGTGAGATGAATTAACAGAACACTAAGCAGTATCTCAGAAAGCTTCTTTCTAGGTTTCATCTGAGGATATTTCCTTTTTCACCATAGCCCTCTATGGGCTTCCAAATATCACTTTGCCAATTCCACAACAACTGTCTTACCGAAACGCTTCTTGAACGGAAAGCAGTAACTCTGTGAGATGATTTCACAGAACACAAAGAAGTTTCTCAGAAAGTTTCTTTCTCCTTGTTATCGGAGGATATTTCCTTTGGCCCTATGGTCTTCAAAGGGATCCGAAATATCTCTTCTCAGATTACACAGAAATAAGACTAGCAAAGAGATCCACGAAATTCAGATGTTACTCTGTGAGATGAATTAACAGAACACTAAGCAGTTTCTCAGAAAGCTTCTTTCCAGATTTCATCTCAGGATATTTCCTTTTTCACCATAGCCTTCTATGGGCTTCCAAATATCACTTTGACAATTCCACAAGAACTGTCTTAGCGAAAGGCTTCTTGAGGGGAAAACTGTAACTCTGTGAGATGATTTCACAGAACACAAAGCAATTTCTCAGAAAGCTTCTTTCTCTTTTTATCGGAGGATATTTCCTTTGTCCCTATAGTCTCCAAAGGGATCCGAAATATCTGTTCTCAGATTCAACAGAAATAAGGCTAGCAAAGAGATCCACGAAATACAGATGTAACTCTGTGAGATGAATTAATAGAACACTAAGCAGTTTCTCAGAAAGCTTCTTTCCAGATTTCTTCTGAGGATATTTCCTTTTTCACCATAGCCCTCTATGGGCTTCCAAATATCACTTTGCCAATTCCACAATAACTGTCTTAGCGAAAGGCTTCTTGAGGGAAAAGCTGTAACTCTGAGATGATTTCACAGAACACAAAGAAGTTTCTCAGAAAGCTTCTTTCTCTTTGTTATCGGAGTCTATTTCCTTTGGCCCTATGGTCTTCTAAGGAATCCGAAATATCTGTTCTCAGATTCCAGAGAAATAAGGCTTTCAAAGGGATCCACGAAATACAGATGTAACTCTGTGAGATGAATTAACAGAACACTAAGCAGTTTCTCAGAAAGCTTCTTTCCAGATTTCATCTGAGGATATTTCCTTTTTCACCATAGCCCTCTATGGGCTTCCAAATATCACTTTGCCAATTCCACAAGAAGTGCCTTACCGAAAGGCTTCTTGAGGGGAAAGCTGTAACTCTGTGAGATGATTTCACAGAACAGAAAGAAGTTTCTCAGCAAGCTTCTTTCTCTTTGTTATCGGAGGATATTCCCGGTGGCCCTATGGTCTTCAAAGGGATACGAAATATCTGTTCTGAGATTCAACAGAAATAAGGCTAGCAAAGAGTTCCACGAAATACAGATGTAACTCTGTGATATGAATTATCAGAACACTAAGCAGTTTCTCAGAAAGCTTCTTTCCAGATTTCAGCTGAGGATATTTCCTTTTTCACCATAGCTCTATATGGGCTTCCAAATATCACTTTGCCAATTCCACAAGAACTGTCTTAGCGAAAGGCTTCTTGAGGGGAAAGCTGTAACTCTGTGAGATGATTTCACAGAACACAAAGAAGTTTCTCAGAAAACTTCTTTCTCTTTGTTAACGGAGGATATTTCCTTTGTCCCTATAGTCTTCAAAGGGATCCGAAATATCTGTTTTCAGATTCAACAGAAACAAGGCTAGAAAAGAGATCCACGAAATACAGATGTAACTCTGTGAGATGAATTAACAGAACACTAAGCAGTTTCTCAGAAAGCTTCTTTCCAGATTTCATCTGAGGATATTTCCTTTATCACCATAGCCCTCTATGGGCTTCCAAATATCACTTTGCCAATTCCACAAGAACTGTCTTAGCGAAAGTCTTCTTGAGGGGAAAGCTGTAACTCTGTGAGATGATTTCACAGAACACAAAGAAGTTTCTCAGAAAGCTTCTTTCTCTTTGTTATCGGTGGATATTTCCTTTGGCGCTATGGTCTTCAAAGGGATCCGAAATATCTGTTCCCAGATTCCACAGAAATAAGGCTAGCAAAGAGATCCACGAAACACAGATGTAACTCTGTGAGATGAATTAACAGAACACTAAGCAGTTTCTCAGAAAGCTTCTTTCCAGATTTCAACTGAGGATATTTCCTTTTTCACCATAGCCCTAAATGGGCTTCCAAATATCACTTGGCAATTCCACAAGAACTGTCTTAGCGAAAGCCTCCTTGTGGGGAAAGCTGTAACTCTGTGAGATGATTTCACAGAACAAAAAGAAGTTTCTCAGAAAGCTTCTTTCTCTTTGTTATCGGAAGATATTTCCTTTGGCCCTATAGTCTTCAAAGGGATCCGAAATATCTGTTCTCAGATTCCACAGAAATAAGGCTAGCAAAGAAATCCACGAAATACAGATGTAACTCTGTGAGATGAATTAACAGAACACTAAGCAGTTTCTCAGAAAGCTTCTTACCAGATTTCATCTGGGGATATTTCCTTTTTCACCATAGCCCCCTATGGGCTTCCAAATATCACTTTGCCAATTCCACAAGAACTGTCTTAGCGAAAGGCTTCTTGAGGGGAAAGCTGTAACTCTGTGAGATGATTTCACAGAACACAAAGAAGTTTCTGAGAAAGCTTCTTTCTCTTTGTTATCGGAGGATATTTCCTTTGGCCCTATGGTCTTCAAAGGGATCCGAAATATCTGTTCTCAGATTCCACAGAAAAAAGGCTATCAAAGAGATCCACCTAATACAGATTTAACTCTGTGAGATGAATTAACAGAATACTAAGCAGTTTCTCAGAAAACTTGTTTCCAGATTTCATCTGAGGATATTTCCTTTTTCACCATAGCCCTCTACGGGCTTCCAAATATCACTTTGCAAATTCCACAAGAACTGTCTTAGCGAAAGTCTTCTTGAGGGGAAAGCTGTAACTCTGTGAGATGATTTCACAGAACACAAAGAAGTTTCTCAGAAAGCTTCTTTCTCTTTGTTATCGCAGGATATTTCCTTTGGCCCTATAGTCCTCAAAGGGATCCGAAATATCTGTTCTCAGATTCCACAGAAATAAGGCTAGCAAAGAGATCCACGAAATACAGATGTAACTCTGTGAGATGAATTTACAGAACACTAAGCAGTTTCTAGAAAGCTTCTTTCCAAATTTCATCGGAGGATATTTCCGTTTTCACCATAGCCCTCTATGGGCTTCCAAATATCACTTTGCCAATTCCACAAGAACTGTCTTAGCGAAAGGCTTCTTCTAGGGAAAGCTCTATATCTGTGAGATGATTCACAGAACACAAAGAAGTTTCTCAGAAAGTTTCTTTCTCTTTGTTATCGGAGGATATTTCCTTTGGCCTATGGTCTTCAAAGGGATCCGAAATGTGTGTTCTCAGATTCCACAGAAATAAGGCTAGCAAAGAGATCCACGAAATACAGATGTAACTCTGTGAGATGCATTAACGGAACACTAAGCAGTTTCTCAGAAAGCTTCTTTCCAGATTTCATCTAGGGATATTTCCTTTTTCACCATAACCCTCTATGGGCTTCCAAATATCACTTTGCCAATTCCACAAGAACTGTCTTAGCGAAAGGCTTCTTGAGGGGAAAGCTGTAACTCTGTGAGTTGATTTCACAGAACACAAAGAAGTTTCTCAGAAAGCTTCCTTCTCTTTGTTATCGTAGGATATTTCCTTTAGCCCTATTGTCTTCAAAGGGATCCGAAATATCTGTTCTGAGATTCCACAGAAATAAGGCTAGCAAAGAGATCCACGAAATACAGATGTAACTCTGTCAGATGAATTCACAGAACACTAAGCAGTGTCTTAGAAATCTTCTTTCCAGATTTCATGTGAGGATATATCCTTTTTCACTATAGCCCTCTAGGGGCTTCCAAATATCACTTCGCCACTTCCACAAGAACTGTATTAGCGAAAGGCTTCTTGTGGGGAACGCTGTAACTCTGTGAGATGATTTCGCAGAACACAAAGAAGTTTCTCAGAAAGCTTCTTTCTCTTTGTTATCGATGGATATTTCCTTTGGCCCTACGGTCTTCAAAGGGATCCGAAATATCTGTTCTCAGATTCCACAGGAATAAGGCTAGCAAAGAGATCCACGAAATACAGATGTAACTCTGTGCGATGAATTAACAGAACACTAAGCAGTTTCTCAGAAAGCTTCTTTCCAGATTTCATCTGAGTATATTTCCTTTTTCACCATAGCCCTCTATTGGCTTCCAAATATCACTTTGATATTTTCACAAGAACTGTCTTAGCGAAAGGCTTCTTGAGGGGAAAGCTGTAACCCTGTGAGATGATTTCACAGAACACAGAAAAGTATCTCAGAAAACTTCTTTCTCTTTGTTATCGGAGGATATTTCCTTTGGCCCTATAGCCTTCAAAGGGATCTGAAATATCTGTGTTCAGATTCAACAGAAACAAGGCTAGCAAAGAGATCCACGAAATACAGATGTAACTCTGTGAGATGAATTAACAGAACACTAAGCAGTTTCTCAGAAAGCTTCTTACCAGATTTCATCTGAGGATATTTCCTTTATCACCATAGCCCTCTATGGGCTTCCAAATATCACTTTGCCAATTCCACAAGAACTGTCTTAGCGAAAGGCTTCTTAAGGGGAAAGCTGTAACTCTGTGAGATGATTTCACAGAACACAAAGAAGTTTCTCAGAAAGCTTCTTTCTCTTTGTTATCGGTGGATATTTCCTTTATCCCTATGGTCTTCAAAGGGATCCGAAATATCTGTTCTCAGATTCCACAGAAATAAGGCTAGCAAAGAGATCCACGAAACACAGATGTACCTCTGTGAGATGAATTAACAGAACACTAAGTAGTTTCTCAGAAAGCTTCTTTCCAGATTTCGTCTGAGGATATTTCCTTTTTCACCGTAGCCCTCTATGGGCTTCCAAATATCACTTTGCCAATTCCACAATAACTGTCTTAGCAAAAGGCTTGTTGAGGGGAAAGCTGTAACTCTGTGAGATGATTTCACAGAACACAAAGAAGTTTCTCAGAAAGCTTCTTTCTCTTTGTTATCGGAGGATATTTCCTTTGGCCCTATAGTCCTCAAAGGGATCCGAAATATCTGTTCTCAGATTCCACAGAAATAAGGCTAGCAAAGAGATCCACGAAATACAAATGAAACTCTGTGAGATGAATTAACAGAACACTAAGCCGTTTCTAGAAAGCTTCTTTCCAAATTTCATCTGAGGATATTTCGGTTTTCACCATAGCCCTCTATGGGCTTCCAAATATCACTTTGCCAATTCCACAAGAACTGTCTTAGCGAAAAGCTTCTTCTAGGGAAAGCTCTTTATCTGTGAGATGATTCACAGAACACAAAGAAGTTTCTCAGAAAGTTTCTTTCTCTTTGTTAAAGGAGAATATTTCATTTGGCCTACGGTCTTCAAAGGGATCCGAAATATCTGTTCTCAGATTCCACAGAAATAAGGCTAGCAAAGAGATCCACGAAATACAGATGTAACTCTGTGAGATGAATTAACAGAAAACTAAGCAGTTTCTCAGAAAGCTTCTTTCTAGATTTCATCTGAGGATATTTCCTTTTTCACCATAGCCCTCTATGGGCTTCCAAATATCACTTTGCCAATTCCACAAGAACTGTCTTAGCGAAAGACTTCTGGAGGGGAAAGCTGTAACTCTGTGAGATGATTTCACAGAACAGAAAGAAGTTTCACAGAAAGCTTCTTTCTCTTTGTTAGCAGAGGATATTTCCTTTGGCCCTATAGTCTTCAAAGGAATCCGAAATATCTGTTCTCAGATTCCACAGAAATAAGGCTAGCAAAGAGATCCACGAAATACAGATGTAACTCTGTGAGATGAATTAACAGAACACTAAGCAGTTTCTCAGAAAGCTTCTTTCCAGATTTAATCTGAGGATATTTCCTTATTCACCATAGCCCTCTATGGGCTTCCAAATATCACTTTGCCAATTCCACAAGAACTCTCTTAGCGAAAGGCGTCTTGAGGGGAAAGCTGTAACTCTGTGAGATGATTTCAGAGAACACAAAGAAGTTTCTCAGAAAGCTTCTTTCTCTTTGTTATCGGAGGATATTTCCTTTGGCCCTATAGTCTTTAAAACGATTCGAAATATCTGTTCTCAGATTCTTCAGAAATAAGGCTAGCAAAAAGATCCACGAAATGCAGATGAAATTCTGTGAGATGAATTAACAGAACCCTAAGCAGTTTCTCAGAAAGCTTCTTTCCAGATGTCATCTGAGGATATTTCCTTTTTCACCACATCCCCTATGGGTTTCCAAATATCACTGTGCCAATTCCACAAGAACTGTCTTAGCGAAAGGCTTCTTGAGGGGAAACCTGTAACTCTGTGAGATGATTTCACAGAACACAAAGAATTTTCTCAGAAAGCTTCTTTCTCTTTGTTATCGGAGGCTATTTCCTTTGGCTCTATGGTCTTCAAAGGGATCCGTAATATCTGTTCTCAGATTCCAGAGAAATAAGGCTTTCAAAGAGATCCACGAAATACAGATGTAACTCTGTGAGATGAATTAACAGAACACTAAGCAGTTTCTCAGAAAGCTTCTTTCCAGATTTCATCTGAGGATATTTCCTTTTTCACCATAGCCCTCTATATGCTTCCAAATATCACTTTGCCAATTCCACAAGAAGTGCCTTACCGAAAGGCTTCTTGAGGGGAAAGCTGTAACTCTGTGAGATGATTTCACAGAACAGAAAGAAGTTTCTCAGCAAGCTTCTTTCTCTTTGTTATCGGAGGATATTCCCTGTGGCCCTATGGTCTTCATAGGGATACGAAATATCTGTTCTGAGATTCAACAGAAATAAGGCTAGCAAAGAGTTCCAAGAAATACAGATGTAACTCTGTCAGACGAATTAACAGAACACTAAGCAGTATCTCAGAAAGCTTCTTTCCAGATTTCATCTGAGGATATTTCCTTTTTCACCATAGCCCTCTAAGGGCTTCGAAATATCAATTTGCCTATTCCACAAGAAGTGCCTTAGCGAAAGGATTCTTGAGGGGAAAGCTGTAACTCTGTGAGATGATTTCAGAGAACACAAAGAAGTTTCTCAGAAAGCTTCTTTCTCTTTGTTATCGGAGGATATTTCCTTTGGCCCTATGGTCTTCAAAGGGATCCGAAATATCTGTTCTCAGATTCCACAGAAATAAGGCTAGAAAAGAGATCCACGAAATACAGATGAAACTCTGTGAGATGAATTAACAGAACACTAAGCAGTATCTCAGAAAGCTTCCTTCTAGATTTCATCTGAGGATATTTCCTTTTTCACCATAGCCCTCTATGGGCTTCCAAATATCACTTTGCCAATTCCACAAGAACTGTCTTAGCGAAAGGCTTCTTGAGGGGAAAGCTGTAACTCTGTGAGATGAATTCACAGAACACAAAGAAGTTTCTCAGAATAGTTCTTTCTCTTTGTTATCGGAGGATATTTCCTTTGGCCCTATAGTCTTCAAAGGGATCCGAAATATCTGTTCTCAGATTCCACAGAAATAAGGCTAGCAAAGAGATCCACGAAATACAGATATAACTCTGTCAGATGAATTAACAGAACACTAAACAGTGTCTCAGAAAGCTTCTTTTCAGGTTTCATCTGAGGATATTTCCTTTTTCACCATAGCCCTCTATGGGCTTCCAAATATCACTTTGCCAATTCCACAAGAAGTGCCTTAGCGAAAGGCTTCTTGAGGGGAAAGCTGTAACTCTGTGAGATGATTTCACAGAACACAAAGAAGTTTCTCAGAAAGCTTCTTTCTCTTTGTTATCGGAGGATATTTCCTTTGGCCATATGGTCTTCAAAGGGATCCGAAATATCTGTTCTCAGATTCCACAGAAATAAGGCTAGCAAAGAGATCCACGAAGTACAGATGTAACTCTGTCAGATGAATTAATAGAACACTAAACAGTGTCTCAGAAAGCTTCTTTCCAGATTTCATCTGAGGATATTTCCTTTTTCACCATAGCCCTCTATGGGCTTCGAAATATCACTTTGCCAATTCCACAAGAAGTGCCTTAGCGAAAGGCTTCTTCAGGGGAAAGCTGTAATTCTGTGAGATGATTTCACAGAACACAAAGTAGTTTCTGAGAAAGCTTCTTTCTCTTTGTTATCGGAGGATATTTCCTTTGACCCTATGGTCTTCAAAGGGATCCGAAATATCTGCTCTCAGATTCAACGAAATAAGGCTAGCAAAAAGATCCACGAAATACAGATGTAACTCTGTGAGATGAATTAACAGAACTCTAAGCAGTTTCTCAGAAAGCTTCTTTCCAGATTTCATCTGAGGATATTTCCTTTTTCACCATAGCCCTCTAAGGGCTTCCAAATATCACGTTGCCAATTCCACAAGAACAGTCTTAGCGAAAGGCTTCTTGAGTGGAAAGCTGTAACTCTGTGAGATGATTTCACAGAAGAGAAAGAAGTTTCTCAGAAAGCTTCTTTCTCTTTGTTACGAAGGATATTTCCTTTGGCCCTATGGTCTTCAAAGGGATCCGAAATATCTGTTCTCAGATTCCACAGAAATAAGGCTAGCAAAGAGATCCACGAAATACAGATGTAACTCTGTGAGATGAATTAACAGAACACTAAGCAGTTTCTCAGAAAGCTTCTTTCCAGATTTCATCTGAGGATATTTCTTTTTCACCATAGCCCTCTATGGGCTTCCAAATATCACTTTGCCAATTCCACAAGAACTGTCTTAGCGAAAGACTTCTTGAGGGGAAAGCTGTAACTCTGTGAGATGATTTCACAGAACACAGAGAAGTTTCTCCGAAAGCTTCTCTCTCTTTGTTATCGGAGGATATTTCCTTTGGCCCTATGGTCTTCAAAGGGATCCAAAATATCTGTACTCAGATTCTACAGAAATAAGGCTAGCAAAGAGATCCACGAAAAACAGATGTAGCTCTGTGAGATGAAATAACAGAACACTAAGCAGTTTCTCAGAAAGCTTCTTTCCAGATTACATCTGAGGATATATCCTTTTTCACCATAGCCCTCTATGGGCTTCCAAATATCACTTTGCCAATTCCACAAGAAGTGCCTTAGCGAAAGGCTTCTTGAGGGGAAAGCTGTAACTCTGTGAGATGATTTCACAGAACACAAAGTAGTTTCTCAGAAAGCTTCTTTCTCTTTGTTATCGGAGGATATTTCCTTTGGCCCTATGGTCTTCAAAGGGATCCGAAATATCTGCTCTCAGATTCAATGAAATAAGGCTAGCAAAAAGATCCACGAAATACAGATGTGACTCTGTGAGATGAATTAAAAGAACACTAAGCAGTTTCTCAGAAAGCTTCTTTCCAGATTTCATCTGAGGATATTTCCTTCTTAAACATAGCCCTCTGTGGACTTCCAAATATCACTTTGCCAATTACACAAGAACAGTCTTAGCGAAAGGCGTCTTCTAGGGAAAGCTGTAACTGTGTGAGACGATTTCACAGAACACAAAGCAGTTTCTGAGAAAGCTTCTTTCTCTTTGTTATCGAAGGATATTTCCTTTGGCCCTATAGTCTTCAAAGGGATCCGAAATATCTGTTTTCAGATTCCACAGAAATAAGGCTAGCAAAGAGATCCACGAAATACAGATGTAACTCTGTGAGATGAATTAACAGAACACTAAGCAGTTTCTCAGAAAGCTTCTTTCCAGATTTCATCTGAGGATATTTAACTTTTCACCATAGTCCTCTATGGGCTTCCCAATATCACTTTGCCAATTCCACAAGAACAGTCTTAGCGAAAGGCTTCTTGAGGGGAAAGCTGTAACTCTGTGAGATGATTTCACAGAGCAGAAAGAAGTTTCTCAGAAAGCTTCTTTCTCTTTGTTATCGGAGGATATTCCCTTTCGCCCTATGGTCTTCAAAGGGATCCGAAATATCTGTTCTCAGATTCCACAGAAATAAGGCTAGCAAAGCGATCCACGAAACACAGATGTAACTCTGTGAGATGAATTAACAGAACACTAAGCAGTTTCTCAAAAAGCTTCTTTCCAGATTTCATCTGTGGATATTTCCTTTTTCACCATAGCCCTCTATGGGCTTCCAAATATCACTTTGCCAATTCCACAAGAACAGTCTTAGCGAAAGGCTTCTTCTAGGGAAAGATGTAACTCTGTGAGATGACTTCACAGAACACAAAGAAGTTTCTCAGAAAGCTTCTTTCTCTTTGTTATCGGAGGATATTTCCTTTGGCCCTATGGTCTTCAAAGGGATCCGAAATATCTGTTCTCAGATTCCACAGAAATAAGGCTAGCAAAGAGATCCACGAAATACAGATGTAACTCTGTGAGATGAATTAACAGAACACTAAGCACTGTCTCAGAAAACTTCTTTCCAGATTTCATCTGAGGATATTTCCTTTTTCAACATAGCCCTCTATTTGGCAGCGAAATATCACTTTGCCAATTCCACAAGAACTGTCTTAGCGAAAGGCTTCTTGAGGGGAAAGCTGTAACTCTGTGAGATGATTTCACAAAACACAAAGAAGTTTCTCAGAAAGCTTCTTTCTCTTTGTTATCGGAGGATATTTCCTTTGGCCCTTTAGTCTTCAAAGGGATCCGAAATATCTGTTCTCATATTCCACAGAAATAAGGCTAGCAAAGAGATCCACGAAATACAGATGTAACTCTGTGAGATGAATTAACAGAACACTAAGCAGTATCTCAGAAAGCTTCTTTCTAGATTTCATCTGAGGATATTTCCGCTTTCACCATAGCCCTCTATGGGCTTCCAAATATCACTTTGCCAATTCCACAAGAACTGTCTTAGCGAAAGTCTTCTTGAGGGGAAAGCTGTAACTCTGTGAGATGATTTCACCGAACACAAAGAAGTTTATCAGAAAGCTTCTTTCTCTGTCTTATCGGAGGATATTTCCTTTTTTCCCTATAGTCATCAAAGGGAACCGAAATATCTGTTCTCAGATTCAACAGAAATAAGGTTAGCAAAGAGATCCACGAAATACAGATGTAACTCTGTCAGATGAATTAACAGAACACTAAGCAGTACCTCAGAAAGCTTCTTTCCAGATTTCATCTGAGGATATTTCCTTTTTCACCATAGCCCTCTATGGGCTTCCAAATATCACTTTGCCTATTCCACAAGAAGTGCCTTTGCGAAAGGCTTCTTGAGGGGAAAGCTGTAACTCTGCGAGATGATTTCACAGAACACAAAGAATTTTCTCAGAAAGCTTCTTTCTCTTTGTTATCGGAGGATATTTCCTTTGGCCCTATGGTCTTCAAAGGGATCCGAAATATCTGTTCTCAGATTCCACAGAAATAAGGCTAGAAAAGAGATCCACGAAATACAGATGTAACTCTGTGAGATGAATTAACAGAACACTAAGCACTGTCTCAGAAAACTTCTTTCCAGATTTCATCTGAGGATATTTCCTTTTTCAACATAGCCCCTCTATTTGGCAGCGAAATATCACTTTGCCAATTCCACAAGAACTGTCTTAGCGAAAGGCTTCTTGAGGGGAAAGCTGTAACTCTGTGAGATGATTTCACAAAACACAAAGAAGTTTCTCAGAAAGCTTCTTTCTCTTTGTTATCGGAGGATATTTCCTTTGGCCCTTTAGTCTTCAAAGGGATCCGAAATATCTGTTCTCATATTCCACAGAAATAAGGCTAGCAAAGGGATCCACGAAATACAGATGTAACTCTGTGAGATGAATTAACAGAACACTAAGCAGTATCTCAGAAAGCTTCTTTCTAGATTTCATCTGAGGATATTTCCGCTTTCACCATAGCCCTCTATGGGCTTCCAAATATCACTTTGCCAATTCCACAAGAACTGTCTTAGCGAAAGTCTTCTTGAGGGGAAAGCTGTAACTCTGTGAGATGATTTCACCGAACACAAAGAAGTTTATCAGAAAGCTTCTTTCTCTGTCTTATCGGAGGATATTTCCTTTTTTCCCTATAGTCATCAAAGGGAACCGAAATATCTGTTCTCAGATTCAACAGAAATAAGGCTAGCAAAGAGATCCACGAAATACAGATGTAACTCTTTGAGATGAATTAACATATCACTAAGCAGTTTCTCAGAAAGCTTCTTTCCAGATTTCATCTGAGGATATTTCCTTTTTCACCATAGCCCTCTATGAGATTCCAAATATCACTTTGCCAATTCCACAAGAACTGTCTTAGCGAAAGGCTTCTTCAGGGGAAAGCTGTAACTCCGTGAGATGATTTCACAGAGCACAAAGAAGTTTCTCAGAAAGCTTCTTTCTCTTTGTTATCGGAGGATATTTCCTTTGGCCCTATAGTCTTCAAAGGGATCCGAAATATCTGTTCTCAGATTCCACAGAAATAAGGCTAGCAAAGACATCCAAGAAATACAGATGTAACTCTGTGAGACGAATTAACAGAACACTAAGCAGTTTCTCAGAAAGCTTCTTTCCACATTTCGTCTGAGGATATTTCATTTTTCACCATAGCCCTCTATGGGCTTCCAAATATCACTTTACCAATTCCACAAGAAGTGTCTTAGCGAAAGGCTTCTTGAGGGGAAAGCTGTAACTCTGTGAGATGATTTCACAGAACACACGAAAGTTTCTCAGAATGCTTCTTTCTCTTTGTTATCAGAGGATATTTCCTTTGGCCCTTTTGTCTTCAAAGGGATTCGAAATACCTGTTCTCAGATTCCACAGAAATAAGGCTAGCAAAGAGATCCACGAAATACAGATGTAACTCTGTCAGATGAAATAACAGTACACTAAGCAGTGTCTCAGAAATCTTCATTCCAGATTTCATCTGCGGATATTTGCTTTTTCACCATAGCCCTCTATGGGCTTCGAAATATCACTTTGCCAATTCCACAAGAACTGTCTTAGAGAAAGGCTTCTTGAGGCGAAAGCTGTACCTCTGTGAGATAATTTCACAGAAAACAAAGAAGTTTCTCAGAAAGCTTCTTTCTCTTTGTTATCGGAGGATATTTCCTTTGGCCCTATAGTCTTCATAGGGATCCGAAATATCTGTTCTCAGATTCCACAGAAATAAGGCTAGCAAAGAGATCCACGAAATACAGATGTAACTCTGTGAGATGAATTAACAGAACACTAAGCAGTTTCTCAGAAAGCTTCTTTCCAGTTTTCATCTGAGGATATTTCCTTTTTCACCATAGACCCCTATGGGTTTCCAAATATCACTTTGCCAATTCCACAAGAACTGTCTTAGCGAAAGGCTTCTTGCGGGGAAAGCTGTAACTCTGCGAGATGATTTCACAGAACACAAAGAAGTTTCTCAGAAAGCTTCTTTCTCTTTGTTATCGGAGGATATTTCCTTTGGCCCTAGAGTCCTCAAAGGGATCCGAAATATCTGTTCTCAGATTCCACAGAAATAAGGCTAGCAAAGAGATCCACGAAATACAGATGTAACTCTGTGAGATGAATTAACAGAACACTAAGCAGTTTCTCAGAAAGCTTCTTTCCAGATTTCATCTGAGGATATTTATTTTTTCACCATAGCCCTCTAAGGGCTTCCAAATATCACTTTGCCAATTCCACAAGAACTGTCTTAGCGAAAGGCTTCTTGAAGGGAAAGCTGTAACTCTGTGAGATGATTTCACAGAACACAAAGAAGTTTCTCAGAAGCTTCTTTCTCTTTGTTATCCGAGGATATTTCCTTTGGCCCTATGGTCTTCAAAGGGATCCGAAATATCTGTTCTCAGATTCCACAGAAATAAGGCTAGCAAAGAGATCCACGAAATACAGATGTAACTCTGTGAGATGAATTAACAGAACACTAAGCAGTTTCTCAGAAAGCTTCTTTGCAGATTTCATCTGATGATATTTCCTTTTTCACCATAGCCCTCTAAGGGCTTCCAAATATCACTTTGCCAATTCCACAAGAACTGTCTTAGCGAAAGGCTTCTTGAAGGGAAAGCTGTAACTCTGTGAGATGATTTCACAGAACACAAAGAAGTTTCTCAGAAAGCTTCTTTCTCTTTGTTATCCGAGGATATTTCCTTTGGCCCTATGGTCTTCAAAGGGATCCGAAATATCTGTTCTCAGATTCCACAGAAATAAGGCTAGCAAAGAGATCCACGAAATACAGATGTAACTCTGTGAGATGAATTAACAGAACACTAAGCAGTTTCTCAGAAAGCTTCTTTCCAGATTTCATCTTAGGATATTTCCATTTTCACCATAGCCCTCTATGGGCTTCCAAATATCACTTTGCCAATTCCACAAGAACTGTCCAGGCGAAACGCTTCTTCTAGGGAAAGCTGTAACTCTGTGAGATGATTTCACAGAACACAAAGAAGTTTCTCAGAAAGCTTCTTTCTCTTTGTTATCGGAGGATATTTCCTTTGGCCCTATGGTCTTCAAAGGGATCCCAAATATCTGTTCTCAGATTCCACAGAAATAAGGGTAGCAAAGAGATCCACGACATACAGATGTAACTCTGTGAGATGAATTAACAGAACACTAAGCAGTATCTCAGAAAGCTTCTTTCTAGGTTTCATCTGAGGATATTTCCTTTTTCACCATAGCCCTCTATGGGCTTCCAAATATCACTTTGCCAATTCCACAAGAACTGTCTTAGCGAAAGGCTTCTTGAGGGGAAAGCTGTAACTCTGTGAGTTCATTTCACAGAACACGAAGAAGTTTCTCAGGAAGCTTCTTTCTCTTTGTTATAGGAGGATATTTCCTTTGGCCCTATGGACTTCAAAGGCATCCGAAATATCTGTTCTCAGATTCCACAGAAATAAGGCTAGCAAAGAGATCCACGAAATACAGATGTAACTCTGTCAGATGAATTAACAGAACACTAAGCAGTTTCTCAGAAAGCTTCTTTCCAGATTTCATCTGAGGATATTTCCTTTTTCACCATAGCCCTCTATTGGCTTCCAAATATCACTGTGCCAATTCCACAAGAACTGTCTTAGCGAAAGGCTTCTTGAGGGGAAAGCTGTAACTCTGTGAGATGATTTCACAGAACACAAAGAAGTTTCTCAGAAAGCTTCCTTCTCTTTGTTATAGGAGGATATTTCCTTTCGCCCTATGGTCTTCAATGGGATCCGAAATATCTGTTCTCAGATTCCACAGAAATAAGGCTAGCAAAGAGATCCACGAAATGCAGATGTAACTCTGTGAGGTGAATTAACAGAACACTAAGCAGTTTCTCAGAAAGCTTCTTTCCAGATTTCATCTGAGGATATTTCCTTTTTCACCATAGCCCTCTAGGGGCTTCCAAATATCACTTTGCCAATTCCACAAGAACTGTCTTAGCGAAAGGCTTCTTGAGGGGAAAGCTGTAACTCTGTGAGATGATTTCACAGAACACAAAGAAGTTTCTCAGAAAGCTTCTTTCTCTTTGTTATCGGCGGATATTTCCTTTTGACCTTTAGTCTTCAAAGGGATCCGAAATATCTGTTCTCAGATTCCACAGAAATAAGGCTAGCAAAGAGATCCACGAAATACGGATGTAACTCTGTGAGATGAATTAACAGAACACTAAGCAGTTTGTAAGAAAGCTTCTTTCCAGATATCATCGGAGGATATTTCCTTTTTCACCATAGCCCTCTAAGGGCTTCCAAATTTCACTTTGACAATTCCACAAGAAATGAATTAGCGAAAGTCTTCTTGAGGGGAAAGCTGTAACTCTTCGAGATGATTTCACAGAACACAAGAAGTTTCTCAGAAAGCTTCTTTCTCTTAGTTATCGAAGGATATTTCCTTTGGCCCTATAGTCTTCAAAGGGATCCGAAATATCTGTTCTCAGATTCCACAGAAATAAGGCTAACAAAGAGATCTACGAAATACAGATGTAACTCTGTGAGATGAATTAACAGAACACTAAGCAGTTTCTCAGAAAGCTTCTTTCCAGATTTCATCTGAGGATATTTTCTTTTTCACCATAGATCTCTAAGGGCTTCCAAATATCACTTTGCAAATTCCAGAAGACTGTCTTACGAAAGGCTTCTTGCGGGGAAAGCTGTAACTCTGTGAGATGATTTCACAGAACAGAAAGAAGTTTCTCAGAAAGCTTCTTTCTCTTTGTTATCGGAGGATATTTCCTTTGGCCCTATGGTCTTCAAAGGGATGCGAAATATCTGTTCTCAGATTCCACAGAAATAAGGCTAGCAAAGAGATCCACGAAATACAGATGTAACTCTGTGAGATGAATTAACAGAACACTAAGCAGTTTCTCAGAAAGCTTCTTTCCAGATTTCATCTGAGGATATTTCCTTTTTCACCATAGCCCTCTATGGTCTTCCCAATATCACTTTGCCAATTCCACAAGAACTGTCTTAGCGAAAGGCTTCTTCTAGGGAAAGCTGTAACGCTGTGAGATGATTTCACAGAACACAAAGAGGTTTCTCAGAAAGCTTCTTTCTCTTTGTTATCGGAGGATATTTCCTTTGGCCCTATGGTCTTCAAAGGGATCCCTAATATCTGTTCTCAGATTCCACAGAAATAAGGCTAGCAAAGAGATCCAAGAAATACAGATGTAACTCTGTGAGATGAATTAACATAACTCTAAGCAGTTTCTCAGAAAGCTTCTTTCCAGATTTCATCTGAGGATATTTCCTTTTTCAGCATAGCCTTCTATGGGTTTCCAAATATCACTTTGCCAATTCCACAAGAACTGTTTAGCGAAAGGCTTCTTGAGGGGAAAGCTGTAACTCTGTGAGATGATTTCACAGAACACAAAGACGTTTCTCAGAAAGGTTCTTTCTCTTTGTTATCGGAGGATATTTCCTTTGGCCCTATGGTCTTCAAAGGGATCCGAAATATCTGTTCTCAGATTCCACAGAAATAAGGCTAGCAAAGAGATCCCCGAAATACAGATGTAACTCTGTGAGATGAATTAACAGAACAGTAAGCAGTTTCTCAGAAAGCTTCTTTCCAGATTTCATCTGAGGATATTTCCTTTTTCACCATAGCCCTCTATTGGCTTCCAAATATCACTTTGACAATTCCACAAGAACTGTCTTAGCGAATGCCTCCTTGTGGGGAAAGCTATAACTCTGTGAGATGATTTCACAGAACACAAAGAAGTTTCTCAGAAAGCTTCTTTCTCTTTCTTATCAGAGGATATTTCCTTTGGCCCTATAGTCTTCAAAAGGATCTGAAATATCTGTTCTCAGATTCCACAGAAATAAGGCTAGCAAAGAGATCCACGAAATACAGATGTAACTCTGTGAGATGAATTAACAGAACACTAAGCAGTATCTCAAAGCTTCTTTCTAGGTTTCATCTGAGGATATTTCCTTTTTCACCATAGCCCTCTATGGGCTTCCAAATATCACTTTGCCAATTCCACAACCACTGTCTTAGCGAAAGGCTTCTTGAAGGGAAAGCAGTAACTCTGTGAGATGATTTCACAAAACACAAAGAAGTTTCTCCGAAAGCTTCTTTCTCTTTGTTATCGGAGGATATTTCGTTTGGCCTTATGGTCTTCAAAGGGATCCGAAATATCTGTTCTCAGATTCCACAGAAATAAGGCTAGCAAAGAGATCCACGAAATGCAGATGTAAGTCTGTGAGATGAATTAACAGAACACTAAGCAGTATCTCAGAAAGCTTTTTCTAGGTTTCACCTGAGGGTATTTCCTTTTTCATTATAGCCCTCTAAGGGCTTCCAAATATCACTTTGCCAATTCCACAAGAAGTGCCTTAGCGAAAGGCTTCTTGAGGGGAAAGCTGTAACTCTGCGAGATGATTTCACAGAACACAAAGAAGTTTCTCAGAAAGCTTCTTTCTCTTTGTTATCGGAGGATATTTCCTTTGGCCTATGGTCTTCAAAGGGATCCGAAATATCTGTTCTCAGATTCCACAGAAATAAGGCTAGCAAAGAGATCCACGAAATACAGATGTAACTCTGTGATACGAATTAACAGAACACTAAGCAGTTTCTCAGAAAGCTTCTTTCCACATTTCGTCTGAGGATATTTCCTTTTTCACCATACCCCTCGATACGCTTACAAATATCACTTTGCCAATTCCACAAGAACTGTCTTAGCGAAAGCCTTCTTGAGGGGAAAGCTGTAACTCTGTGAGATGATTTCACAGAACACAAAGCAGTTTCTCTGAAAGCTTCCTTCTCTTTGTTATCGAAGGATATTTCCTTTGGCCCTATAGTCTTCAAAGGGATCAAAAATATCTGTTTTCAGATACCACAGAAATAAGGCTAGCAAAGAGTTCCACGAAATACAGATGTAACTCTGTGAGATGAATTAACAGAACACTAAGCAGTTTCTCAGAAAGCTTCTTTCCAGATTTCATCTGACGATATTTCCTCTTTCACCATAGCCCTCTATGGGCTTCCAAATATCACTTTGCCAATTCCACAAGAACTGTCTTAGCGAAAGGCTTCTTGAGGGAAAAGCTGTAACTCTGTGAGATGATTTCACAGAACACAAAGAAGTTTCTCAGAAACGTTCTTTCTCTTTGTTATCGGAGGATATTTCCTTTTCCCCTTTTGTCTTCAAAGGGATTCGAAATATCTGTTCTCAGATTCCACAGAAATAAGGCTAGCAAAGAGATCCACGAAATACAGATGTAACTCTGTCAGATGAAATAACAGTACACTAAACAGTGTCTCAGAAATCTTCTTTCCAGATTTCATTTGAGGATATTTCCTTTTTCACCATAGCCCTCTATGGGCTTCGAAATATCACTTTGCCAATTCCAGAAGAACTGTCTTAGCGAAAGGCTTCTTGAGGCGAAAGCTGTACCTCTGTGAGATGATTTCACAGAAAACAAAGAAGTTTCTCAGAAAGCTTCTTTCTCTTTGTTATCCGAGGATATTTCCTTTGGCCCTATGGTCTTCAAAGGGATCCGAAATATCTGTTCTCAGATTCCACAGAAATAAGTCTAGCAATGAGATACACGAAATACAGATGTGACACTGTGAGATGAATTAGCAGAACACTAAGCAGTTTCTCAGAAAGCTTCTTTCCAGTTTTCATCTGAGGATATTTCCTTTTTCACCATAGACCTCTATGGGCTTCCAAATATCACTTTGCCAATTCCACAAGAACTGTCTTAGCGAAAGGCTTCTTGCGGGGAAAGCTGTAACTCTGCGAGATGATTTCACAGAACACAAAGAAGTTTCTCAGAAAGCTTCTTTCTCTTTGTTATCGGAGGATATTTCCTTTGGCCCTAGAGTCTTCAAAGGGATCCGAAATATCTGTTTTCAGATTCCACAGAAACAAGGCTAGCAAAGAGATCCACGAAATACAGATGTACCTCTGTGAGATGAATTAACAGAACACTAAGCAGTTTCTCAGAAAGCTTCTTTCCAGATTTCATCTGAGGATATTTCCTTTTTCATCGTAGCCCTCTATGGGCTTCCAAATATCACGTTGCCAATTCCACAAGAACTGTCTTAGCGAAAGGCTTCTTGAGGGGAAAGCTGTAACTCTGTGAGATGATTTCACAGAACATAAAGAAGTTTCTCAGAAAGCTTCTTTCTCTTTGTTATCGGAGGATATTTCCTTTGGCCCTATTGTCTTCAAAGGGATCCGAAATATCTGTTCTCAGATTCCACAGAAATAAGGCTAGCAAAGAGATCCACGAAATAAAGATGTAACACTGTGAGATGAATTAACAGAACACTAAGCAGTTTCTCAGAAAGCTTCTTTCCAGATTTCATCTGTGGATATTTCCTTTTTCAGCATAGCCCTCTATGGGTTTCCAAATATCACTTTGCCAATTCCACAAGAACTGTCTTAGCGAAAGGATTCTTGAGGGGAAAGCTGTAACTCTGTGAGATGATTTCACAGAACACAAAGAAGTTTCTCAGAAAGCTTCTTTCTCTTTCTTATCAGAGGATATTTCCTTTGGCCCTATAGTCTTCAAAAGGATCCGAAATATCTGTTCTCAGATTCCACAGAAATAAGACTAGCAAAGAGATCCACGAAATACAGATGTAACTCTGTGAGATGAATTAACAGAACACTAAGCAGTTTCTCAGAAAGCTTCTTTCCAGATTTCATCTGAGGATATTTCCTCTTTCACCATAGCCCTCTGTGGGCTTCCAAATATCACTTTGCCAATTCCACAAGATCTGTCTTAGCGAAAGGCTTCTTGAGGGAAAACTGTAACTCTGTGAGATGATTTCACAGAACACAAAGAAGTTTCTCAGAAACGTTCTTTCTCTTTGTTATCGGAGGATATTTCCTTTGGCCCTATGGTCTTCAAAGGCATCCGAAATATCTGTTCTCAGATTCCACAGAAATAAGGCTAGCAAAGAGATCCTCGACATACAGATGTAACTCTGTCAGATGAACTAACAGAACACTAAACAGTGTCTCAGAAAGCTTCTTTCCAGATTTCATCTGAGGATATTTCCTTTTTCAACATAGCCCTCTATGGGCTTCGAAATATCACTTTGCCAATTCCACAAGAAGTGCCTTAGCGAAAGGCTTCTTGAGTGGAAAGCTGTAACTCTACGAGATGATTTCACAGAACACAAAGTAGTTTCTCAGAAAGCTTCTTTCTCTTTGTTATCGGAGGATATTTCCTTTGGCCCTTATGGTCTTCAAAGGGATCCGAAATATCCGCTCTCAGATTCCACAGAAATAAGGCGAGCAAAAAGATACACGAAATACAGATGTAACTCTGTGAGATGAATTAACAGAACACTAAGCAGTTTCTCAGAAAGCTTCTTTCCAGATTTCATCTGAGGATATTAAACTTTTCACCATAGTCCTCTATGGGCTTCCCAATATCACTTTGCCAATTCCACAAGAACAGTCTTAGCGAAAGGCTTCTTGAGGGGAAAGCTGTAACTCTGTGAGATGATTTCACAGAGCAGAAAGAAGTTTCTCAGAAAGCTTCTTTCTCTTTGTTATCGGAGGATATTCCCTTTGGCCCTATGGTCTTCAAAGGGATCCGAAATATCTGTTCTCAGATTCCACAGAAATAAGGCTAGCAAAGAGATCCACGAAACAAAGATGTAACTCGGTGAGATGAATTAACAGAACACTAAGCAGTTTCTCAAAAAGCTTCTTTCCAGATTTCATCTGTGGATATTTCCTTTTTCAAAATAGCCCTCTATGGGCTTCCAAATATCACTTTGCCAATTCCACAAGAACAGTCTTAGCGAAAGGCTTCTTCTAGGGAAAGATGTAACTCTGTGAGATGACTTCACAGAACACAAAGAAGTTTCTCAGAAACGTTCTTTCTCTTTGTTATCGGAGGATATTTCCTTTTCCCCTTTTGTCTTCAAAGGGATTCGAAATATCTGTTCTCAGATTCCACAGAAATAAGGCTAGCAAAGAGATCCACGAAATACAGATGTAACTCTGTCAGATGAAATAACAGTACACTAAACAGTGTCTCAGAAATCTTCTTTCCAGATTTCATTTGAGGATATTTCCTTTTTCACCATAGCCCTCTATGGGCTTCGAAATATCACTTTGCCAATTCCACAAGAACTGTCTTAGCGAAAGGCTTCTTGAGTAGAAAGCTGTAACTCTGTGAGATGATTTCACAAAACACAAAGAAGTTTCTCAGAAAGCTTCTTTCTCTTTGTTATCGGACGATATTTCCTTTGGCCGTTTAGTCTTCAAAGGGATCCGAAATATCTGTTCTCATATTCCACAGAAATAAGGCTAGCAAAGAGATCCACGAAATACAGATGTAACTCTGTGAGATGAATTAACAGAACACTAAGCAGTATCTCAGAAAGCTTCTTTCTAGATTTCATCTGAGGATATTTCCGCTTTCACATAGCCCTCTATGGGCTTCCAAATATCACTTTGCCAATTCCACAAGAACTGTCTTAGCGAAAGTCTTCTTGAGGGGAAAGCTGTAATTATGTGAGATGATTTCACAGAACACAAAGAAGTTTATCAGAAAGCTTCTTTCTCTTTGTTATCGGAGGATATTTCCTTTTTTCTCTATAGTCATCAAAGGGAACCGAAATATCTGTTCTCAGATTCAACAGAAATAAGGCGAGCAAAGAGATCCACGAAATACAGATGTAACTCTGTCAGATGAATTAACAGAACACTAAGCAGTACCTCAGAAAGCTTCTTTCCAGATTTCATCTGAGGATATTTCCTTTTTCACCATAGCCCTCTATGGGCTTCCAAATATCACTTTGCCTATTCCACAAGAAGTGCCTTTGCGAAAGGCTTCCTGAGGGGAAAGCTGTAACTCTGCGAGATGATTTCACAGAACACAAAGAAGTTTCTCAGAAAGCTTCTTTCTCTTTGTTATCGGAGGATATTTCCTTTGGCCCTATAGTCTTCAAAGGGATCCGAAATATCTGTTCTCAGATTCCACAGAAATAAGGCTAGCAAAGAAATCCAAGAAATACAGATGTAACTCTGTGAGATGAATTAACAGAACACTAAGCAGTTTCTCAGAAAGCTTCTTTCCACATTTCGTCTGAGGATATTTCATTTTTCACCATAGCCCTCTATGGGCTTCCAAATATCACTTTACCAATTCCACAAGAAGTGTCTTAGCGAAAGGCTTCTTGAGGGGAAAGCTGTAACTCTGTGAGATGATTTCACAGAACACACGAAATTTTCTCAGAATGCTTCTCTCTCTTTGTTATCAGAGGATATTTCCTTTGGCCCTTTTGTCTTCAAAGGGATTCGAAATACCTGTTCTCAGATTCCACAGAAATAAGGCTAGCAAAGAGATCCACGAAATACAGATGTAACTCTGTCAGATGAAATAACAGTACACTAAGCAGTGTCTCAGAAATCTTCATTCCAGATTTCATCTGAGGATATTTCCTTTTTCACCATAGCCCTCTATGGGCTTCGAAATATCACTTTGCCAATTCCACAAGAACTGTCTTAGAGAAAGGCTACTTGAGGCGAAAGCTGTAACTCTGTGAGATGATTTCACAGAACACACGAAAGTTTCTCAGAATGCTTCTCTCTCTTTGTTATCAGAGGATATTTCCTTTGGCCCTTTTGTCTTCAAAGGGATTCGAAATACCTGTTCTCAGATTCCACAGAAATAAGGCTAGCAAAGAGATCCACGAAATACAGATGTAACTCTGTCAGATGAAATAACAGTACACTAAGCAGTGTCTCAGAAATCTTCATTCCAGATTTCATCTGAGGATATTTCCTTTTTCACCATAGCCCTCTATGGGCTTCGAAATATCACTTTGCCAATTCCACAAGAACTGTCTTAGAGAAAGGCTACTTGAGGCGAAAGCTTTACCTCTGTGAGATGATTTCACAGAAAACAAAGAAGTTTCTCAGAAAGCTTCTTTCTCTTTGTTATCGGAGGATATTTCCTTTGGCCCTATAGTCTTCAAAGGGATCCGAAATATCTGTTCTCAGATTCCACAGAAATAAGGCTAGCAAAGAGATCCACGAAATACAGATGTAACTCTGTGAGATGAATTAACAGAACACTAAGCAGTTTCTCAGACAGCTTCTTTCCAGTTTTCATCTGAGGATATTTCCTTTTTCACCATAGACCCCTATGGGTTTCCAAATATCACTTTGCCAATTCCACAAGAACTGTCTTAGCGAAAGGCTTCTTGCGGGGAAAGCTGAAACTCTGCCAGATGATTTCACAGAACACAAAGAAGTTTCTCAG
Organism: Macaca fascicularis; assembly: GCF_037993035.2. Classification (NCBI taxonomy): domain Eukaryota; kingdom Metazoa; phylum Chordata; class Mammalia; order Primates; family Cercopithecidae; genus Macaca; species Macaca fascicularis. The sequence goes on from NC_088389.1 coordinate 35,147,144, forward strand.
AAAGCTTCTTTCTCTTTGTTATCGGAGGATATTTCCTTTGGCCCTAGAGTCCTCAAAGGGATCCGAAATATCTGTTCTCAGATTCCACAGAAATAAGGCTAGCAAAGAGATCCACGAAATACAGATGTAACTCTGTGAGATGAATTAACAGAACACTAAGCAGTTTCTCAGAAAGCTTCTTTCCAGATTTCATCTGAGGATATTTCCTTTTTCACCATAGCCCTCTTAGGGCTTCCAAATATCACTTTGCCAATTCCACAAGAACTGTCTTAGCGAAAGGCTTCTTGAAGGGAAAGCTGTAACTCTGTGAGATGATTTCACAGAACACAAAGAAGTTTCTCAGAAAGCTTCTTTCTCTTTGTTATCCGAGGATATTTCCTTTGGCCCTATGGTCTTCAAAGGGATCCGAAATATCTGTTCTCAGATTCCACAGAAATAAGGCTAGCAAAGAGATCCACGAAATACAGATGTAACTCTGTGAGATGAATTAACAGAACACTAAGCAGTTTCTCAGAAAGCTTCTTTCCAGATTTCATCGGAGGATATTTCCATTTTCACCATAGCCCTCTAAGGGCTTCCAAATATCACTTTGCCAATTCCACAAGAACTGTCCAGGCGAAATTCTTCTTCTAGGGAAAGCTGTAACTCTGTGAGATGATTTCACAGAACACAAAGAAGTTTCTCAGAAAGCTTCTTTCTCTTTGTTATCGGAGGATATTTCCTTTGGCCCTATGGTCTTCAAAGGGATCCCTAATATCTGTTCTCAGATTCCACAGAAACAAGGCTAGCAAAGAGATCCACGACACACAGATGTAACTCTCTGAGATGAATTAACAGAACACTAAGCAGTATCTCAGAAAGCTTCTTTCTAGGTTTCATCTGAGGATATTTCCTTTTTCACCATAGCCCTCTAAGGGCTTCCAAATATCACTTTGCCAATTCCACAAGAACTGTCTTAGCGAAAGGCTTCTTGAGGGGAAAGCTGTAACTCTGCGAGATGATTTCACAGAACACAAAGAAGTTTCTCAGAAAGCTTCTTTCTCTTTGTTATCGGAGGATATTTCCTTTGGCCTATGGTCTTCAAAGGGATCCGAAATATCTGTTCTCAGATTCCACAGAAATAAGGCTAGCAAAGAGATCCACGAAATACAGATGTAACTCTGTGATACGAATTAACAGAACACTAAGCAGTTTCTCAGAAAGCTTCTTTCCACATTTCGTCTGAGGATATTTCCTTTTTCACCATACCCCTCGATACGCTTACAAATATCACTTTGCCAATTCCACAAGAACTGTCTTAGCGAAAGCCTTCTTGAGGGGAAAGCTGTAACTCTGTGAGATGATTTCACAGAACACAAAGCAGTTTCTCAGAAAGCTTCTTTCTCTTTGTTATCGAAGGATATTTCCTTCGGCCCTATAGTCTTCAAAGGGATCAAAAATATCTGTTTTCAGATACCACAGAAATAAGGCTAGCAAGGAGTTCCACGAAATACAGATGTAACTCTGTGAGATGAATTAACAGAACACTAAGCAGTTTCTCAGAAAGCTTCTTTCCAGATTTCATCTGACGATATTTCCTCTTTCACCATAGCCCTCTATGGGCTTCCAAATATCACTTTGCCAATTCCACAAGAACTGTCTTAGCGAAAGGCTTCTTGAGGGAAAAGCTGTAACTCTGTGAGATGATTTCACAGAACACAAAGAAGTTTCTCAGAAACGTTCTTTCTCTTTGTTATCGGAGGATATTTCCTTTTCCCCTTTTGTCTTCAAAGGGATTCGAAATATCTGTTCTCAGATTCCACAGAAATAAGGCTAGCAAAGAGATCCACGAAATACAGATGTAACTCTGTCAGATGAAATAACAGTACACTAAACAGTGTCTCAGAAATCTTCTTTCCAGATTTCATTTGAGGATATTTCCTTTTTCACCATAGCCCTCTATGGGCTTCGAAATATCACTTTGCCAATTCCACAAGAACTGTCTTAGCGAAAGGCTTCTTGAGGCGAAAGCTGTACCTCTGTGAGATGATTTCACAGAAAACAAAGAAGTTTCTCAGAAAGCTTCTTTCTCTTTGTTATCGGAGGATATTTCCTTTGGCCCTATGGTCTTCAAAGGGATCCGAAATATCTGTTCTCAGATTCCACAGAAATAAGTCTAGCAATGAGATCCACGAAATACAGATGTAACACTGTGAGATGAATTAACAGAACACTAAGCAGTTTCTCAGAAAGCTTCTTTCCAGTTTTCATCTGAGGATATTGCCTTTTTCACCATAGACCTCTATGGGCTTCCAAATATCACTTTGCCAATTCCACAAGAACTGTCTTAGCGAAAGGCTTCTTGCGGGGAAAGCTGTAACTCTGCGAGATGATTTCAAAGAACACAAAGAAGTTTCTCAAAAAGCTTCTTTCTCTTTGTTATCGGAGGATATTTCCTTGGCCCTAGAGTCTTCAAAGGGATCCGAAATATCTGTTTTCAGATTCCACAGAAACAAGGCTAGCAAAGAGATCCACGAAATACAGATGTAACTCTGTGAGATGAATTAACAGAACACTAAGCAGTTTCTCAGAAAGCTTCTTTCCAGATTTCATCTGAGAATATTTCCTTTTTCATCGTAGCCCTCTATGGGCTTCCAAATATCACGTTGCCAATTCCACAAGAACTGTCTTAGCGAAAGGCTTCTTGAGGGGAAAGCTGTAACTCTGTGAGATGATTTCACAGAACATAAAGAAGTTTCTCAGAAAGCTTCTTTCTCTTTGTTATCGGAGGATATTTCCTTTGGCCCTATTGTCTTCAAAGGGATCCGAAATATCTGTTCTCAGATTCCACAGAAATAAGGCTAGCAAAGAGATCCACGAAATAAAGATGTAACACTGTGAGATGAATTAACAGAACACTAAGCAGTTTCTCAGAAAGCTTCTTTCCAGATTTCATCTGTGGATATTTCCTTTTTCAGCATAGCCCTCTATGGGCTTCCAAATATCACTTTGCCAATTCCACAAGAACAGTCTTAGCGAAATGCTTCTTCTAGGGAAAGATGTAACTCTGTGAGATGACTTCACAGAACACAAAGAAGTTTCTCAGAAAGCTTCTTTCTCTTTGTTATCGGAGGATATTGCCTTTGGCCCTATGGTCTTCAAAGGGATCCGAAATATCTGTTCTCAGATTCCACAGAAATAAGGCTAGCAAAGAGATCCACGAAATACAGATGTAACTCTGTGAGATGAATTAACAGAACACTAAGCAGTGTCTCAGAAAACTTCTTTCCAGATTTCATCTGAGGATATTTCCTTTTTCAACATAGCCCTCTATTTGGCAGAGAAATATCACTTTGCCAATTCCACAAGAACTGTCTTAGCGAAAGGCTTCTTGAGGGGAAAGCTGTAACTCTGTGAGATGATTTCACAAAACACAAAGAAGTTTCTCAGAAAGCTTCTTTCTCTTTGTTATCGGAGGATATTTCCTTTGGCCCTTTAGTCTTCAAAGGGATCCGAAATATCTGTTCTCATATTCCACAGAAATAAGGCTAGCAAAGAGATCCACGAAATACAGATGTAACTCTGTGAGATGAATTAACAGAACACTAAGCAGTATCTCAGAAAGCTTCTTTCTAGATTTCATCTGAGGATATTTCCGCTTTCACCATAGCCCTCTATGGGCTTCCAAATATCACTTTGCCAATTCCACAAGAACTGTCTTAGCGAAAGTCTTCTTGAGGGGAAAGCTGTAACTCTGTGAGATGATTTCACCGAACACAAAGAAGTTTATCAGAAAGCCTCTTTCTCTTTGTTATCGGAGGATATTTCCTTTTTTCCCTATAGTCATCAAAGGGAACCGAAATATCTGTTCTCAGATTCCACAGAAAAAAGGCTAGCAAAGAGATCCACGAAATACAGATGTAACTCTGTGAGATGAATTAACAGAACACTAAGCAGTTTCTCAGACAGCTTCTTTCCAGTTTTCATCTGAGGATATTTCCTTTTTCACCATAGACCCCTATGGGTTTCCAAATATCACTTTGCCAATTCCACAAGAACTGTCTTAGCGAAAGGCTTCTTGCGGGGAAAGCTGAAACTCTGCCAGATGATTTCACAGAACACAAAGAAGTTTCTCAGAAAGCTTCTTTCTCTTTGTTATCGGAGGATATTTCCTTTGGCCCTAGAGTCCTCAAAGGGATCCGAAATATCTGTTCTCAGATTCCACAGAAATAAGGCTAGCAAAGAGATCCACGAAATACAGATGTAACTCTGTGAGATGAATTAACAGAACACTAAGCAGTTTCTCAGACAGCTTCTTTCCAGTTTTCATCTGAGGATATTTCCTCTTTCACCATAGCCCTCTATGGGCTTCCAAATATCACTTTGCCGATTCCACAAGAACTGTCTTAGCGAAAGGCTTCTTGAGGGAAAAGCTGTAACTCTGTGAGATGATTTCACAGAACACAAAGAAGTTTCTCAGAAACGTTCTTTCTCTTTGTTATCGGAGGATATTTCCTTTTCCCCTTTTGTCTTCAAAGGGATTCGAAATATCTGTTCTCAGATTCCACAGAAATAAGGCTAGCAAAGAGATCCACGAAATACAGATGTAACTCTGTCAGATGAAATAACAGAACACTAAACAGTGTCTCAGAAATCTTCTTTCCAGATTTCATTTGAGGATATTTCCTTTTTCACCATAGCCCTCTATGGGCTTCGAAATATCACTTTGCCAATTCCACAAGAACTGTCTTAGCGAAAGGCTTCTTGAAGGGAAAGCTGTAACTCTGTGAGATGATTTCACAGAACACAAAGAAGTTTCTCAGAAGCTTCTTTCTCTTTGTTATCCGAGGATATTTCCTTTGGCCCTATGGTCTTCAAAGGGATCCGAAATATCTGTTCTCAGATTCCACAGAAATAAGGCTAGCAAAGAGATCCACGAAATACAGATGTAACTCTGTGAGTTGAATTAACAGAACACTAAGCAGTTTCTCAGAAAGCTTCTTTCCAGATTTCATCGGAGGATATTTCCATTTTCACCATAGCCCTCTATGGGCTTCCAAATATCACTTTGCCAATTCCACAAGAACTGTCCAGGCGAAAGGCTTCTTCTAGGGAAAGCTGTAACTCTGTGAGATGATTTCACAGAACACAAAGAAGTTTCTCAGAAAGCTTCTTTCTCTTTGTTATCGGAGGATATTTCCTTTGGCCCTATGGTCTTCAAAGGGATCCCTAATATCTGTTCTCAGATTCCACAGAAATAAGGGTAGCAAAGAGATCCACGACATACAGATGTAACTCTGTGAGATGAATTAACAGAACACTAAGCAGTATCTCAGAAAGCTTCTTTCTAGGTTTCATCTGAGGATATTTCCTTTTTCACCATAGCCCTCTATGGGCTTCCAAATATCACTTTGCCAATTCCACAAGAACTGTCTTAGCGAAAGGCTTCTTGAGGGGAAAGCTGTAACTCTGTGAGTTGATTTCACAGAACACGAAGAAGTTTCTCAGAAAGCTTCTTTCTCTTTGTTATAGGAGGATATTTCCTTTGGCCCTATGGACTTCAAAGGCATCCGAAATATCTGTTCTCAGATTCCACAGAAATAAGGCTAGCAAAGAGATCCACGAAATACAGATGTAACTCTGTGAGACGAATTAACAGAACACTAAGCAGTTTCTCAGAAAGCTTCTTTCCACATTTCGTCTGAGGATATTTCATTTTTCACCATAGCCCTCTATGGGCTTCCAAATATCACTTTACCAATTCCACAAGAAGTGTCTTAGCGAAAGGCTTCTTGAGGGGAAAGCTGTAACTCTGTGAGATGATTTCACAGAACACACGAAAGTTTCTCAGAATGCTTCTTTCTCTTTGTTATCAGAGGATATTTCCTTTGGCCCTTTTGTCTTCAAAGGGATTCGAAATACCTGTTCTCAGATTCCACAGAAATAAGACTAGAAAAGAGATCCACGAAATACAGATGTAACTCTGTCAGATGAAATAACAGTACACTAAGCAGTGTCTCAGAAATCTTCATTCCAGATTTCATCTGCGGATATTTCCTTTTTCACCATAGCCCTCTATGGGCTTCCAAATATCACTTTGCCAATTCCACAAGAACTGTCTTAGCGAAAGGCTTCTTGAGGGGAAAGCTGTAACTCTGTGAGTTGATTTCACAGAACACGAAGAAGTTTCTCAGAAAGCTTCTTTCTCTTTGTTATAGGAGGATATTTCCTTTGGCCCTATGGACTTCAAAGGCATCCGAAATATCTGTTCTCAGATTCCACAGAAATAAGGCTAGCAAAGAGATCCACGAAATACAGATGTAACTCTGTGAGATGAATTAACAGAACACTAAGCAGTTTCTCAGAAAGCTTCTTTCCAGATTTCATCTGAGGATATTTCCTTTTTCACCATAGCCCTCTAAGGGCTTCCAAATATCACTTTGCCAATTCCAGAAGGACTGTCTTAGCGAAAGGCTTCTTGAAGGGAAAGATGTAACTCTGTGAGATGATTTCACAGAACACAAAGAAGTTTCTCAGAAAGCTTCTTTCTCTTTGTTATCCGAGGATATTTCCTTTGGCCCTATGGTCTTCAAAGGGATCCGAAATATCTGTTCTCAGATTTCACAGAAATGAGGCTAGCAAAGAGATCCACGAAATACAGATGTAACTCTGTGAAATGAATTAACAGAACACTAAGCAGTTTCTCAGAAAGCTTCTTTCCAGATTTCATCTGAGGATATTTCCTTTTTCACCATAACCCTCTATGGGCTTCCAAATATGACTTTGCCAATTCCACAAGAACTGTCTTGGCGAAAGGCTTCTTGAGGGGAAAGCTGAAACTCTGTGAGATGATTTCACAGAACACAAAGAAGTTTCTCAGAAAGCTTCTTTCTCTTTCTTATCGGAGGATATTTCCGTTGGCCCCATAGTCTCCAAAGGCATCCGAAATATCTGTTCTCAGATTCCACAGAAATAAGGCTAGCAAAGAGATCCAAGAAATACAGATGTAACTCTGTGAGATGAATTAACAGAACACTAAGCAGTTTCTCAGAAAGCTTCTTTCCAGGTTTCTTCTGACGATATTTCCTTTTTCACCATAGCCCTCTATGGGCTTCCAAATATCACTTTGCCAATTCCACAACAACTGTCTTAGCGAAAGGCTTCTTGAGGGAAAAGCTGTAACTCTTTGAGATGATGTCACAGAACACAAAGAAGTTTCTCAGAAAGCTTCTTTCTCTTTGTTATCGGAGGATATTTCCTTTGGCCCTATAGTCTTCAAAGGGATCCGAAATATATGTTCTCAGATTCCACAGAAATAAGGCTAGCAAAGAGATCCACAAATACAGATGTAACTCTGTGAGATGAATTAACAGAACACTAAGAAGTTTCTAGAAAGCTTCTTTGCAGATTTCATCTGAGGATATTCCTTTTTCACCGTAGCCCTCTATTGGCTTCCAAATATCACTGTGCCAATTCCACAAGAACTGTCTTAGCGAAAGGCTTCTTGAGGGGAAAGCTGTAACTCTGTGAGATGATTTCACAGAACACAAAGAAGTTTCTCAGAAAGCTTCCTTCTCTTTGTTATAGGAGGATATTTCCTTTCGCCCTATGGTCTTCAATGCGATCCGAAATATCTGTTCTCAGATTCCACAGAAATAAGGCTAGCAAAGAGATCCACGAAATACAGATGTAACTCTGTCAGATGAAATAACAGTACACTAAGCAGTGTCTCAGAAATCTTCATTCCAGATTTCATCTGCGGATATTTCCTTTTTCACCATAGCCCTCTATGGGCTTCGAAATATCACTTTGCCAATTCCACAAGAACTGTCTTAGAGAAAGGCTTCTTGAGGCGAAAGCTGTACCTCTGTGAGATAATTTCAAAGAAAACAAAGAAGTTTCTCAGAAAGCTTCTTTCTCTTTGTTATCGGAGGATATTTCCTTTGGCCCTATAGTCTTCATAGGGATCCGAAATATCTGTTCTCAGATTCCACAGAAATAAGGCTAGCAAAGAGATCCACGAAATACAGATGTAACTCTGTGAGATGAATTAACAGAACACTAAGCAGTTTCTCAGAAAGCTTCTTTCCAGTTTTCATCTGAGGATATTTCCTTTTTCACCATAGACCCCTATGGGATTCCAAATATCACTTTGCCAATTCCACAAGAACTGTCTTAGCGAAAGGCTTCTTGCGGGGAAAGCTGTAACTCTGCGAGATGATTTCACAGAACACAAAGAAGTTTCTCAGAAAGCTTCTTTCTCTTTGTTATCGGAGGATATTTCCTTTGGCCCTAGAGTCCTCAAAGGGATCCGAAATATCTGTTCTCAGATTCCACAGAAATAAGGCTAGCAAAGAGATCCACGAAATACAGATGTAACTCTGTGAGATGAATTAACAGAACACTAAGCAGTTTCTCAGAAAGCTTCTTTCCAGATTTCATCTGAGGATATTTATTTTTTTACCATAGCCCTCTAAGGGCTTCCAAATATCACTTTGCCAATTCCACAAGAACTGTCTTAGCGAAAGGCTTCTTGAAGGGAAAGCTGTAACTCTGTGAGATGATTTCACAGAACACAAAGAAGTTTCTCAGAAGCTTCTTTCTCTTTGTTATCCGAGGATATTTCCTTTGGCCCTATGGTCTTCAAAGGGATCCGAAATATCTGTTCTCAGATTCCACAGAAATAAGGCTAGCAAAGAGATCCACGAAATACAGATGTAACTCTGTGAGATGAATTAACAGAACACTAAGCAGTTTCTCAGAAAGCTTCTTTGCAGATTTCATCTGATGATATTTCCTTTTTCACCATAGCCCTCTAAGGGCTTCCAAATATCACTTTGCCAATTCCACAAGAACTGTCTTAGCGAAAGGCTTCTTGAAGGGAAAGCTGTAACTCTGTGAGATGATTTCACAGAACACAAAGAAGTTTCTCAGAAAGCTTCTTTCTCTTTGTTATCCGAGGATATTTCCTTTGGCCCCATGGTCTTCAAAGGGATCCGAAATATCTGTTCTCAGATTCCACAGAAATAAGGCTAGCAAAGAGATCCACGAAATACAGATGTAACTCTGTGAGATGAATTAACAGAACACTAAGCAGTTTCTCAGAAAGCTTCTTTCCAGATTTCATCGGAGGATATTTCCATTTTCACCATAGCCCTCTATGGGCTTCCAAATATCACTTTGCCAATTCCACAAGAACTGTACAGGCGAAAGGCTTCTTCTAGGGAAAGCTCTAACTCTGTGAGATGATTTCACAGAACACAAAGAAGTTTCTCAGAAAGCTTCTTTCTCTTTGTTATCGGAGGATATTTCCTTTGGCCCTATGGTCTTCAAAGGGATCCCTAATATCTGTTCTCAGATTCCACAGAAATAAGGGTAGCAAAGAGATCCACGACATACAGATGTAACTCTGTGAGATGAATTAACAGAACACTAAGCAGTATCTCAGAAAGCTTCTTTCTAGGTTTCATCTGAGGATATTTCCTTTTTCACCATAACCCTCTATGGGCTTCCAAATATCACTTTGCCAATTCCACAAGAACTGTCTTAGCGAAAGGCTTCTTGAGGGGAAAGCTGTAACTCTGTGAGTTGATTTCACAGAACACGAAGAAGTTTCTCAGAAAGCTTCTTTCTCTTTGTTATAGGAGGATATTTCCTTTGGCCCTATGGACTTCAAAGGCATCCGTAATATCTGTTCTCAGATTCCACAGAAATAAGGCTAGCAAAGAGATCCACGAAATACAGATGTAACTCTGTGAGATGAATTAACAGAACACTAAGCAGTTTCTCAGAAAGCTTCTTTCCAGATTTCATCTGAGGATATTTCCTTTTTCACCATAGCCCTCTAAGGGCTTCCAAATATCACTTTGCCAATTCCACAAGAACTGTCTTAGCGAAAGGTTTCTTGAAGGGAAAGCTGTAACTCTGTGAGATGATTTCACAGAACACAAAGAAGTTTCTCAGAAAGCTTCTTTCTCTTTGTTATCCGAGGATATTTCCTTTGGCCCTATGGTCTTCAAAGGGATCCGAAATATCTGTTCTCAGATTGCACAGAAATAAGGCTAGCAAAGAGATCCACGAAATACAGATGTAACTCTGTGAGATGAATTAACAGAACACTAAGCAGTTTCTCAGAAAGCTTCTTTGCAGATTTCATCTGAGGATATTTCCTTTTTCACCATAACCCTCTAAGGGCTTCCAAATATGACTTTGCCAATTCCACAAGAACTGTCTTGGCGAAAGGCTTCTTGAGGGGAAAGCTGAAACTCTGTGAGATGATTTCACAGAACACAAAGAAGTTTCTCAGAAAGCTTCTTTCTCTTTCTTATCGGAGGATATTTCCGTTGGCCCCATAGTCTCCAAAGGCATCCGAAATATCTGTTCTCAGATTCCACAGAAATAAGGCTAGCAAAGAGATCCAAGAAATGCAGATGTAACTCTGTGAGATGAATTAACAGAACACTAAGCAGTTTCTCAGAAAGCTTCTTTCCAGGTTTCTTCTGACGATATTTCCTTTTTCACCATAGCCCTCTATGGGCTTCCAAATATCACTTTGCCAATTCCACAACAACTGTCTTAGCGAAAGGCTTCTTGAGGGGAAAGCTGTAACTCTGTGAGATGATTTCACAGAACACAAAGAAGTTTCTCAGAAAGCTTCCTTCTCTTTGTTATAGGAGGATATTTCCTTTCGCCCTATGGTCTTCAATGGGATCCGAAATATCTGTTCTCAGATTCCACAGAAATAAGGCTAGCAAAGAGATCCACGAAATGCAGATGTAACTCTGTGAGGTGAATTAACAGAACACTAAGCAGTTTCTCAGAAAGCTTCTTTCCAGATTTCATCTGAGGATATTTCCTTTTTCACCATAGCCCTCTAGGGGCTTCCAAATATCACTTTGCCAATTCCACAAGAACTGTCTTAGCGAAAGGCTTCTTGAGGGGAAAGCTGTAACTCTGTGAGATGATTTCACAGAACACAAAGAAGTTTCTCAGAAAGCTTCTTTCTCTTTGTTATCGGCGGATATTTCCTTTTGACCTTTAGTCTTCAAAGGGATCCGAAATATCTGTTCTCAGATTCCACAGAAATAAGGCTAGCAAAGAGATCCACGAAATACGGATGTAACTCTGTGAGATGAATTAACAGAACACTAAGCAGTTTGTAAGAAAGCTTCTTTCCAGATATCATCGGAGGATATTTCCTTTTTCACCATAGCCCTCTAAGGGCTTCCAAATTTCACTTTGACAATTCCACAAGAAATGAATTAGCGAATGTCTTCTTGAGGGGAAAGCTGTAACTCTTGGAGATGATTTCACAGAACACAAGAAGTTTCTCAGAAAGATTCTTTCTCTTAGTTATCGAAGGATATTTCCTTTGACCCTATAGTCTTCAAAGGGATCCGAAATATCTGTTCTCAGATTCCACAGAAATAAGGCTACAAAGAGATCTACGAAATACAGATGTAACTCTGTGAGATGAATTAACAGAACACTAAGCAGTTTCTCAGAAAGCTTATTTCCAGATTTCATCTGAGGATATTTTCTTTTTCACCATAGATCTCTAAGGGCTTCCAAATATCACTTTGCAAATTCCAGAAGACTGTCTTACGAAAGGCTTCTTGCGGGGAAAGCTGTAACTCTGTGAGATGATTTCACAGAACAGAAAGAAGTTTCTCAGAAAGCTTCTTTCTCTTTGTTATCGGAGGATATTTCCTTTGGCCCTATGGTCTTCAAAGGGATGCGAAATATCTGTTCTCAGATTCCACAGAAATAAGGCTAGCAAAGAGATCCACGAAATACAGATGTAACTCTGTGAGATGAATTAACAGAACACTAAGCAGTTTCTCAGAAAGCTTCTTTCCAGATTTCATCTGAGGATATTTCCTTTTTCACCATAGCCCTCTATGGTCTTCCCAATATCACTTTGCCAATTCCACAAGAACTGTCTTAGCGAAAGGCTTCTTCTAGGGAAAGCTGTAACTCTGTGAGATGATTTCACAGAACACAAAGAGGTTTCTCAGAAAGCTTCTTTCTCTTTGTTATCGGAGGATATTTCCTTTGGCCCTATGGTCTTCAAAGGGATCCCTAATATCTGTTCTCAGATTCCACAGAAATAAGGCTAGCAAAGAGATCCAAGAAATACAGATGTAACTGTGTGAGATGAATTAACATAACACTAAGCAGTTTCTCAGAAAGCTTCTTTCCAGATTTCATCTGAGGATATTTCCTTTTTCAGCATAGCCTTCTATGGGTTTCCAAATATCACTTTGCCAATTCCACAAGAACTGTTTAGCGAAAGGCTTCTTGAGGGGAAAGCTGTAACTCTGTGAGATGACTTCACAGAACACAAAGAAGTTTCTCAGAAAGCTTCTTTCTCTTTGTTATCGGAGGATATTTCCTTTGGCCCTATGGTCTTCAAAGGGATCCGAAATATCTGTTCTCAGATTCCACAGAAATAAGGCTAGCAAAGAGATCCCCGAAATACAGATGTAACTCTGTGAGATGAATTAACAGAACAGTAAGCAGTTTCTCAGAAAGCTTCTTTCCAGATTTCATCTGAGGATATTTCCTTTTTCACCATAGCCCTCTATTGGCTTCCAAATATCACTATGACAATTCCACAAGAACTGTCTTAGCGAATGCCTCCTTGTGGGGAAAGCTATAACTCTGTGAGATGATTTCACAGAACACAAAGAAGTTTCTCAGAAAGCTTCTTTCTCTTTCTTATCAGAGGATATTTCCTTTGGCCCTATAGTCTTCAAAAGGATCTGAAATATCTGTTCTCAGATTCCACAGAAATAAGGCTAGCAAAGAGATCCAGGAAATACAGATGTAACTCTGTGAGATGAATTAACAGAACACTAAGCAGTATCTCAGAAAGCTTCTTTCTAGGTTTCATCTGAGGATATTTCCTTTTTCACCATAGCCCTTTATGGGCTTCCAAATATCACTTTGCCAATTCCACAACAACTGTCTTAGCGAAAGGCTTCTTGAAGGGAAAGCAGTAACTCTGTGAGATGATTTCACAGAACACGAAGAAGTTTCTCAGAAAGCTTCTTTCTCTTTGTTATAGGAGGATATTTCCTTTGGCCCTATGGACTTCAAAGGCATCCGAAATATCTGTTCTCAGATTCCACAGAAATAAGGCTAGCAAAGAGATCCACGAAATACAGATGTAACTCTGTGAGATGAATTAACAGAACACTAAGCAGTTTCTCAGAAAGCTTCTTTCCAGATTTCATCTGAGGATATTTCCTTTTTCACCATAGCCCTCTAAGGGCTTCCAAATATCACTTTGCCAATTCCAGAAGGACTGTCTTAGCGAAAGGCTTCTTGAAGGGAAAGATGTAACTCTGTGAGATGATTTCACAGAACACAAAGAAGTTTCTCAGAAAGCTTCTTTCTCTTTGTTATCCGAGGATATTTCCTTTGGCCCTATGGTCTTCAAAGGGATCCGAAATATCTGTTCTCAGATTTCACAGAAATGAGGCTAGCAAAGAGATCCACGAAATACAGATGTAACTCTGTGAAATGAATTAACAGAACACTAAGCAGTTTCTCAGAAAGCTTCTTTCCAGATTTCATCTGAGGATATTTCCTTTTTCACCATAACCCTCTATGGGCTTCCAAATATGACTTTGCCAATTCCACAAGAACTGTCTTGGCGAAAGGCTTCTTGAGGGGAAAGCTGAAACTCTGTGAGATGATTTCACAGAACACAAAGAAGTTTCTCAGAAAGCTTCTTTCTCTTTCTTATCGGAGGATATTTCCGTTGGCCCCATAGTCTCCAAAGGCATCCGAAATATCTGTTCTCAGATTCCACAGAAATAAGGCTAGCAAAGAGATCCAAGAAATACAGATGTAACTCTGTGAGATGAATTAACAGAACACTAAGCAGTTTCTCAGAAAGCTTCTTTCCAGGTTTCTTCTGACGATATTTCCTTTTTCACCATAGCCCTCTATGGGCTTCCAAATATCACTTTGCCAATTCCACAACAACTGTCTTAGCGAAAGGCTTCTTGAGGGAAAAGCTGTAACTCTTTGAGATGATGTCACAGAACACAAAGAAGTTTCTCAGAAAGCTTCTTTCTCTTTGTTATCGGAGGATATTTCCTTTGGCCCTATAGTCTTCAAAGGGATCCGAAATATATGTTCTCAGATTCCACAGAAATAAGGCTAGCAAAGAGATCCACAAATACAGATGTAACTCTGTGAGATGAATTAACAGAACACTAAGAAGTTTCTAGAAAGCTTCTTTGCAGATTTCATCTGAGGATATTCCTTTTTCACCGTAGCCCTCTATTGGCTTCCAAATATCACTGTGCCAATTCCACAAGAACTGTCTTAGCGAAAGGCTTCTTGAGGGGAAAGCTGTAACTCTGTGAGATGATTTCACAGAACACAAAGAAGTTTCTCAGAAAGCTTCCTTCTCTTTGTTATAGGAGGATATTTCCTTTCGCCCTATGGTCTTCAATGCGATCCGAAATATCTGTTCTCAGATTCCACAGAAATAAGGCTAGCAAAGAGATCCACGAAATACAGATGTAACTCTGTCAGATGAAATAACAGTACACTAAGCAGTGTCTCAGAAATCTTCATTCCAGATTTCATCTGCGGATATTTCCTTTTTCACCATAGCCCTCTATGGGCTTCGAAATATCACTTTGCCAATTCCACAAGAACTGTCTTAGAGAAAGGCTTCTTGAGGCGAAAGCTGTACCTCTGTGAGATAATTTCAAAGAAAACAAAGAAGTTTCTCAGAAAGCTTCTTTCTCTTTGTTATCGGAGGATATTTCCTTTGGCCCTATAGTCTTCATAGGGATCCGAAATATCTGTTCTCAGATTCCACAGAAATAAGGCTAGCAAAGAGATCCACGAAATACAGATGTAACTCTGTGAGATGAATTAACAGAACACTAAGCAGTTTCTCAGAAAGCTTCTTTCCAGTTTTCATCTGAGGATATTTCCTTTTTCACCATAGACCCCTATGGGATTCCAAATATCACTTTGCCAATTCCACAAGAACTGTCTTAGCGAAAGGCTTCTTGCGGGGAAAGCTGTAACTCTGCGAGATGATTTCACAGAACACAAAGAAGTTTCTCAGAAAGCTTCTTTCTCTTTGTTATCGGAGGATATTTCCTTTGGCCCTAGAGTCCTCAAAGGGATCCGAAATATCTGTTCTCAGATTCCACAGAAATAAGGCTAGCAAAGAGATCCACGAAATACAGATGTAACTCTGTGAGATGAATTAACAGAACACTAAGCAGTTTCTCAGAAAGCTTCTTTCCAGATTTCATCTGAGGATATTTATTTTTTTACCATAGCCCTCTAAGGGCTTCCAAATATCACTTTGCCAATTCCACAAGAACTGTCTTAGCGAAAGGCTTCTTGAAGGGAAAGCTGTAACTCTGTGAGATGATTTCACAGAACACAAAGAAGTTTCTCAGAAGCTTCTTTCTCTTTGTTATCCGAGGATATTTCCTTTGGCCCTATGGTCTTCAAAGGGATCCGAAATATCTGTTCTCAGATTCCACAGAAATAAGGCTAGCAAAGAGATCCACGAAATACAGATGTAACTCTGTGAGATGAATTAACAGAACACTAAGCAGTTTCTCAGAAAGCTTCTTTGCAGATTTCATCTGATGATATTTCCTTTTTCACCATAGCCCTCTAAGGGCTTCCAAATATCACTTTGCCAATTCCACAAGAACTGTCTTAGCGAAAGGCTTCTTGAAGGGAAAGCTGTAACTCTGTGAGATGATTTCACAGAACACAAAGAAGTTTCTCAGAAAGCTTCTTTCTCTTTGTTATCCGAGGATATTTCCTTTGGCCCCATGGTCTTCAAAGGGATCCGAAATATCTGTTCTCAGATTCCACAGAAATAAGGCTAGCAAAGAGATCCACGAAATACAGATGTAACTCTGTGAGATGAATTAACAGAACACTAAGCAGTTTCTCAGAAAGCTTCTTTCCAGATTTCATCGGAGGATATTTCCATTTTCACCATAGCCCTCTATGGGCTTCCAAATATCACTTTGCCAATTCCACAAGAACTGTACAGGCGAAAGGCTTCTTCTAGGGAAAGCTCTAACTCTGTGAGATGATTTCACAGAACACAAAGAAGTTTCTCAGAAAGCTTCTTTCTCTTTGTTATCGGAGGATATTTCCTTTGGCCCTATGGTCTTCAAAGGGATCCCTAATATCTGTTCTCAGATTCCACAGAAATAAGGGTAGCAAAGAGATCCACGACATACAGATGTAACTCTGTGAGATGAATTAACAGAACACTAAGCAGTATCTCAGAAAGCTTCTTTCTAGGTTTCATCTGAGGATATTTCCTTTTTCACCATAACCCTCTATGGGCTTCCAAATATCACTTTGCCAATTCCACAAGAACTGTCTTAGCGAAAGGCTTCTTGAGGGGAAAGCTGTAACTCTGTGAGTTGATTTCACAGAACACGAAGAAGTTTCTCAGAAAGCTTCTTTCTCTTTGTTATAGGAGGATATTTCCTTTGGCCCTATGGACTTCAAAGGCATCCGTAATATCTGTTCTCAGATTCCACAGAAATAAGGCTAGCAAAGAGATCCACGAAATACAGATGTAACTCTGTGAGATGAATTAACAGAACACTAAGCAGTTTCTCAGAAAGCTTCTTTCCAGATTTCATCTGAGGATATTTCCTTTTTCACCATAGCCCTCTAAGGGCTTCCAAATATCACTTTGCCAATTCCACAAGAACTGTCTTAGCGAAAGGTTTCTTGAAGGGAAAGCTGTAACTCTGTGAGATGATTTCACAGAACACAAAGAAGTTTCTCAGAAAGCTTCTTTCTCTTTGTTATCCGAGGATATTTCCTTTGGCCCTATGGTCTTCAAAGGGATCCGAAATATCTGTTCTCAGATTGCACAGAAATAAGGCTAGCAAAGAGATCCACGAAATACAGATGTAACTCTGTGAGATGAATTAACAGAACACTAAGCAGTTTCTCAGAAAGCTTCTTTGCAGATTTCATCTGAGGATATTTCCTTTTTCACCATAACCCTCTAAGGGCTTCCAAATATGACTTTGCCAATTCCACAAGAACTGTCTTGGCGAAAGGCTTCTTGAGGGGAAAGCTGAAACTCTGTGAGATGATTTCACAGAACACAAAGAAGTTTCTCAGAAAGCTTCTTTCTCTTTCTTATCGGAGGATATTTCCGTTGGCCCCATAGTCTCCAAAGGCATCCGAAATATCTGTTCTCAGATTCCACAGAAATAAGGCTAGCAAAGAGATCCAAGAAATGCAGATGTAACTCTGTGAGATGAATTAACAGAACACTAAGCAGTTTCTCAGAAAGCTTCTTTCCAGGTTTCTTCTGACGATATTTCCTTTTTCACCATAGCCCTCTATGGGCTTCCAAATATCACTTTGCCAATTCCACAACAACTGTCTTAGCGAAAGGCTTCTTGAGGGGAAAGCTGTAACTCTGTGAGATGATTTCACAGAACACAAAGAAGTTTCTCAGAAAGCTTCCTTCTCTTTGTTATAGGAGGATATTTCCTTTCGCCCTATGGTCTTCAATGGGATCCGAAATATCTGTTCTCAGATTCCACAGAAATAAGGCTAGCAAAGAGATCCACGAAATGCAGATGTAACTCTGTGAGGTGAATTAACAGAACACTAAGCAGTTTCTCAGAAAGCTTCTTTCCAGATTTCATCTGAGGATATTTCCTTTTTCACCATAGCCCTCTAGGGGCTTCCAAATATCACTTTGCCAATTCCACAAGAACTGTCTTAGCGAAAGGCTTCTTGAGGGGAAAGCTGTAACTCTGTGAGATGATTTCACAGAACACAAAGAAGTTTCTCAGAAAGCTTCTTTCTCTTTGTTATCGGCGGATATTTCCTTTTGACCTTTAGTCTTCAAAGGGATCCGAAATATCTGTTCTCAGATTCCACAGAAATAAGGCTAGCAAAGAGATCCACGAAATACGGATGTAACTCTGTGAGATGAATTAACAGAACACTAAGCAGTTTGTAAGAAAGCTTCTTTCCAGATATCATCGGAGGATATTTCCTTTTTCACCATAGCCCTCTAAGGGCTTCCAAATTTCACTTTGACAATTCCACAAGAAATGAATTAGCGAATGTCTTCTTGAGGGGAAAGCTGTAACTCTTGGAGATGATTTCACAGAACACAAGAAGTTTCTCAGAAAGATTCTTTCTCTTAGTTATCGAAGGATATTTCCTTTGACCCTATAGTCTTCAAAGGGATCCGAAATATCTGTTCTCAGATTCCACAGAAATAAGGCTACAAAGAGATCTACGAAATACAGATGTAACTCTGTGAGATGAATTAACAGAACACTAAGCAGTTTCTCAGAAAGCTTATTTCCAGATTTCATCTGAGGATATTTTCTTTTTCACCATAGATCTCTAAGGGCTTCCAAATATCACTTTGCAAATTCCAGAAGACTGTCTTACGAAAGGCTTCTTGCGGGGAAAGCTGTAACTCTGTGAGATGATTTCACAGAACAGAAAGAAGTTTCTCAGAAAGCTTCTTTCTCTTTGTTATCGGAGGATATTTCCTTTGGCCCTATGGTCTTCAAAGGGATGCGAAATATCTGTTCTCAGATTCCACAGAAATAAGGCTAGCAAAGAGATCCACGAAATACAGATGTAACTCTGTGAGATGAATTAACAGAACACTAAGCAGTTTCTCAGAAAGCTTCTTTCCAGATTTCATCTGAGGATATTTCCTTTTTCACCATAGCCCTCTATGGTCTTCCCAATATCACTTTGCCAATTCCACAAGAACTGTCTTAGCGAAAGGCTTCTTCTAGGGAAAGCTGTAACTCTGTGAGATGATTTCACAGAACACAAAGAGGTTTCTCAGAAAGCTTCTTTCTCTTTGTTATCGGAGGATATTTCCTTTGGCCCTATGGTCTTCAAAGGGATCCCTAATATCTGTTCTCAGATTCCACAGAAATAAGGCTAGCAAAGAGATCCAAGAAATACAGATGTAACTGTGTGAGATGAATTAACATAACACTAAGCAGTTTCTCAGAAAGCTTCTTTCCAGATTTCATCTGAGGATATTTCCTTTTTCAGCATAGCCTTCTATGGGTTTCCAAATATCACTTTGCCAATTCCACAAGAACTGTTTAGCGAAAGGCTTCTTGAGGGGAAAGCTGTAACTCTGTGAGATGACTTCACAGAACACAAAGAAGTTTCTCAGAAAGCTTCTTTCTCTTTGTTATCGGAGGATATTTCCTTTGGCCCTATGGTCTTCAAAGGGATCCGAAATATCTGTTCTCAGATTCCACAGAAATAAGGCTAGCAAAGAGATCCCCGAAATACAGATGTAACTCTGTGAGATGAATTAACAGAACAGTAAGCAGTTTCTCAGAAAGCTTCTTTCCAGATTTCATCTGAGGATATTTCCTTTTTCACCATAGCCCTCTATTGGCTTCCAAATATCACTATGACAATTCCACAAGAACTGTCTTAGCGAATGCCTCCTTGTGGGGAAAGCTATAACTCTGTGAGATGATTTCACAGAACACAAAGAAGTTTCTCAGAAAGCTTCTTTCTCTTTCTTATCAGAGGATATTTCCTTTGGCCCTATAGTCTTCAAAAGGATCTGAAATATCTGTTCTCAGATTCCACAGAAATAAGGCTAGCAAAGAGATCCAGGAAATACAGATGTAACTCTGTGAGATGAATTAACAGAACACTAAGCAGTATCTCAGAAAGCTTCTTTCTAGGTTTCATCTGAGGATATTTCCTTTTTCACCATAGCCCTTTATGGGCTTCCAAATATCACTTTGCCAATTCCACAACAACTGTCTTAGCGAAAGGCTTCTTGAAGGGAAAGCAGTAACTCTGTGAGATGATTTCACAAAACACAAAGAAGTTTCTCCGAAAGCTTCTTTCTCTTTGTTATCGGAGGATATTTCGTTTGGCCCTATGGTCTTCAAAGGGATCCGAAATATCTGTTCTCAGATTCCACAGAAATAAGGCTAGCAAAGAGATCCACGAAATGCAGATGTAAGTCTGTGAGATGAATTAACAGAACACTAAGCAGTATCTCAGAAAGCTTTTTCTAGGTTTCATCTGAGGATATTTCCTTTTTCACCATAGCCCTCTAAGGGCTTCCAAATATCACTTTGCCAATTCCACAAGAAGTGCCTTAGCGAAAGGCTTCTTGAGGGGAATGCTGTAACTCTGCGAGATGATTTCACAGAACACAAAGAAGTTTCTCAGAAAGCTTCTTTCTCTTTGTTATCGGAGGATATTTCCTTTGGCCTATTGTCTTCAAAGGGATCCGAAATATCTGTTCTCAGATTCCACAGAAATAAGGCTAGCAAAGAGATCCACGAAATACAGATGTAACTCTGTGATACGAATTAACAGAACACTAAGCAGTTTCTCAGAAAGCTTCTTTCCACATTTCGTCTGTGGATATTTCCTTTTTCACCATACCCCTCGATACGCTTACAAATATCACTTTGCCAATTCCACAAGAACTGTCTTAGCGAAAGCCTTCTTGAGGGGAAAGCTGTAACTCTGTGAGATGATTTCACAGAACACAAAGCAGTTTCTCAGAAAGCTTCCTTCTCTTTGTTATCGAAGGATATTTCCTTTGGCCCTATAGTCTTCAAAGGGATCAAAAATATCTGTTTTCAGATACCACAGAAATGAGGCTAGCAAAGAGTTCCACGAAATACAGATGTAACTCTGTGAGATGAATTAACAGAACACTAAGCAGTTTCTCAGAAAGCTTCTTTCCAGATTTCATCTGACGATATTTCCTCTTTCACCATAGCCCTCTATGGGCTTCCAAATATCACTTTGCCAATTCCACAAGAACTGTCTTAGCGAAAGGCTTCTTGAGGGAAAAGCTGTAACTCTGTGAGATGATTTCACAGAACACAAAGAAGTTTCTCAGAAACGTTCTTTCTCTTTGTTATCGGAGGATATTTCCATTTCCCCTTTTGTCTTCAAAGGGATTCGAAATATCTGTTCTCAGATTCCACAGAAATAAGGCTAGCAAAGAGATCCACGAAATACAGATGTAACTCTGTCAGATGAAATAACAGTACACTAAGCAGTGTCTCAGAAATCTTCTTTCCAGATTTCATTTGAGGATATTTCCTTTTTCACCATAGCCCTCTATGGGCTTCGAAATATCACTTTGCCAATTCCATAAGAACTGTCTTAGCGAAAGGCTTCTTGAGGCGAAAGCTGTACCTCTGTGAGATGATTTCACAGAAAACAAAGAAGTTTCTCAGAAAGCTTCTTTCTCTTTGTTATCGGAGGATATTTCCTTTGGCCCTATTGTCTTCAAAGGGATCCGAAATATCTGTTCTCAGATTCCACAGAAATAAGGCTAGCAAAGAGATCCACGAAATAAAGATGTAACACTGTGAGATGAATTAACAGAACACTAAGCAGTTTCTCAGAAAGCTTCTTTCCAGATTTCATCTGTGGATATTTCCTTTTTCAGCATAGCCCTCTATGGGTTTCCAAATATCACTTTGCCAATTCCACAAGAACTGTCTTAGCGAAAGGCTTCTTGAGGAGAAAGCTGTAACTCTGTGAGATGATTTCACAGAACACAAAGAAGTTTCTCAGAAAGCTTCTTTCTCTTTCTTATCAGAGGATATTTCCTTTGGCCCTATAGTCTTCAAAAGGATCCGAAATATCTGTTCTCAGATTCCACAGAAATAAGACTAGCAAAGAGATCCACGAAATACAGATGTAACTCTGTGAGATGAATTAACAGAACACTAAGCAGTTTCTCAGAAAGCTTCTTTCCAGATTTCATCTGAGGATATTTCCTCTTTCACCATAGCCCTCTGTGGGCTTCCAAATATCACTTTGCCAATTCCACAAGATCTGTCTTAGCGAACGGCTTCTTGAGGGAAAACTGTAACTCTGTGAGATGATTTCACAGAACACAAAGAAGTTTCTCAGAAACGTTCTTTCTCTTTGTTATCGGAGGATATTTCCTTTGGCCCTATGGTCTTCAAAGGCATCCGAAATATCTGTTCTCAGATTCCACAGAAATAAGGCTAGCAAAGAGATCCTCGAAATACAGATGTAACTCTGTCAGATGAACTAACAGAACACTAAACAGTGTCTCAGAAAGCTTCTTTTCAGATTTCATCTGAGGATATTTCCTTTTTCAACATAGCCCTCTATGGGCTTCGAAATATCACTTTGCCAATTCCACAAGAAGTGCCTTAGCGAAAGGCTTCTTGAGTGGAAAGCTGTAACTCTACGAGATGATTTCACAGAACACAAAGTAGTTTCTCAGAAAGCTTCTTTCTCTTTGTTATCGGAGGACATTTCCTTTGGCCCTTATGGTCTTCAAAGGGATCCGAAATATCCGCTCTCAGATTCCACAGAAATAAGGCGAGCAAAAAGATCCACGAAATACAGATGTAACTCTGTGAGATGAATTAACAGAACACGAAGCAGTTTCTCAGAAAGCTTCTTTCCAGATTTCATCTGAGGATATTTAACTTTTCACCATAGTCCTCTATGGGCTTCCCAATATCACTTTGCCAATTCCACAAGAACAGTCTTAGCGAAAGGCTTCTTGAGGGGAAAGCTGTAACTCTGTGAGATGATTTCACAGAGCAGAAAGAAGTTTCTCAGAAAGCTTCTTTCTCTTTGTTATCGGAGGATATTCCCTTTGGCCCTATGGTCTTCAAAGGGATCCGAAATATCTGTTCTCAGATTCCACAGAAATAAGGCTAGCAAAGAGATCCACGAAACACAGATGTAACTCTGTGAGATGAATTAACAGAACACTAAGCAGTTTCTCAAAAAGCTTCTTTCCAGATTTCATCTGTGGATATTTCCTTTTTCACCATAGCCCTCTATGGGCTTTCAAATATCACTTTGCCAATTCCACAAGAACAGTCTTAGCGAAAGGCTTCTTCTAGGGAAAGCTGTAACTCTGTGAGATGATTTCACAGAACACAAAGAGGTTTCTCAGAAAGCTTCTTTCTCTTTGTTATCGGAGGATATTTCCTTTGGCCCTATGGTCTTCAAAGGGATCCCTAATATCTGTTCTCAGATTCCACAGAAATAAGGCTAGCAAAGAGATCCAAGAAATACAGATGTAACTGTGTGAGATGAATTAACATAACACTAAGCAGTTTCTCAGAAAGCTTCTTTCCAGATTTCATCTGAGGATATTTCCTTTTTCAGCATAGCCTTCTATGGGTTTCCAAATATCACTTTGCCAATTCCACAAGAACTGTTTAGCGAAAGGCTTCTTGAGGGGAAAGCTGTAACTCTGTGAGATGATTTCACAGAACACAAAGAAGTTTCTCAGAAAGCTTCTTTCTCTTTGTTATCGGAGGATATTTCCTTTGGCCCTATGGTCTTCAAAGGGATCCGAAATATCTGTTCTCAGATTCCACAGAAATAAGGCTAGCAAAGAGATCCCCGAAATACAGATGTAACTCTGTGAGATGAATTAACAGAACAGTAAGCAGTTTCTCAGAAAGCTTCTTTCCAGATTTCATCTGAGGATATTTCCTTTTTCACCATAGCCCTCTATTGGCTTCCAAATATCACTATGACAATTCCACAAGAACTGTCTTAGCGAATGCCTCCTTGTGGGGAAAGCTATAACTCTGTGAGATGATTTCACAGAACACAAAGAAGTTTCTCAGAAAGCTTCTTTCTCTTTCTTATCAGAGGATATTTCCTTTGGCCCTATAGTCTTCAAAAGGATCTGAAATATCTGTTCTCAGATTCCACAGAAATAAGGCTAGCAAAGAGATCCAGGAAATACAGATGTAACTCTGTGAGATGAATTAACAGAACACTAAGCAGTATCTCAGAAAGCTTCTTTCTAGGTTTCATCTGAGGATATTTCCTTTTTCACCATAGCCCTCTATGGGCTTCCAAATATCACTTTGCCAATTCCACAACAACTGTCTTAGCGAAAGGCTTCTTGAAGGGAAAGCAGTAACTCTGTGAGATGATTTCACAAAACACAAAGAAGTTTCTCCGAAAGCTTCTTTCTCTTTGTTATCGGAGGATATTTCGTTTGGCCCTATGGTCTTCAAAGGGATCCGGAATATCTGTTCTCAGATTCCACAGAAATAAGGCTAGCAAAGAGATCCACGAAATGCAGATGTAAGTCTGTGAGATGAATTAACAGAACACTAAGCAGTATCTCAGAAAGCTTTTTCTAGGTTTCATCTGAGGATATTTCCTTTTCACCATAGCCCTCTAAGGGCTTCCAAATATCACTTTGCCAATTCCACAAGAAGTGCCTTAGCGAAAGGCTTCTTGAGGGGAATGCTGTAACTCTGCGAGATGATTTCACAGAACACAAAGAAGTTTCTCAGAAAGCTTCTTTCTCTTTGTTATCGGAGGATATTTCCTTTGGCCTATGGTCTTCAAAGGAATCCGAAATATCTGTTCTCAGATTCCACAGAAATAAGGCTAGCAAAGAGATCCACGAAATACAGATGTAACTCTGTGATACGAATTAACAGAACACTAAGCAGTTTCTCAGAAAGCTTCTTTCCACATATCGTCTGAGGATATATCCTTTTTCACCATACCCCTCGATACGCTTACAAATATCACTTTGCCAATTCCACAAGAACTGTCTTAGCGAAAGCCTTCTTGAGGGGAAAGCTGTAACTCTGTGAGATGATTTCACAGAACACAAAGCAGTTTCTCAGAAAGCTTCCTTCTCTTTGTTATCGAAGGATATTTCCTTTGGCCCTATAGTCTTCAAAGGGATCAAAAATATCTGTTTTCAGATACCACAGAAATAAGGCTAGCAAAGAGTTCCACGAAATACAGATGTAACTCTGTGAGATGAATTAACAGAACACTAAGCAGTTTCTCAGAAAGCTTCTTTCCAGATTTCATCTGACGATATTTCCTCTTTCACCATAGCCCTCTATGGGCTTCCAAATATCACTTTGCCAATTCCACAAGAACTGTCTTAGCGAAAGGCTTCTTGAGGGAAAAGCTGTAACTCTGTGAGATGATTTCACAGAACACAAAGAAGTTTCTCAGAAACGTTCTTTCTCTTTGTTATCGGAGGATATTTCCATTTCCCCTTTTGTCTTCAAAGGGATTCGAAATATCTGTTCTCAGATTCCACAGAAATAAGGCTAGCAAAGAGATCCACGAAATACAGATGTAACTCTGTCAGATGAAATAACAGTACACTAAGCAGTGTCTCAGAAATCTTCTTTCCAGATTTCATTTGAGGATATTTCCTTTTTCACCATAGCCCTCTATGGGCTTCGAAATATCACTTTGCGAATTCCATAAGAACTGTCTTAGCGAAAGGCTTCTTGAGGCGAAAGCTGTACCTCTGTGAGATGATTTCACAGAAAACAAAGAAGTTTCTCAGAAAGCTTCTTTCTCTTTGTTATCCGAGGATATTTCCTTTGGCCCTATGGTCTTCAAAGGGATCCGAAATATCTGTTCTCAGATTCCACAGAAATAAGTCTAGCAATGAGATCCACGAAATACAGATGTAACACTGTGAGATGAATTAACAGAACACTAAGCAGTTTCTCAGAAAGCTTCTTTCCAGTTTTCATCTGAGGATATTTCCTTTTTCACCATAGACCTCTATGGGCTTCCAAATATCACTTTGCCAATTCCACAAGAACTGTCTTAGGGAAAGGCTTCTTGCGGGTAAAGCTGTAACTCTGCGAGATGATTTCACAGAACACAAAGAAGTTTCTCAGAAAGCTTCTTTCTCTTTGTTATCGGAGGATATTTCCTTTGGCCCCAGAGTCTTCAAAGGGATCCGAAATATCTGTTTTCAGATTCCACAGAAACAAGGCTAGCAAAGGGATCCACGAAATACAGATGTAACTCTGTGAGATGAATTAACAGAACACTAAGCAGTTTCTCAGAAAGCTTCTTTCCAGATTTCATCTGAGGATATTTCCTTTTTCATCGTAGCCCTCTATGGGCTTCCAAATATCACGTTGCCAATTCCACAAGAACTGTCTTAGCGAAAGGCTTCTTGAGGGGAAAGCTGTAACTCTGTGAGATGATTTCACAAAACATAAAGAAGTTTCTCAGAAAGCTTCTTTCTCTTTGTTATCGGAGGATATTTCCTTTGGCCCTATTGTCTTCAAAGGGATCCGAAATATCTGTTCTCAGATTCCACAGAAATAAGGCTAGCAAAGAGATCCACGAAATAAAGATGTAACACTGTGAGATGAATTAACAGAACACTAAGCAGTTTCTCAGAAAGCTTCTTTCCAGATTTCATCTGTGGATATTTCCTTTTTCAGCATAGCCCTCTATGGGTTTCCAAATATCACTTTGCCAATTCCACAAGAACTGTCTTAGCGAAAGGCTTCTTGAGGAGAAAGCTGTAACTCTGTGAGATGATTTCACAGAACACAAAGAAGTTTCTCAGAAAGCTTCCTTCTCTTTCTTATCAGAGGATATTTCCTTTGGCCCTATAGTCTTCAAAAGGATCCGAAATATCTGTTCTCAGATTCCACAGAAATAAGACTAGCAAAGAGATCCACGAAATACAGATGTAACTCTGTGAGATGAATTAACACAACACTAAGCAATTTCTCAGAAAGCTTCTTTCCAGATTTCATCTGAGGATATTTCCTCTTTCACCATAGCCCTCTGTGGGCTTCCAAATATCACTTTGCCAATTCCACAAGATCTGTCTTAGCGAAAGGCTTCTTGAGGGAAAACTGTAACTCTGTGAGATGATTTCACAGAACACAAAGAAGTTTCTCAGAAACGTTCTTTCTCTTTGTTATCGGAGGATATTTCCTTTGGCCCTATGGTCTTCAAAGGCATCCGAAATATCTGTTCTCAGATTCCACAGAAATAAGGCTAGCAAAGAGATCCTCGAAATACAGATGTAACTCTGTCAGATGAACTAACAGAACACTAAACAGTGTCTCAGAAATCTTCTTTTCAGATTTCATCTGAGGATATTTCCTTTTTCAACATAGCCCTCGATGGGCTTCGAAATATCACTTTGCCAATTCCACAAGAAGTGCCTTAGCGAAAGGCTTCTTGAGTGGAAAGCTGTAACTCTACGAGATGATTTCACAGAACACAAAGTAGTTTCTCAGAAAGCTTCTTTCTCTTTGTTATCGGAGGATATTTCCTTTGGCCCTTATGGTCTTCAAAGGGATCCGAAATATCCGCTCTCAGATTCCACAGAAATAAGGCGAGCAAAAAGATCCACGAAATACAGATGTAACTCTGTGAGATGAATTAACAGAACACTAAGCAGTTTCTCAGAAAGCTTCTTTCCAGATTTCATCTGAGGATATTTAACTTTTCACCATAGTCCTCTATGGGCTTCCCAATATCACTTTGCCAATTCCACAAGAACAGTCTTAGCGAAAGGCTTCTTGAGGGGAAAGCTGTAACTCTGTGAGATGATTTCACAGAGCAGAAAGAAGTTTCTCAGAAAGCTTCTTTCTCTTTGTTATCGGAGGATATTCCCTTTGGCCCTATGGTCTTCAAAGGGATCCGAAATATCTGTTCTCAGATTCCACAGAAATAAGGCTAGCAAAGAGATCCACGAAACACAGATGTAACTCTGTGAGATGAATTAACAGAACACTAAGCAGTTTCTCAAAAAGCTTCTTTCCAGATTTCATCTGTGGATATTTCCTTTTTCACCATAGCCCTCTATGGGCTTCCAAATATCACTTAGCCAATTCCACAAGAACAGTCTTAGCGAAAGGCTTCTTCTAGGGAAAGATGTAACTCTGTGAGATGACTTCACAGAACACAAAGAAGTTTCTCAGAAAGCTTCTTTCTCTTTGTTATCGGAGGATATTTCCTTTGGCCCTATGGTCTTCAAAGGGATCCGAAATATCTGTTCTCAGATTCCACAGAAATAAGGCTAGCAAAGAGATCCACGAAATACAGATGTAACTCTGTGAGATGAATTAACAGAACACTAAGCAGTGTCTCAGAAAACTTCTTTCCAGATTTCATCTGAGGATATTTCCTTTTTCAACATAGCCCTCTATTTGGCAGCGAAATATCACTTTGCCAATTCCACAAGAACTGTCTTAGCGAAAGGCTTTTGAGGGGAAAGCTGTAACTCTGTGAGATGATTTCACAAAACACAAAGAAGTTTCTCAGAAAGCTTCTTTCTCTTTGTTATCGGAGGATATTTCCTTTGGCCCTTTAGTCTTCAAAGGGATCCGAAATATCTGTTCTCATATTCAACAGAAATAAGGCTAGCAAAGAGATCCACAAAATACAGATGTAACTCGGTGAGATGAATTAACAGAACACTAAGCAGTATCTCAGAAAGCTTCTTTCTAGATTTCATCTGAGGATATTTCCGCTTTCACCATAGCCCTCTATGGGCTTCCAAATATCACTTTGCCAATTCCACAAGAACTGTCTTATCGAAAGTCGTCTTGAGGGGAAAGCTGTAACTCTGTGAGATGATTTCACCGAACACAAAGAAGTTTATCAGAAAGCTTCTTTCTCTTTGTTATCGGAGGATATTTCCTTTTTTCCCTATAGTCATCAAAGGGAACCGAAATATCTGTTCTCAGATTCAACAGAAATAAGGCGAGCAAAGAGATCCACGAAATACAGATGTAACTCTGTCAGATGAATTAACAGAACACTAAGCAGTACCTCAGAAAGCTTCTTTCCAGATTTCATCTGAGGATATTTCCTTTTTCACCATAGCCCTCTATGGGCTTCCAAATATCACTTTGCCTATTCCACAAGAAGTGCCTTTGCGAAAGGCTTCTTGAGGGGAAAGCTGTAACTCTGCGAGATGATTTCACAGAACACAAAGAAGTTTCTAGAAAGCTTCTTTCTCTTTGTTATCGGAGGATATTTCCTTTGGCCCTATAGTCTTCAAAGGGATCCGAAATATCTGTTCTCAGATTCCACAGAAATAAGGCTAGCAAAGATATCCAAGAAATACAGATGTAACTCTGTGAGACGAATTAACAGAACACTAAGCAGTTTCTCAGAAAGCTTCTTTCCACATTTCGTCTGAGGATATTTCATTTTTCACCATAGCCCTCTATGGGCTTCCAAATATCACTTTACCAATTCCACAAGAAGTGTCTTAGCGAAAGGCTTCTTGAGGGGAAAGCTGTAACTCTGTGAGATGATTTCACAGAACACACGAAAGTTTCTCAGAATGCTTCTTTCTCTTTTTTATCAGAGGATATTTCCTTTGGCCCTTTTGTCTTCAAAGGGATTCGAAATACCTGTTCTCAGATTCCACAGAAATAAGGCTAGCAAAGAGATCCACGAAATACAGATGTAACTCTGTCAGATGAAATAACAGTACACTAAGCAGTGTCTCAGAAATCTTCATTCCAGATTTCATCTGAGGATATTTCCTTTTTCACCATAGCCCTCTATGGGCTTCGAAATATCACTTTGCCAATTCCACAAGAACTGTCTTAGAGAAAGGCTTCTTGAGGCGAAAGCTGTACCTCTGTGAGATGATTTCACAGAAAACAAAGAAGTTTCTCAGAAAGCTTCTTTCTCTTTGTTATCCGAGGATATTTCCTTTGGCCCTATGGTCTTCAAAGGGATCCGAAATATCTGTTCTCAGATTCCACAGAAATAAGTCTAGCAATGAGATCCACGAAATACAGATGTAACACTGTGAGATGAATTAACAGAACACTAAGCAGTTTCTCAGAAAGCTTCTTTCCAGTTTTCATCTGAGGATATTTCCTTTTTCACCATAGACCTCTATGGGCTTCCAAATATCACTTTGCCAATTCCACAAGAACTGTCTTAGCGAAAGGCTTCTTGCGGGGAAAGCTGTAACTCTGCGAGATGATTTCACAGAACACAAAGAAGTTTCTCAGAAAGCTTCTTTCTCTTTGTTATCGGAGGATATTTCCTTTGGCCCCAGATTCTTCAAAGGGATCCGAAATATCTGTTTTCAGATTCCACAGAAACAAGGCTAGCAAAGGGATCCACGAAATACAGATGTAACTCTGTGAGATGAATTAACAGAACACTAAGCAGTTTCTCAGAAAGCTTCTTTCCAGATTTCATCTGAGGATATTTCCTTTTTCATCGTAGCCCTCTATGGGCTTCCAAATATCACGTTGCCAATTCCACAAGAACTGTCTTAGCGAAAGGCTTCTTGAGGGGAAAGCTGTAACTCTGTGAGATGATTTCACAAAACATAAACAAGTTTCTCAGAAAGCTTCTCTCTCTTTGTTATCGGAGGATATTTCCTTTGGCCCTATGGTCTTCAAAGGCATCCGAAATATCTGTTCTCAGATTCCACAGAAATAAGGCTAGCAAAGAGATCCTCGAAATACAGATGTAACTCTGTCAGATGAACTAACAGAACACTAAACAGTGTCTCAGAAAGCTTCTTTTCAGATTTCATCTGAGGATATTTCCTTTTTCAACATAGCCCTCTATGGGCTTCGAAATATCACTTTGCCAATTCCACAAGAAGTGCCTTAGCGAAAGGCTTCTTGAGTGGAAAGCTGTAACTCTACGAGATGATTTCACAGAACACAAAGTAGTTTCTCAGAAAGCTTCTTTCTCTTTGTTATCGGAGGATATTTCCTTTGGCCCTTATGGTCTTCTAAGGGATCCGAAATATCCGCTCTCAGATTCCACAGAAATAAGGCGAGCAAAAAGATCCACGAAATACAGATGTAACTCTGTGAGATGAATTAACAGAACACTAAGCAGTTTCTCAGAAAGCTTCTTTCCAGATTTCATCTGAGGATATTTAACTTTTCACCATAGTCCTCTATGGGCTTCCCAATATCACTTTGCCAATTCCACAAGAACAGTCTTAGCGAAAGGCTTCTGGAGGGGAAAGCTGTAACTTTGTGAGATGATTTCACAGAGCAGAAACAAGTTTCTCAGAAAGCTTCTTTCTCTTTGTTATCGGAGGATATTCCCTTTGACCCTATGGTCTTCAAAGGGATCCGAAATATCTGTTCTCAGATTCCACAGAAATAAGGCTAGCAAAGAGATCCACGAAACACAGATATAACTCTGTGAGATGAATTAACAGAACACTAAGCAGTTTCTCAAAAAGCTTCTTTCCAGATTTCATCTGTGGATATTTCCTTTTTCACCATAGCCCTCTAGGGGCTTCCAAATATCACTTTGCCAATTCCACAAGAACAGTCTTAGCGAAAGGCTTCTTCTAGGGAAAGATGTAACTCTGTGAGATGACTTCACAGAACACAAAGAAGTTTCTCAGAAAGCTTCTTTCTCTTTGTTATCGGAGGATATTTCCTTTGGCCCTATGGTCTTCAAAGGGATCCGAAATATCTGTTCTCAGATTCCACAGAAATAAGGCTAGCAAAGAGATCCACGAAATACAGATGTAACTCTGTGAGATGAATTAACAGAACACTAAGCAGTGTCTCAGAAAACTTCTTTCCAGATTTCATCTGAGGATATTTCCTTTTTCAACATAGCCCTGTATTTGGCAGCGAAATATCACTTTGCCAATTCCACAAGAACTGTCTTAGCGAAAGGCTTTTGAGGGGAAAGCTGTAACTCTGTGAGATGATTTCACAAAACACAAAGAAGTTTCTCAGAAAGCTTCTTTCTCTTTGTTATCGGAGGATATTTCCTTTGGCCCTTTATTCTTCAAAGGGATCCGAAATATCTGTTCTCATATTCCACAGAAATAAGGCTAGCAAAGAGATCCACGAAATACAGATGTAACTCGGTGAGATGAATTAACAGAACACT
This sequence comes from Macaca fascicularis, assembly GCF_037993035.2. Lineage (NCBI taxonomy): Eukaryota > Metazoa > Chordata > Mammalia > Primates > Cercopithecidae > Macaca > Macaca fascicularis. Next base: position 35,178,833 of record NC_088389.1, read on the forward strand.
AAGCAGTATCTCAGAAAGCTTCTTTCTAGATTTCATCTGAGGATATTTCCGCTTTCACCATAGCCCTCTATGGGCTTCCAAATATCACTTTGCCAATTCCACAAGAACTGTCTTATCGAAAGTCGTCTTGAGGGGAAAGCTGTAACTCTGTGAGATGATTTCACCGAACACAAAGAAGTTTATCAGAAAGCTTCTTTCTCTTTGTTATCGGAGGATATTTCCTTTTTTCCCTATAGTCATCAAAGGGAACCGAAATATCTGTTCTCAGATTCAACAGAAATAAGGCGAAAAGAGATCCACGAAATACAGATGTAACTCTGTGAGATGAATTAACAGAACACTAAGCAGTACCTCAGAAAGCTTCTTTTCAGATTTCATCTGAGGATATTTCCTTTTTCACCATAGCCCTCTATGGGCTTCCAAATATCACTTTGCCTATTCCACAAGAAGTGCCTTTGCGAAAGGCTTCTTGAGGGGAAAGCTGTAACTCTGCGAGATGATTTCACAGAACACAAAGAAGTTTCTCAGAAAGCTTCTTTCTCTTTGTTATCGGAGGATATTTCCTTTGGCCCTATAGTCTTCAAAGGGATCCGAAATATCTGTTCTCAGATTCCACAGAAATAAGGCTAGCAAAGACATCCAAGAAATACAGATGTAACTCTGTGAGACGAATTAACAGAACACTAAGCAGTTTCTCAGAAAGCTTCTTTCCACATTTCGTCTGAGGATATTTCATTTTTCACCATAGCCCTCTATGGGCTTCCAATTATCACTTTACCAATTCCACAAGAAGTGTCTTAGCGAAAGACTTCTTGAGGGGAAAGCTGTAACTCTGTGAGATGATTTCACAGAACACACGAAAGTTTCTCAGAATGCTTCTTTCTCTTTGTTATCAGAGGATATTTCCTTTGGCCCTTTTGTCTTCAAAGGGATTCGAAATACCTGTTCTCAGATTCCACAGAAATAAGGCTAGCAAAGAGATCCACGAAATACAGATGTAACTCTGTCAGATGAAATAACAGTACACTAAGCAGTGTCTCAGAAATCTTCATTCCAGATTTCATCTGAGGATATTTCCTTTTTCACCATAGCCCTCTATGGGCTTCGAAATATCACTTTGCCAATTCCACAAGAACTGTCTTAGAGAAAGGCTTCTTGAGGCGAAAGCTGTACCTCTGTGAGATGATTTCACAGAACACAAAGAAGTTTCTCAGAAAGCTTCTTTCTCTTTGTTATCGGAGGATATTTCCTTTGGCCCTATAGTCTTCAAAGGGATCCGAAATATCTGTTCTCAGATTCCACAGAAATAAGGCTAGCAAAGAGATCCACGAAATACAGATGTAACTCTGTGAGATGAATTAACAGAACACTAAGCAGTTTCTCAGAAAGCTTCTTTCCAGTTTTCATCTGAGGATATTTCCTTTTTCACCATAGACCCCTATGGGTTTCCAAATATCACTTTGCCAATTCCACAAGAACTGTCTTAGCGAAAGGCTTCTTGCGGGGAAAGCTGTAACTCTGCGAGATGATTTCACAGAACACAAAGAAGTTTCTCAGAAAGCTTCTTTCTCTTTGTTATCTGAGGATATTTCCTTTGGCCCTAGAGTCCTCAAAGGGATCCGAAATATCTGTTCTCAGATTCCACAGAAATAAGGCTAGCAAAGAGATCCACGAAATACAGATGTAATTCTGTGAGATGAATTAACAAAACACTAAGCAGTTTCTCAGAAAGCTTCTTTCCAGATTTCATCTGAGGATATTTCCTTTTTCAGCGTAGCCCTCTATGGGCTTCCAAATATCACGTTGCCAATTCCACAAGAACTGTCTTAGCGAAAGGCTTCTTGAGAGGAAAGCTGTAACTCTGTGAGATGATTTCAGAGAACATAAAGAAGTTTCTCAGAAAGCTTCTTTCTCTTTGTTATCGGAGGATATTTCCTTTGGCCCTATGGTCTTCTGAGGGATCCCAAATATCTGTTCTCAGATTCCACAGAAATAAGGCTAGCAAAGAGATCCATGAAATACAGATGTAACTCTGTGAGATGAATTAACAGAACACTAAGCAGTTTCTCAGAAAGCTTCTTTCCAGATTTCATCTGAGGATATTTGCTTTTTCACCCTAGCCCTCTATGGGTTTCCAAATATCACTTTGCCAATTCCACAAGAACTGTCTTAGCGAAAGGCTTCTTGAGTGGAAAGCTGTAACTCTGTGAGATGATTTCACAGAACACAAAGTTTCTCAGAAAGCTTCTTTCTCTTTTTTATGGGAGGATATTTCCTTTGGCCCTATAGTCTTCAAGGGATCCGAAATGTCTGTTCTCAGATTCCACGGAAATAAGGCTAGCAAAGAGATCCACGAAATACAGATGTAACTCTGTGAGATGAGTTAACAGAACACTAAGCAGTTTCTCAGAAAGCTTCTATCCAGATTTCATCTGAGGATATTTCCTTTTTCACCACAGCCCACTATGGGCTTCGAAATATCACTTTGCCAATTCCACAAGAACTGTCTTAGCGAAAGGCTTCTTGAGGGGAAAGCTGTAACTCTGTGAGATGATTTCACAGAACACAAAGAAGTTTCTCAGAAAACTTCTTTCTCTTTGTTAACGGAGGATATTTCCTTTGGCCCTATAGTCTTCAAAGGGATCTAAAATATCTGTTTTCAGATTCCACAGAAACAAGGCTAGCAAAGAGATCCACGAAATACAGATGTAACTCTGTGAGATGAATTAACAGAACACTAAGCAGTTTCTCAGAAAGCTTCTTTCCAGATTTCATCTGAGGATATTTCCTTTTTCACCCTAGCCCTCTATGGGCTTCCAAATATCATGTTGCCAATTCCACAAGAACTGTCATAGCGAAAGGCTTCTTGAGGGGAAAGCTGTAACTCTGTGAGATGATTTCACAGAACATAAAGAAGTTTCTCAGAAAGCTTCTTTCTCTTTGTTATCGGAGGATATTTCCTTTGGCCCTATGGTCTTCAAAGGGATCCGAAATATCTGTTCTCAGATTCCACAGAAATAAGACTAGCAAAGAGATCCACGAAATACAGATGTAACTCTGTGAGATGAATTAACAGAACACTAAGCAGTTTCTCAGAAAGCTTCTTTCCAGATTTCATCTGAGGATATTTCCTTTTCCACCATAGCCCTCTATTGGCTTCCAAATATCACATTGACAATTCCACAAGAACTGTCTTAGCGAATGCCTCCTTGTGGGGAAAGCTGTAACTCTGTGAGATGATTTCACAGAACACAAAGAAGTTTCTCAGAAAGCTTCTTTCTCTTTGTTATCGGAGGATATTTCCTTTGGCCCTATGGTCTTCAAAGGGATCCGAAATATCTGTTCTCAGATTCCACAGAAATAAGACTAGCAAAGAGATCCACGAAATACAGATGTAACTCTGTGAGATGAACTAACAGAACACTAAGCAGTTTCTCAGAAAGCTTCTTTCCAGATTTCATCTGAGGATATTTCCTTTTCCACCATAGCCCTCTATTGGCTTCCAAATATCACTTTGACAATTCCACAAGAACTGTCTTAGCGAATGCCTCCTTGTGGGGAAAGCTGTAACTCTGTGAGATGATTTCACAGAACACAAAGAAGTTTCTCAGAAAGCTTCTTTCTCTTTCTTATCAGAGGATATTTCCTTTGGCCCTATAGTCTTCAAAAGGATCCGAAATATCTGTTCTCAGATTCCACAGAAATAAGGCTAGCAAAGAGATCCACGAAATACAGATGTAACTCTGTGAGATGAATTAACAGAACACTAAGCAGTATCTCAGAAAGCTTCTTTCTAGGTTTCATCTGAGGATATTTCCTTTTTCACCATAGCCCTCTATGGGCTTCCAAATATCACGTTGCCAATTCCACAACAACTGTCTTAGGGAAAGGCTTCTTGAAGGGAAAGCAGTAACTCTGTGAGATGTTTTCAGAAAACACAAAGAAGTTTCTCAGAAAGCTTCTTTCTCTTTGTTATCGGAGGATATTTCCTTTGGCCCTATGGTCTTCAAAGGGATCCGAAATATCTGTTCTCAGATTCCACAGAAATAAGTCTAGCAAAGAGATCCACGAAATACAGATGTAATTCTGTGAGATGAATTAACAGAACACTAAGCAGTATCTCAGAAAGCTTTTTCTAGGTTTCATCTGAGGATATTTCCCTTTTCACCATAACCCTCTATGGGCTTCCAAATATCACTTTGAAAATTCCACAAGAACTGTCTTAGCGAAAGGCTTCTTGAGTGGAAAGCTGTAACTCTGTGAGATGATTTCACAGAACACAAAGAAGTTTCTCAGAAAGCTTCTTTCTGTTTGTTATCGGAGGATATTTCCGTTGGCCCTATAGTCTCCAAAGGGATCCGAAATATCTGTTCTCAGATTCCACAGAAATAAGGCCAGCAAAGAGATCCACGAAATACAGATGTAACTCTGTGAGATGAATAAGCAGAACACTAAGCAGTTTCTCAGAAAGCTTCTTTCCAGGTTTTTCTGAGGATATTTCCTTTTTCACCATAGCCCTCTATGGGCTTCCAAATATCACTTTGCCAATTCCACAACAACTGTCTTAGCGAAAGGCTTCTTGAGGGGAAAGCTGTAACTCTGTGAGATGATTTCACAGAACACAAAGAAGTTTCTCAGAAAGCTTCTTTCTCTTTGTTATCGGAGGATATTTCCTTTGGCCCTATGGTCTTCAAAGGGATCCGAAATATCTGTTCTCAAATTCCACAGAAATAAGGCTAGCAAAGAGATCCACGAAATACAGATGTAACTCTGTCAGATGAATTGACAGAACACTAAGCAGTTTCTCAGAAAGCTTCTTTCCAGATTTCATCTGGATATATTTCCTTTTTCACCATAGCCCTCTATGCGCTTCCAAATATCACTTTGCCAATTCCACAAGAACTGTCTTAGCGAAAGGCTTCTTGAGGGGAAAGCTGTAACTCTGTGAGATGATTTCACAGAACACAAAGAAGTTTCTGAGAAAGCTTCTTTCTCTTTGTTATCGGAGGATATTTCCTTTGTCCCTATGGTCTTCAAAGGGATCCGAAATATCTGTTCTCAGATTCCACAGAAATAAGGCTAGCAAAGAGATCCACGAAATACAGATGTTACTCTGTGAGATGAATTAACAGAACACTGAGCTGTTTCTCAGAAAGCTTCTTTCCAGATTTCATCTGAGGATATTTCCTTTTTCACCATAACCCTCTATGGGCTTCCAAATATCACTTTGAAAATTCCACAAGAACTGTCTTAGCGAAAGGCTTCTTGAGGGGAAAGCTGTAACTCTGTGAGATGATTTCACAGAACACAAAGAAGTTTCTCAGAAAGCTTCTTTCTCTTTGTTATCGGAGGATATTTCCGTTGGCCCTATAGTCTCCAAAGGGATCCGAAATATCTGTTCTCAGATTCCACAGAAATAAGGCTAGCAAAGAGATCCACGAAATACAGATGTAACTCAGTGAGATGAATTAGCAGAACACTAAGCAGTTTCTCAGAAAGCTTCTTTCCAGGTTTCTTCTGAGGATATTTCCTTTTTCACCATAGCCCTCTATGGGCTTCGAAATATCACTTTGCCAATTCCACAACAACTGTCTTAGCGAAAGGCTTCTTGAGGGCAAAGCTGTAACTCTGTGAGATGATTTCACAGAACACAAAGAAGTTTCTCAGAAAGCTTCTTTCTCTTTGTTATCTGAGGATATTTCCTTTGGCCTTATAGTCTTCAAAGGGATCCGAAATATCTCTTCTCAGATTCCTCAGAAATAAGGCTAGCAAAGAGATCCACGAAATATAGATGTAACTCTGTGAGATGAATTAACAGAACACTAAGAAGTTTATAGAAAGCTTCTTTCCAGATTTCATCTGAGGATATTTCTTTTTCAACGTAGCCCTCTATGGGCTTCCAAATATCACTGTGCCAATTCCACAAGAACTGTCTTAGCGAAAGGCTTCTTGAGGGGAAAGCTGTAACTCTGTCAGATGATTTCACAGAACACAAAGAAGTTTCTCAGAAAGCTTCTTTTTCTTTGTTATAGGAGGATATTTCCATTGGCCCTATGGTCTTCAAAGGGATCCGGAATATCTGTTCTCAGATTCCACAGAAATACGGCTAGCAAAGAGATCCACGAAATGCAGATGTAACTCTGTGAGATGAATTAACAGAACACTAAGCAGTTTCTCAGAAAGCTTCTTTCCAGATTTCATCTGAGGATATTTCCTTTTTCACCATAGCCTTCTATGGGCTTCCCAATATCACTTTGCCAATTCCACAAGAACTGTCTTAGCGAAAAGCTTCTTGAGGGGAAAGCTGTAACTCTGTGAGATGATTTCACAGAACACAAAGAAGTTTCTCAGAAAGCTTCTTTCTCTTTGTTATCGGAGGATACTTCCTTTGGCCCTGTGGTCTTCTAAGGGATCCCAAATATCTGTTCTCAGATTCCACAGAAATAAGGCTAGGAAAGAGATCCATGAAATACAGATATAACTCTGTGAGATGAATTAACAGAACACTAAGCAGTTTCTCAGAAAGCTTCTTTCCAGATTTCATCTGAGGATATTTGCTTTTTCACCCTAGCCTTCTATGGGTTTCCAAATATCACTTTGAAAATTCCACAAGAACTGTCTTAGCGAAAGGCTTCTTGAGGGGAAAGCTGTAACTCTGTGAGATGATTTCACAGAACACAAAGTTTCTCAGAAAGCTCCTTTCTCTTTTTTATCGGAGGATATTTCCTTTGGCCCTATTGTCTTCAAAGGGATCCGAAATGTCTGTTCTCAGATTCCACGGAAATAAGGCTAGCAAAGAGATCCACGAAATACAGATGTAATTCTGTGAGATGAGTTAACAGAACACTAAGCAGTTTCTCAGAAAGCTTCTATCCAGATTTCATCTGAGGATATTTCCTTTTTAACCACAGCCCTCTATGGGCTTCGAAATATCACTTTGCCAATTCCACAAGAACTGTCTTAGCGAAAGGCTTCTTGAGGGGAAAGCTGTAACTCTGTGAGATGATTTCACAGAACACAAAGAAGTTTCTCAGAAAACTTCTTTCTCTTTGTTAACGGAGGATATTTCCTTTGGCCCTATAGTCTTCAAAGGGATCCGAAATATCTGTTTTCAGATTCCACAGAAACAAGGCTAGCAAAGAGATCCACGAAATACAGATGTAACTCTGTGAGATGAATTAACAGAACACTAAGCAGTTTCTCAGAAAGCTTCTTTCCAGATTTCATCTGAGGATATTTCCTTTTTCAGCGTAGCCCTCTATGGGCTTCCAAATATCACGTTGCCAATTCCACAAGAACTGTCTTAGCGAAAGGCTTCTTGAGAGGAAAGCTGTAACTCTGTGAGATGATTTCACAGAACATAAAGAAGTTTCTCAGAAAGCTTCTTTCTCTTTGTTATCGGAGGATATTTCCTTTGGCCCTATGGTCTTCTAAGGGATCCCAAATATCTGTTCTCAGATTCCACAGAAATAAGGCTAGCAAAGAGATCCATGAAATACAGATGTAACTCTGTGAGATGAATTAACAGAACACTAAGCAGTTTCTCAGAAAGCTTCTTTCCAGATTTCATCTGAGGATATTTGCTTTTTCACCCTAGCCCTCTATGGGTTTCCAAATATCACTTTGCCAATTCCACAAGAACTGTCTTAGCGAAAGGCTTCTTGAGTGGAAAGCTGTAACTCTGTGAGATGATTTCACAGAACACAAAGTTTCTCAGAAAGCTTCTTTCTCTTTTTTATGGGAGGATATTTCCTTTGGCCCTATAGTCTTCAAAGGGATCCGAAATGTCTGTTCTCAGATTCCACGGAAATAAGGCTAGCAAAGAGATCCACGAAATACAGATGTAACTCTGTGAGATGAGTTAACAGAACACTAAGCAGTTTCTCAGAAAGCTTCTATCCAGATTTCATCTGAGGATATTTCCTTTTTCACCACAGCCCACTATGGGCTTCGAAATATCACTTTGCCAATTCCACAAGAACTGTCTTAGCGAAAGGCTTCTTGAGGGGAAAGCTGTAACTCTGTGAGATGATTTCACAGAACACAAAGAAGTTTCTCAGAAAACTTCTTTCTCTTTGTTAACGGAGGATATTTCCATTGGCCCTATAGTCTTCAAAGGGATCTGAAATATCTGTTTTCAGATTCCACAGAAACAAGGCTAGCAAAGAGATCCACGAAATACAGATGTAACTCTGTGAGATGAATTAACAGAACACTAAGCAGTTTCTCAGAAAGCTTCTTTCCAGATTTCATCTGAGGATATTTCCTTTTTCACCCTAGCCCTCTATGGGCTTCCAAATATCACGTTGCCAATTCCACAAGAACTGTCATAGCGAAAGGCTTCTTGAGGGGAAAGCTGTAACTCTGTGAGATGATTTCACAGAACATAAAGAAGTTTCTCAGAAAGCTTCTTTCTCTTCGTTATCGGAGGATATTTCCTTTGGCCCTATGGTCTTCAAAGGGATCCGAAATATCTTTTCTCAGATTCCACAGAAATAAGTCTAGCAAAGAGATCCACGAAATACAGATGTAACTCTGTGAGATGAATTAACAGAACACTCAGCAGTATCTCAGAAAGCTTTTTCTAGGTTTCATCTGAGGATATTTCCTTTTTCACCATAACCCTCTATGGGCTTCCAAATATCACGTTGCCAATTCCACAACAACTGTCTTAGCGAAAGGCTTCTTGAAGGGAAAGCAGTAACTGTGTGAGATGATTTCACAGAACACAAAGAAGTTTCTCAGAAAGCTTCTTTCTCTTTGTTATCGGAGGATATTGCCTTTGGCCCTGTGGTCTTCAAAGGGATCCGAAATATCTGTTCTCAAATTCAACAGAAATAAGGCTAGCAAAGAGATCCACGAAATACAGATGTAACTCTGTCAGATGAATTAACAGAACACTAAGCAGTTTCTCAGAAAGCTTCTTTCCAGATTTCATCTGGATATATTTCCTTTTTCACCATAGCCCTCTATGGGCTTCCAAATATCACTTTGCCAATTCCACAAGAACTGTCTTAGCGAAAGGCTTCTTGAGGGGAAAGCTGTAACTCTGTGAGATGATTTCACAGAACACAAAGAAGTTTCTGAGAAAGCTTCTTTCTCTTTGTTATTGGAGGATATTTCCTTTGGCCCTATGGTCTTCAAAGGGATCCGAAATATCTGTTCTCAGATTCCACAGAAATAAGGCTAGCAAAGAGATCCACGAAATACAGATGTAACTCTGTGAGATGAATTAGCAGAACACTAAGCAGTTTCTCAGAAAGCTTCTTTCCAGGTTTCTTTTGAGGATATTTCCTTTTTCACCATAGCCCCCTATGGGCTTCCAAATATCACTTTGCCAATTCCACAACAACTGTCTTAGCGAAAGGCTGCTTGAGGGGAAAGCTGTAACTCTGTGAGATGATTTCACAGAACACAAAGAAGTTTCTCAGAAAGCTTCTTTCCCTTTGTTATCGGAGGATATTTCCTTTGGCCCTATGGTCTTCAAAGGGATCCGAAATATCTGTTCTCAAATTCCACAGAAATAAGGCTAGCAAAGAGATCCACGAAATACAGATGTAACTCTGTGAGATGAATTAACAGAACACTAAGCAGTTTCTAAGAAAGCTTCTTTCCAGATTTCATCTGGATATATTTCCTTTTTCACCATAGCCCTCTATGGGCTTCCAAATATCACTTTGAAAATTCCACAAGAACTGTCTTAGCGAAAGGCTTCTTGAGGGGAAAGCTGTAACTCTGTGAGATGATTTCACAGAACACAAAGAAGTTTCTCAGAAAGCTTCTTTCTGTTTGTTATCGGAGGATATTTCCGTTGGCCTTATAGTCTCCAAAGGGATCCGAAATATCTGTTCTCAGATTCCACAGAGATAAGGCTAGCAAAGATATCCACGAAATACAGATGTAACTCTGTGAGACGAATTAGCAGAACACTAAGCAGTTTCTCAGAAAGCTTCTTTCCAGGTTTCTTCTGAGGATATTTCCTTTTTCACCGTAGCCCTCTATGGGCTTCCAAATATCACTTTGCCAGTTCCACAACAACTGTCTTAGCGAAAGGCTTCTTGAGGGGAAAGCTGTACCTCTGTGAGATGATTTCACAGAACACAAAGAATTTTCTCAGAAAGCTTCTTTCTCTTTGTTATCGGAGGATATTTCCTTTGGCCTTATAGTCTTCAAAGGGATCCGAAATATCTCTTCTCAGATTCCTCAGAAATAAGGCTAGCAAAGAGATCCACGAAATATAGATGTAACTCTGTGAGATGTATTAACAGAACACTAAGAAGTTTCTAGAAAGCTTCTTTCCAGATTTCATCTGAGGATATTCCTTTTTCACCGTAGCCCTCTATTGGCTTCCAAATATCACTGTGCCAATTCCACAAGAACTGTCTTAGCGAAAGGCTTCTTGAGGGGAAAGCTGTAACTCTGTGAGATGATTTCACAGAACACAAAGAAGTTTCTCAGAAAGCTTCCTTCTCTTTGTTATAGGAGGATATTTCCTTTCGCCCTATGGTCTTCAATGGGATCCGAAATATCTGTTCTCAGATTCCACAGAAATAAGGCTAGCAAAGAGATCCACGAAATGCAGATGTAACTCTGTGAGGTGAATTAACAGAACACTAAGCAGTTTCTCAGAAAGCTTCTTTCCAGATTTCATCTGAGGATATTTCCTTTTTCACCATAGCCCTCTAGGGGCTTCCAAATATCACTTTGCCAATTCCACAAGAACTGTCTTAGCGAAAGGCTTCTTGAGGGGAAAGCTGTAACTCTGTGAGATGATTTCACAGAACACAAAGAAGTTTCTCAGAAAGCTTCTTTCTCTTTGTTATCGGCGGATATTTCCTTTTGACCTTTAGTCTTCAAAGGGATCCGAAATATCTGTTCTCAGATTCCACAGAAATAAGGCTAGCAAAGAGATCCACGAAATACGGATGTAACTCTTTGAGATGAATTAACAGAACACTAAGCAGTTTGTAAGAAAGCTTCTTTCCAGATATCATCGGAGGATATTTCCTTTTTCACCGTAGCCCTCTAAGGGTTTCCAAATTTCACATTGACAATTCCACAAGAAATGAATTAGCGAAAGTCTTCTTGAGGGGAAAGCTGTAACTCTTCGAGATGATTTCACAGAACACAAGAAATTTCTCAGAAAGCTTCTTTCTCTTAGTTACCGAAGGATATTTCCTTTGGCCCTATAGTCTTCAAAGGGATCCGAAATATCTGTTCTCAGATTCCACAGAAATAAGGCTAGCAAAGAGATCTACGAAATACAGATGGAACTCTGTGAGATGAATTAACAGAACACTAAGCAGTTTCTCAGAAAGCTTCTTTCCAGATTTCATCTGAGGATATTTTCTTTTTCACCATAGATCTCTAAGGGCTTCCAAATATCACTTTGCAAATTCCAGAAGACTGTCTTACGAAAGGCTTCTTGCGGGGAAAGCTGTAACTCTGTGAGATGTTTTCAGAGAACAGAAAGAAGTTCCTCAGAAAGCTTCTTTCTCTTTGTTATCGGAGGATATTTCCTTTGGCCCTATGGTCTTCAAAGGGATGCGAAATATCTGTTCTCAGATTCCTCAGAAATAAGGCTAGCAAAGAGATCCACGAAATACAGATGTAACTCTGTGAGATGAATTAACAGAACACTAAGCAGTTTCTCAGAAAGCTTCTTTCCAGATTTCATCTGAGGATATTTCCTTTTTCACCATAGCCCTCTATGGTCTTCCCAATATCACTTTGCCAATTCCACAAGAACTGTCTTAGCGAAAGGCTTCTTCTAGGGAAAGCTGTAACTCTGTGAGAAGATTTCACAGAACACAAAGAGGTTTCTCAGAAAGCTTCTTTCTCTTTGTTATCGGAGGATATTTCCTTTGGCCCTATGGTCTTCAAAGGGATCCCTAATATCTGTTCTCAGATTCCACAGAAATAAGGATAGCAAAGAGATCTAAGAAATACAGATGTAACTCTGTGAGATGAATTAACATAACACTAAGCAGTTTCTCAGAAAGCTTCTTTCCAGATTTCATCTGAGGATATTTCCTTTTTCAGCGTAGCCCTCTATGGGTTTCCAAATATCACTTTGCCAATTCCACAAGAACTGTTTAGCGGAAGGCTTCTTGAGGGGAAAGCTGTAACTCTGTGAGATGATTTCACAGAACACAAAGAAGTTTCTCAGAAAGCTTCTTTCTCTTTGTTATCGGAGGATATTTCCTTTGGCCCTATGGTCTTCAAAGGGATCCGAAATATCTGTTCTCAGATTCCACAGAAATAAGGCTAGCAAAGAGATCCCCGAAATACAGATGTAACTCTGTGAGATGAATTAACAGAACAGTAAGCAGTTTCTCAGAAAGCTTCTTTCCAGATTTCATCTGAGGATATTTCCTTTTTCACCATAGCCCTCTACTGGCTTCCAAATATCACTTTGACAATTCCACAAGAACTGTCTTAGCGAATGCCTCCTTCTGGGGAAAGCTTTAACTCTGTGAGATGATTTCACAGAACACAAAGAAGTTTCTCAGAAAGCTTCTTTCTCTTTCTTATCAGAGGATATTTCCTTTGGCCCTATAGTCTTCAAAAGGATCTGAAATATCTGTTCTCAGATTCCACAGAAATAAGGCTAGCAAAGAGATCCACGAAATACAGATGTAACTCTGTGAGATGAATTAACAGAACACTAAGCAGTATCTCAGAAAGCTTCTTTCTAGGTTTCATCTGAGGATATTTCCTTTTTCACCATAGCCCTCTATGGGCTTCCAAATATCACTTTGAAAATTCCACAAGAACTGTCTTAGCGAAAGGCTTCTTGAAGGGAAAGCAGTAACTCTGTGAGATGATTTCACAAAACACAAAGAAGTTTCTCCGAAAGCTTCTTTCTCTTTGTTATCGGAGGATATTTCGTTTGGCCCTATGGTCTTCAAAGGGATCCGAAATATCTGTTCTCAGATTCCACAGAAATAAGGCTAGCAAAGAGATCCACGAAATGCAGATGTAAGTCTGTGAGATGAATTAACAGAACACTAAGCAGTATCTCAGAAAGCTTTATCTAGGTTTCATCTGAGGATATTTCCTTTTTCACCATACCCCTCGATACGCTTAAAAATATCACTTTGCCAATTCCACAAGAACTGTCTTAGCGAAAGCCTTCTTGAGGGGAAAGCTGTAACTCTGTGAGATGATTTCACAGAACACAAAGCAGTTTCACAGAAAGCTTCTTTCTCTTTGTTATCGAAGGATATTTCCTTTGGCCCTATAGTCTTCAAAGGGATCAAAAATATCTGTTTTCAGATACCACAGAAATAAGGCTAGCAAAGAGTTCCACGAAATACAGATGTAACTCTGTCAGATGAAATAACAGTACACTAAGCAGTGTCTCAGAAATCTTCTTTCCAGATTTCATTTGAGGATATTTCCTTTTTCACCATAGCCCTCTATGGGCTTCGAAATATCACTTTGCCAATTCCACAAGAACTGTCTTAGCGAAAGGCTTCTTGAGGCGAAAGCTGTACCTCTATGAGATGATTTCACAGAAAACAAAGAAGTTTCTCAGAAAGCTTCTTTTTCTTTGTTATCCGAGGATATTTCCTTTGGCCCTATGGTCTTCAAAGGGATCCGAAATATCTGTTCTCAGATTCCACAGAAATAAGTCTAGCAATGAGATCCACGAAATACAGATGTAACACTGTGAGATGAATTAACAGAACACTAAGCAGTTTCTCAGAAAGCTTCTTTCCAGTTTTCATCTGAGGATATTTCCTTTTTCACCATATACCTCTATGGGCTTCCAAATATCACTTTGCCAATTCCACAAGAACTGTCTTAGCGAAAGGCTCCTTGCGGGGAAAGCTGTAACTCTGCGAGATGATTTCACAGAACACAAAGAAGTTTCTCAGAAAGCTTCTTTCTCTTTGTTATCGGAGGATATTTGCTTTGGCCCTAGAGTCTTCAAAGGGATCCGAAATATCTGTTTTCAGATTCCACAGAAACAAGGCTAGCAAAGAGATCCACGAAATACAGATGTAACTCTGTGAGATGAATTAACAGAACACTAAGCAGTTTCTCAGAAAGCTTCTTTCCAGATTTCATCTGAGGATATTTCCTTTTTCATCGTAGCCCTCTATGGGCTTCCAAATATCACGTTGCCAATTCCACAAGAACTGTCTTAGCGAAAGGCTTCTTGAGGGGAAAGCTGTAACTCTGTGAGATGATTTCACAGAACATAAAGAAGTTTCTCAGAAAGCTTCTTTCTCTTTGTTATCGGAGGATATTTCCTTTGGCCCTATGGTCTTCAAAGGGATCCGAAATATCTGTTCTCAGATTCCACAGAAATAAGCCTAGCAAAGAGATCAAGGAAATACAGATGTAACTCTGTGAGATAAATTAACACAACACTAAGCAGTATCTCAGAAAGCTTTTACTACGTTTCATCTGAGGATATTTCCTTTTTCACCATAGCCCTCTAAGGGCTTCCAAATATCACGTTGCCAATTCCACAACAACTGTCTTAGCGAAAGGCTTCTTGAAGGGAAAGCAGTAACTCTGTGAGATGATTTCACAGAACACAAAGAAGTTTCTCAGAAAGCTTCTTTCTCTTTGTTATCGGAGGATATTTCCTTTGGCCCTATGGTCTTCAAAGGGATCCGAAATATCTGTTCTCAGATTCCACAGAAATAAGGCTAGCAAAGAGATCCACGAAATACAGATGTAACTCTGTGAGATGAATTAACAAAACCCTAAGCAGTTTCTCAGAAAGCTTTTTTCCAGGTTTCATCTGAGGATATTTCCTTTTTCACCATAACCCTCTATGGGCTTCCAAATATCACTTTGCCAATTCCACAAGAACTGACTTAGCGAAAGGCTTCCTGATGGGAAAGCTGTAACTCTGTGAGATGATTTCACAGAACACAAAGAAGTTTCTCAGAAAGCTTCTTTCTCTTTGTTATCGGAGGATATTTCCTTTGGCCCTATAGTCTCCAAAGGGATCCGAAATATCTGTTCTCAGATTCCACAGTAATAAGGCTAGCAAAGAGATCCACGAAATACAGATGTAACTCTGTGAGATGAATTAACAGAACACTAAGCAGTTTCTCAGAAAGCTTCTTTCCAGGTTTCTTCTGAGGATATTTCCTTTTTCACCATAGCCCTCTATGGGCTTCCAAATATCACTTTGCCAATTCCACAACAACTGTCTTAGCGAAAGGCTTCTTGAGGGGAAAGCTGTAACTCTGTGAGATGATTTCACAGAACACAAGGAGGTTTCTCAGAAAGCCTCTTTCTCTTTGTTATCAGAGGATATTTCCTTTGGCCCTATAGTCTTCAAAGGGATCCGAAATATCTGTTCTCAGATTCCACAGAAATAAGGCTAGCAAAGAGATCCACGAAATACAGATGTAACTCTCTTAGATGAATTAAGAGAACACTAAGCAGTTTCTCATTAAGCTTCTTTCCAGATTTCATCTGCGGATATTTCTTTTTCACCGTGGCCCACTTTGGGCTTCCAAATATCACTTTGCCAATTCCACAAGAACTGTCTTAGCGAAAGACTTCTTGAGGGGAAAGCTGTAACTCTGTGAGATGATTTCACAGAACACAAAGAAGTTTCTCAGAAAGCTTCTTTCTCTTTGTTATTGGAGGATATTTCCTTTGTCCCTATGGTCTTCAAAGGGATCCGAAATATCTGTTCTCAGATTCCACAGAAATAAGGCTAGCAAAGAGATCCACGAAATGTAGATGTAACTCTGTGAAATGAATTAACAGAACACTAAGCAATTTCTCAGAGAGCTTCTTTCCAGATTTCATCTGAGGATATTTCCTTTTTCACCATAGCCCCCTACGGGCTTCCCAATATCACTTTGCCAATTCCACAAGAACTGTCTTAGCGAAAGGCTTCTTCTAGGGAAAGCTGTAACTCTGTGAGATGATTTCACAGAACACAAAGAAGTTTCTCAGAATGCTTCTTTCTCTTTGTTATCGGAGGATATTTCCTTGGGCCCTATGGTCTTCAAAGGGATCGGAAATATCTGTTCTCAGATTCCACAGAAATAAGGCTAGCAAAGAGATCCACGAAACACAGATGTAACTCTGTGAGATGAATTAACAGAACACTAAGCAGTTTCTCAGAAATCTTCTTTCCAGATTTCATCTGAGGATATTTCCTTTTTCACCATAGCCCTCTATGGGCTTCCAAATATCACTTTTCCAATTCCACAAGAACTGTCTTAGCGAAAGGCTTCTTGAGGGGAAAGCTGTAACTCTGTGAGATGATTTCACAGAACACAAAGAAGTTTCTCAGAAAGCTTCTTTCTCTTTGTTATCGGAGGATATTTCCTTTGGCCCTATGGTCTTCATTGTGATCCCAAATATCTGTTCTCAGAATCCACAGAAATAAGGCTAGCAAAGAGATCCACGAAATACACATGTAACTCTGTGAGATGAATTAACAGAACACTAAGTACTTTCTCAGAAAGCTTCTTTCCACATTTCATCTGAGGATATTTCCTTTTTCACCATAGCCCTCTATGGGCTTCCAAATATCACTTTGCCAATTCCACAAGAACTATCTTAGCGAAAGGCTTCTTGAGGGGAAAGCTGTAACTCTGTGAGATGATTTCACAGAACACAAAGAAGTTTCTCAGAAAGCTTCTTTCTCTTTGTTATCGGAGGATATTTCCTTTGGCCCTATGGTCTTCAAAGGGATCCGAAATATCTGTTCCCAGATTCCACAGACATAAGCCTAGCAAAGAGATCCACGAAATACAGATGTAAACCAGTGAGTGGAAGTGACACATCACAGAGCAGTTTCTCAGAAAGTTTCTTTCCAGATTTCATCTGAGGATATTTCCTTTTTCACCATAGCCCTCTATGCGCTTCCAAATATCACTTTGCCAATTCCACAAGAACTGTCTTAGCGAAAGGATTCTTGAGGGGAAAGCTGTAACTCTGTGAGATGTTTTCACAGGACACAAAGAAGTTTCTCAGAAAGCTTCTTTCTCTTTGTTATCGGAGGATATTTCCTTTGGCCCTATGGTCTTCAAAGGGATCCGAAATATCTGTTCTCAGATTCCACATAAATAAGGCTAGCAAAGAGATCCACGAAATACAGATGTAACTCTGTGAGATGAATTAACAGAACACTAAGCACTTTCTCAAAAGCTTCTTTCCAGATTTCATCTAAGGATATTTCCTTTTTCACCAGAGCCCTCTAGGGGCTTCCAAATATCACTTTGACAATTCCACAGGAACTATCTTAGCGAAAGGCTTCTTGAGGGGAAAGCTGTAACTCTGTGAGATGATTTCACAAAACACAAAGAAGTTTCTCAGAAAGCTGCTTTCTCTTTGTTATCGGAGGATATTTCCTTCGGCCCTATGGACTTCAAAGGGATCCGAAATATATGTTCTCAGATTCCACAGAAATAAGGCTAGCAAAGAGACCCACGAAATACAGATATAAATCTGTGAGTGGAAGTCAAACATCCAAGAGCAGTTTCTCAGAAAGCTTCTTTCCAGATTTAATCTGAGGATATTTCCTTTTTCACCATAGCCCTCTATGCGCTTCCAAATATCACTTTGTCATTTCCACAACAACTGTCTTAGCGAAAGGCTTCTTGACGGGAAAGCTATAACTCTGTGAGATGAATTCACAGAACACAAAGAAGTTGCTCAGAAAGCTCCTTTCTCTTTTTCATCGGGGGATATTTCCTTTGACCCTATGGTCTTCAAAGGGATCCGAAATATCTGTTCTCAGATTCCACAGAAATAAGGCTAGCAAAGAGATCCACGAAATTCAGATGTTACTCTGTGAGATGAATTAACAGAACTCTAAGCAGATTCTCAGAAAGGTTCTTTCCAGATTTCATCTGACGATATTTCCTTTTTCACCATAGCCCTCTATGGGCTTCCAAATATCACTTTGCCAATTCCACAAGAACTGTCTTCGCGAAAGGCTTCTTGAGGGGAAAGCTGTAACTCTTTGAGATGATTTCACAGAACACAAAGTAGTTTCTCAGAAAGCTTCCTTCTCTTTGTTATCGGAGGATATTTCCTTTGGCCCTATGGTCTTCAAAGGGATCCGAAATATCTGTTCTCAGATTCCACAGAAATAAGGCTGGGAAAGACATCCACGAAATACAGATATAAATCTGTGAGTGGAAGTCACACATCCCAGAGCAGTTTCTCAGAAAGCTTCATTCCAGATTTCATCTGAGGATATTTCCTTTTTCACCGTAGCCCTCTATGGGCTTCCAAATACCACTTTGCCAATTCCATAAGAACTGTCTTAGCGTAAGCCTTCTTGAGGGGAAAGCTGTAACTCTGTGAGATGATTTCACAGAACGCATAGAAGTTTCTCAGAAAGCTTCTTTCTCTTTGTTATCGGAGGATATTTCCTTTGGCCCTATGGTCTTCAAAGGGATCCGAAATATCTGTTCTAAGATTCCACAGAAATAAGGCTAGCAAAGAGATCCACGAAATTCAGATGTTACTCTGTGAGATGAATTAACAGAACTCTAAGCAGTTTCTCAGAAAGCTTCTTTACAGATTTCATCCGAGGATATTTCCTTTTTCACCATAGCCCTCTTTGGGCTTCGAAATATCACTTTGCCAATTCCACAAGAACTGTCATAGTGAAAGGCTTCTTGAGGGGAAAGCTGTAACTCTGTGAGATGGTTTCACAAAACACTAAGAAGTTTCTCAGAAAGCTTCTTTCTTTTTGTTATCGAAGGATATTTCCTTTGGCCCTATGGTCTTCAAAGGGATCCGAAATATCTGTTCTCAGATTCCACAGAAATAAGGCGAGCAAAGAGATCCACGAAATACAGATGTAACTCTGTGAGATGAATTAACAGAACACGAAGCAGTTTCTCAGAAAGCTTCTTTCCAGATTTCTTCCGAGGTTATTTCCTTTTTCACCATAGCCCTCTATGGGCTTCCAAATATTACTTTGCCAGTTCCACAAGAACTGTCTTAGCGAAAGGCTTCTTGAGGGGAAAGTTGTAACTCTGTGAGATGATTTCACAGAACACAAAGAAGTTTCTCAGAAAGCTTCTTTCTGTTTGTTATCAGAGGATATTTCCTTTGGCCCTATCGTCTTCAAAGGGATCCGAAATATCTGTTTTCAGATCCCACAGAAATAAGGTTAGCAAAGAGATCCCCGAAATACAGATGTAACACTGTGAGATGAATTAACAGAACACTAAGCAGTTTCTCAGAAAGCTTCTTTCCAGATTTCATCCGAGGATATTTCCTTTTTCACCATAGCCCTCTATGGGCTTCCCAATATCACTTTGCCAATTCCACAAGAACTTTCTTAGCGAAAGGCTTCTTGAAGGGAAAGCTGTAAATCTGTGCGATGATTTCACAAAACACAAAGAAGTTTCTCAGAAAGCTTCTTTCTCTTTGTTATGGGAGGATATTTCCTTTGGCCTTATAGTCTTCAAAGGGATCCGAAATATCTGTTCTAAGATTCCAGAGAAATAAGGCTAGCAAAGAGATCCACAAAATACTGATGTAATTATGTCAGATGAATTAACAGAACACTAAGCAGTTTCTCAGAAAGCTTCTTTCCAGAATTCATCTGAGGATATTTCCTTTTTCACCATAGCCCTCTATAGGCTTCCAAATATCACTTTGCCAATTCCACAAGAACTGTCATAGCGAAAGGCTTCTTGAGGGCAAAGCTGTAACTCTGTGAGATGATTTCACAGAACACAAAGTAGTTTCTCAGAAAGCTTCTTTCTCTTTGTTATCGGAGGATATTTCCTTTGGCCCTAAAGTCTTCGAAGGGATCCGAAATATCTGTTCTCAGATTCAACAGAAATAAGGCTAGCAAAGAGATCAAAGAAATACAGATGTACCTCTGTGAGATGAATTAACAGAACACTAAGCAGTTTCTCAGAAATCTTCTTTCCAGATTTCATCTGAGGATATTTCCTTTTTCACCATAGCCCTCTATGGGGTTCCAAATATCACTTTGCCATTTCCACAAGAACTGTCTGAACGAAAGGCTTCTTGAGGGGAAAACTGTAACTCTGTGAGATGATTTCACAGAACACAAAGAAGTTTCTCAGAAAGCTTCTTTCTCTTTGTTATCAGAGGATATTTCCTTTGGCCCTATCGTCTTCAAAGGGATCCGAAATATCTGTTTTCAGATTCCACAGAAATAAGGCTAGCAAAGAGATCCACGAAATACAGATGTAACACTGTGAGATGAATTAACAGAACACTAAGCAGTGTCTCAGAAAGCTTCTTTCCAGATTTCATACGAGGATATTTGCTTTTTCACCATAGCCCTCTATGGGCTTCCAAATATCACTTTGCCAATTCCACAAGAACTGTCTTAGCGAAAGGCTTCTTCTAGGGATAGCAGTAACTCTGTGAGATGATTTCACAGAACACAAAGAAGTTTCCCACAAAGCTTCTTTCACTTTGTTATCGGAGGATATTTCCTTTGGCCTTGTAGTCTTCAAAGGGATCCGAAATATCTGTTCTCAGATTCCACAGAAATAAGGCTAGCAAAGAGATCCACGAAATACAGATGTAACTCTGTGAGATGAATTAACAGAACACTAAGCAGTTTCTAAGAAATCTTCTTTCCACATTTCATCTCAGGATATTTCCTTTTTCACCATAGCTCTCTAGGGGCTTCCAAATATCACTTTGCCAATTCCACAAGAACTGTCTTACCGAAAGGCTTCTTGAGTGGAAAGCTGTAACTCTGTGAGATGATTTCACAGAACACAAAGAAGTTTCTCAGAAAGCTTCTTTCTCTTTGTTATCGGAGGATATTTCCTTGGGCCCTATGGTCTTCAAAGGGATCCGAAATATCTGTTCTCAGATTCCACAGAAATAAGGCTAGCAAAGAGATCCACGAAATACAGATGTAAATCTGGAAGTGGAAGTCACACATCCCAGAGCAGTTTCTCAGAAAGCTTCTTTCCAGATTTCATTCGAGGTTATTTCCTTTTTCACCATAGCCCTCTATGGGCTTCCAAATATTACTTTGCCAGTTCCACAAGAACTGTCTTAGCGAAAGGCTTGTTAAGGGGAAAGCTGTAACTCTGTGAGATGATTTCACAGAACACAAAGAAGTTTCTCAGAAAGCTTCTTTCTCTTTGTTATCAGAGGATATTTCCTTTGGCCCTATCGTCTTCAAAGGGATCCGAAATATCTGTTTTCAGATCCCACAGAAATAAGGTTAGCAAAGAGATCCACGAAATACAGATGTAACACTGAATTAACAGAACACTAAGCAATTTCTCAGAAAGCTTCTTTCCAGATTTCATCTGAGGATATTTCCTTTTTCACCATAGCCCTCTATGGGCTTCCAAATATCACTTTGCCAATTCCACAAGAACTGTCTTAGCGAAAGGCTTCTTGAGGGGAAAGCTGTAAATCTGTGCGATGATTTCACAAAACACAAAGAAGTTTCTCAGAAAGCTTCTTTCTCTTTGTTATGGGAGGATATTTCCTTTGGCCTTATAGTCTTCAAAGGGATCCGAAATATCTGTTCTAAGATTCCAGAGAAATAAGGCTAGCAAAGAGATCCACAAAATACTGATGTAACTCTGTCAGATGAATTAACAGAACACTAAGCAGTTTCTCAGAAAGCTTCTTTCCAGAATTCATCTGAGGATATTTCCTTTTTCACCACAGCCCTCTATAGGCTTCCAAATATCACTTTGCCAATTCCACAAGAACTGTCATAGCGAAAGGCTTCTTGAGGGCAAAGCTGTAACTCTGAGAGATGATTTCACAGAACACAAAGAAGTTTCTCAGAAAGCTTCTTTCTCTTTCTTATCGGAGGATATTTCCTTTGGCCCTAAAGTCTTCAAAGGGATCCGAAATATCTGTTCTCAGATTCCACAGAAATAAGGCTAGCAAAGAGATCAAAGAAATACAGATGTACCTCTGTGAGATGAATTAACAGAACACTAAGCAGTTTCTCAGAAATCTTCTTTCCAGATTTCATCTGAGGATATTTCCTTTTTCACCATAGCAATCTATGGGTTTCCAAATATCACTTTGCCATTTCCACAAGAACTGTCTGAACGAAAGGCTTCTTGAGGGGAAAGCTGTAACTCTGTGAGATGATTTCAAAAAACACAAAGAAGTTTCTCAGAAAGCTTCCTTCTCTTTGTAATCGGAGGATATTTCCTTTGGAACTATGGTCTTCAAAGGGATCCGAAATATCTGTTCTCAGATTCCACAGAAATAAGGCTAGCAAAGAGATCCACGAAATACAGATGTAACTCTGTGAGATGAAATAACAGAACACTAAGCAGTTTCTCAGAAAGCTTCTTTACAGATTTCATCTGAGGTTATTTCCTTTTTCACCATAGCCATCTAGGGGCTTCCAAATATCACTTTTCCAGTTCCACAAGAACTGTCTTAGCGAAAGGCTTGTTGAGGGGAAAGCTGTAACTCTGTGAGATGATTTCACAGAACACAAAGAAGTTTCTCAGAAAGCTTCTTTCTCTTTGTTATCAGAGGATATTTCCTTTGGCCCTATCGTCTGCAAAGGGATCCGAAATATCTGTTTTCAGATTCCACAGAAATAAGGCTAGCAAAGAGATCCACGAAATACAGATGTAACACTGTGAGATGAATTAACAGAACACTAAGCAGTGTCTCAGAAAGCTTCTTTCCAGATTTCATACGAGGATATTTCCTTTTTCACCATAGCCCTCTATGGGCTTCAAAATATCACTTTGCCAATTCCACAAGAACTGTCTTAGCGAAAGGCTTCTTCTAGGGAAAGCTGTAACTCTGTGAGACGATTTCACAGAACACAAAGAAGTTTCCCACAAAGCTTCTTTCACTTTGTTATCGGAGGATATTTCCTTTGGCCTTGTAGTCTTAAAAGGGATCCGAAATATCTGTTCTCAGATTCCACAGAAATAAGGCTAGCAAAGAGATCCACGAAATACAGATGTAACTCTGTGAGATGAATTAACAGAACACTAAGCAGTTTCTAAGAAATCTTCTTTCCACATTTCATCTGAGGATATTTCCTTTTTCACCATAGCCCTCTAGGGGCTCCCAATATCACTTTGCCAATTCCACAAGAACTGTCTTACCGAAAGGCTTCTTGAGGGGAAAGCTGTAACTCTGTGAGATGATTTCACAGAACACAAAGAAGTTTCTCAGAAAGCTTCTTTCTCTTTGTTATCGGAGGATATTTCCTTGGGCCCTATGGTCTTCAAAGGGATCCGAAATATCTGTTCTCAGATTCCACAGAAATAAGGCTAGCAAAGAGATCCACGAAATACAGATGTAAATCTGCGAGTGGAAGTCACACATCCCAGAGCAGTTTCTCAGAAAGCTTCTTTCCAGATTTCATCCGAGGTTATTTCCTTTTTCACCATAGCCCTCTAGGGGCTTCCAAATATTACGTTGCCAGTTCCACAAGAACTGTCTTAGCCAAAGGCTTGTTGAGGGGAAAGCTGTAATTCTGTGAGATGATTTCACAGAACACAAAGAAGTTTCTCAGAAAGCTTCTTTCTCTTTGTTATCAGAGGATATTTCCTTTGGCCCTATCGTCTTCAAAGGGATCCGAAATATCTGTTTTCAGATCCCACAGAAATAAGGTTAGCAAAGAGATCCACGAAATACAGATGTAACACTGTGAGATGAATTAACAGAACCCTAAGCAGTTTCTCAGAAAGCTTCTTTCCAGATTTCATCTGAGGATATTTCCTTTTTCACCCTAGCCCTCTATGGGTTTCCAAATATCACTTTGCCAATTATACAAGAACTGTCTTAGCGAAAGGCTTCTTGAGGGGAAAGCTGTAACTCTGTGAGATGATTTCACAGAACACAAAGAAGTTTCTCAGAAAGCTTCTTTCTCTTTGTTATGGGAGGATATTTCCTTTGGCCCTATGGTCTTCTAAGGGATCCCAAATATGTGTTCTCAGATTCCACAGAAATAAGGCTAGCAATGAGATCCATGAAATACAGATGTAACTCTGTGAGATGAATTAACAGAACACTAAGCAGTTTCTCAGAAAGCTTCTCTCCAGATTTCATCTGAGGATATTTCCTTTTTCACCCTAGCCCTCTATAGGTTTCCAAATATCACTTTGCCAATTCCAGAAGAACTGTCTTAGGGAAAGGCTTCTTGAGGGGAAAGCTGTAACTCTGTGAGATGATTTCAGAGAACACAAAGAAGTTTCTCAGAAAGCTTCTTTCTCTTTGTTATCGGCGGATATTTCCTTTTGCCCTTTAGTCTTCAAAGGGATCCGAAATATCTGTTCTCAGATTCCACAGAAATAAGGCTAGCAAAGAAATCCACGAAATACGGATGTAACTCTGTGAGATGAATTAAGAGAACACTAAGCAGTTTCTCAGAAAGCTTCTTTCCAGATTTCATCGGAGGATATTTCCTTTTTCACCATAGCCCTCTATGGGCTTCCCAATATCACTTTGCCAATTCCACAAGAACTGTCTTAGCGAAAGGATTCTTCTAGGGAAAGCTGTAACTCTGTGAGATGATTTCAGAGAACACAAAGAAGTTTCTCAGAAAGCTTCTTTCTCTTTGTTTTCGGAGGATATTTCCTTTGGCCCTATAGTCTTCAAAGGGATCCCTAATATCTGTTCTCAGATTCCACAGAAATAAGGCTAGCAAAGAGATCCACGAAATACAGATGTAACTCTGTGAGATGAATTAACAGAACACTAAGCACTTTCTCATACACCTTCTTTCCAGATTTCATCTGAGGATATTTCCTTTTTCACCCAAGCCCTCTATGGGTTTCCAAATATCACTTTGCCAATTCCAGAATAACCGTCTTAGCGAAAGCCTTCTTGAGGGGAAAGCTGTAACTCTGTGAGATGATTTCACAGAACACAAAGAAGTTTCTCAGAAAGCTTCTTTCTCTTTGTTATCGGAGGATATTTCCTTTGGCCCTATAGTCTTCAAAGGGATCCGAAATATCTGTTCTCAGATTCCACAGAAATAAGGCTAGCAAAGAGATCCACGAAATACAGATGTAAATCTGTGAGTGGGAGTCACACATCCCAGAGCAGTTTCTCAGAAAGCTTCTTTCCAGATTTCATCTGAGGATATTTCCTTTTTCACCATAGCCCTCTATGGGCTTCCAAATATCACTTTGCCAATTCCACAAGAACTGTCTTAGCGAAAGGCTTCTTCTAGGGAAAGCTGTAACTCTGTGAGATGATTTCACAGAACACAAAGAAGTTTCTCAGAAAGCTTCTTTCTCTTTGTTATCGGAGGATATTTCCTTTGGCCCTGTAGTCTTCAAAGGGATTCGAAATATCTGTTCTCAGAATCCAAAGAAATAAGGCTAGCAAAGAGATCCACGAAATACAGATGTAACTCTGTGAGATGAATTAACAGAACACTAAGCAGTTGCTCAGAAATCTTCTTTCCAGATTTCATCTGAGGATATTTCCTTTTTCACCATAGCCCTCTATGGGCTTTCAAATATCACTTTGCCAATTCCACAAGAACTGTCTTAGCGAAAGGCTTCTTGAGGGGAAAGCTGTAACTCTGTGAGATGATTTCATAGAACACAAAGAAGTTCCTCAGAAAGCTTCTTTCTCTTTGTTATCGGAGGATATTTCCTTTGGCCCTGTCGTCTTCAAAGGGATCCGAAATATCTGTTCTCAGATTCCACAGAAATAAGGCTAGCAAAGAGATCCACGAAATACAGTTGTAACTCTGTGAGATGAATTAACAGAACACTAAGCAGTTTCTCAGAAAGCTTCTTTGCAGATTTCATGTGAGGATATTTCCTTTTTCACCATAGCCCTCTATGGGCTTCCAAATATCACTTTGCCGATTCCACAAGAATGGTCTTAGCGAAAGCCTTCTTGAGGGGAAAGCTGTAACTCTGTGAGATGATTTCACAGAACACAAAGAAGTTTCTCAGAAAGCTTCTTTCTCTTTGTTATCGGAGGATATTTCCTTTGGCCCTATGGTCTTCAAAGGGATCCGAAATATCTGTTCTAAGATTCCACAGAAATAAGGCTAGCAAAGAGATCCACGAAATTCAGATGTTACACTGGGAGATTAATTAACAGAACTCTAAGCAGTTTCTCAGAAAGCTTCTTTACAGATTTCATCCGAGGATATTTCCTTTTTCACCATAGCCCTCTTTGGGCTTCGAAATATCACTTTGCCAATTCCACAAGAACTGTCATAGTGAAAGGCTTCTTGAGGGGAAAGCTGTAACTCTGTGAGATGGTTTCACAGAACACTAAGAAGTTTCTCAGAAAGCTTCTTTCTTTTTGTTATCGAAGGATATTTCCTTTGGCCCTATGGTCTTCAAAGGGATCCGAAATATCTGTTCTCAGATTCCACAGAAATAAGGCGAGCAAAGACATCCACGAAACACAGATGTAACTCTGTGAGATGAATTAACAGAACACGAAGCAGTTTCTCAGAAAGCTTCTTTCCTGATTTCATCCGAGGTTATTTCCTTTTTCACCATAGCCCTCTATGGGCTTCCAAATATTACTTTGCCAGTTCCACAAGAACTGTCTTAGCGAAAGGCTTCTTGAGGGGAAAGTTGTAACTCTGTGAGATGATTTCACAGAACACAAAGAAGTTTCTCAGAAAGCTTCTTTCTCTTTGTTATCAGAGGATATTTCCTTTGGCCCTATCGTCTTCAAAGGGATCCGAAATATCTGTTTTTAGATCCCACAGAAATAAGGTTAGCAAAGAGATCCCCGAAATACAGATGTAACACTCTGAGATGAATTAACAGAACACTAAGCAGTTTCTCAGAAAGCTTCTTTCCAGATTTCATCCGAGGATATTTCCTTTTTCACCATAGCCCTCTATGGGCTTCCAAATATCACTTTGCCAATTCCACAAGAACTGTCTTAGCGAAAGGCTTCTTGAAGGGAAAGCTGTAAATCTGTGCGATGATTTCACAAAACACAAAGAAGTTTCTCAGAAATCTTCTTTCTCTTTGTTATCAGAGGATATTTCCTTTGGCCTTATAGTCTTCAAAGGGATCCGAAATATCTGTTCTAAGATTCCAGAGAAATAAGGCTAGCAAAGAGATCCACAAAATACTGATGTAACTCTGTCAGATGAATTAACAGAACACTAAGCAGTTTCTCAGAAAGCTTCTTTCCAGAATTCATCTGAGGATATTTCCTTTTTCACCACAGCCCTCTGTAGGCTTCCAAATATCACTTTGCCAATTCCACAAGAACTGTCATAGCGAAAGGCTTCTTGAGGGCAAAGCTGTAACTCTGTGAGATGATTTCACAGAACACAAAGTAGTTTCTCAGAAAGCTTCTTTCTCTTTGTTATCGGAGGATATTTCCTTTGGCCCTAAAGTCTTCAAAGGGATCCGAAATATCTGTTCTCAGATTCCACAGAAATAAGGCTAGCAAAGAGATCAAAGAAATACAGATGTATCTCTGTGAAATGAATTAACAGAACACTAAGCAGTTTCTCAGAAATCTTCTTTCCAGATTTCATCTGAGGATATTTCCTTTTTCACCATAGCCCTCTATGGGCTTCCAAATATCACTTTGCCATTTCCACAAGAACTGTCTGAACGAAAGGCTTCTTGAGGGGAAAGCTGTAACTCTGTGAGATGATTTCAAAAAACACAAAGAGGTTTCTCAGAAAGCTTCCTTCTCTTTGTAATCGGAGGATATTTCCTTTGGAACTATGGTCTTCAAAGAGATCTGAAATATCTGTTCTCAGATTCCACAGAAGTAAGGCTAGCAAAGAGATCCACGAAATACAGATGTAACTATGTGAGATGAATTAACAGAACACGAAGCAGTTTCTCAGAAAGCTTCTTTCCAGATTTCATCTGAGGTTATTTCCTTTTTCACCATAGCCCTCTATGGGCTTCCAAATATCACTTTTCCAGTTCCACAAGAACTGTCTTAGCGAAAGGCTTATTGAGGGGAAAGCTGTAACTCTGTGAGATGATTTCACAGAACACAAAGAAGTTTCTCAGAAAGCTTCTTTCTCTTTGTTATCAGAGGATATTTCCTTTGGCCCTATCGTCTTCAAAGGGATCCGAAATATCTGTTTTCAGATTCCACAGAAATAAGGCTAGCAAAGAGATCCACGAAATACAGATGTAACACTGTGAGATGAATTAACAGAACACTAAGCAGTGTCTCAGAAAGCTTCTTTCCAGATTTCATACGAGGATATTTGCTTTTTCACCATAGCCCTCTATGGGCTTCCAAATATCACTTTGCCAATTCCACAAGAACTGTCTTAGCGAAAGGCTTCTTCTAGGGAAAGCTGTAACTCTGTGAGATGATTTCACAGAACACAAAGAAGTTTCCCACAAAGCTTCTTTCACTTTGTTATCGGAGGATATTTCCTTTGGCCTTGTAGTCTTCAAAGGGATCCGAAATATCTGTTCTCAGTTTCCACAGAAATAAGGCTAGCAAAGAGATCCACGAAATACAGATGTAACTCTGTGAGATGAATTAAAGAACACTAAGCAGTTTCTAAGAAATCTTCTTTCCAGATTTCATCTGAGGATATTTCCTTTTTCACCATAGCTCTCTAGGGGCTTCCAAATATCACTTTGCCAATTCCACAAGAACTGTCTTACCGAAAGGCTTCTTGAGGGGAAAGCTGTAACTCTGTGAGATGATTTCACAGAACGCAAAGAAGTTTCTCAGAAAGCTTCTTTCTGTTTGTTATCGGAGGATATTTCCTTGGGCCCTATGGTCTTCAAAGTTATCCGAAATATCTGTTCTCAGATTCCACAGAAATAAGGCTAGCAAAGAGATCCACGAAATACAGATGTAAATCTGCGAGTGGAAGTCACACATCCCAGAGCAGTTTCTCAGAAAGCTTCTTTCCAGATTTCATCCGAGGTTATTTCCTTTTTCACCATAGCCCTCTATGGGCTTCCAAATATTACTTTGCCAGTTCCACAAGAACTGTCTTAGCGAAAGGCTTGTTGAGGGGAAAGCTGTAACTCTGTGAGATGATTTCACAGAACACAAAGAAGTTTCTCAGAAAGCTTCTTTCTCTTTGTTATCAGAGGATATTTCCTTTGGCCCTATCGTCTTCAAAGGGATCCGAAATATCTGTTTTCAGATCCCACAGAAATAAGGTTAGCAAAGAGATCCACGAAATACAGATGTAACACTGTGAGGTGAATTAACAGAACACTAAGCAGTTTCTCAGAAAGCTTCTTTCCAGATTTCATCTGAGGATATTTCCTTTTTCACCATAGCCCTCTATGGGCTTCCAAATATCACTTTGCCAATTCCACAAGAACTGTCTTAGGGAAAGGCTTCTTGAGGGGAAAGCTGTAAATCTGTGCGATGATTTCACAAAACACAAAGAAGTTTCTCAGAAAGCTTCTTTCTCTTTGTTATGGGAGGATATTTCCTTTGGCCTTATAGTCTTCAAAGGGATCCGAAATATCTGTTCTAAGATTCCAGAGAAATAAGGCTAGCAAAGAGATCCCCAAAATACTGATGTTACTCTGTCAGATGAATTAACAGAACACTAAGCAGTTTCTCAGAAAGCTTCTTTCCAGAATTCATCTGAGGATATTTCCTTTTTCACCACAGCCCTCTATAGGCTTCCAAATATCACTTTGCCAATTCCACAAGAACTGTCATAGCGAAAGGATTCTTGAGGGCAAAGCTGTAACTCTGTGAGATGATTTCACAGAACACAAAGAAGTTTCTCAGAAAGCTTCTTACTATTTCTTAACGGAGGATATTTCCTTTGGCCCTAAAGTCTTCAAAGGGATCCGAAATATCTGTTCTCAGATTCCACAGAAATAAGGCTAGCAAAGAGATCAAAGAAATACAGATGTACCTCTGTGAGATGAATTAACAGAACACTAAGCAGTTTCTCAGAAATCTTCTTTCCAGATTTCATCTGAGGATATTTCCTTTTTCACCATAGCCCTCTATGGGCTTCCAAATATCACTTTGCCATTTCCACAAGAACTGTCTGAACGAAAGGCTTCTTGAGGGGAAAGCTGTAACTCTGTGAGATGATTTCAAAAAACACAAAGAAGTTTCTCAGAAAGCTTCCTTCTCTTTGTAATCGGAGGATATTTCCTTTGGAACTATGGTCTTCAAAGGGATCCGAAATATCTGTTCTCAGATTCCACAGAAATAAGGCTAGCAAAGAGATCCACGAAATACAGATGTAACTATGTGAGATGAATTAACAGAACACGAAGCAGTTTCTCAGAAAGCTTCTTTCCAGATTTCATCTGAGGTTATTTCCTTTTTCACCATAGCCCTCTATGGGCTTCCAAATATCACTTTGCCAGTTCCACAAGAACTGTCTTAGCGAAAGGCTTGTTGAGGGGAAAGCTGTAACTCTGTGAGATGATTTCACAGAACACAAAGAAGTTTCTCAGAAAGCTTCTTTCTCTTTGTTATCAGAGGATATTTCCTTTGGCCCTATCGTCTTCAAAGGGATCCGAAATATCTGTTTTCAGATTCCACAGAAATAAGGCTAGCAAAGAGATCCACGAAATACAGATGCAACACTGTGAGATGAATTAACAGAACACTAAGCAGTGTCTCAGAAAGCTTCTTTCCAGATTTCATACGAGGATATTTCCTTTTTCACCATAGCCTTCTATGGGCTTCAAAATATCACTTTGCCAATTCAACAAGAACTGTCTTAGCGAAAGGCTTCTTCTAGGGAAAGCTGTAACTCTGTGAGATGATTTCACAGAACACAAAGAAGGTTCCCACAAAGCTTCTTTCACTTTGTTATCGGAGGATATTTCCTTTGGCCTTGTAGTCTTTAAAGGGATCCGAAATATCTGTTCTCAGATTCCACAGAAATAAGGCTAGCAAAGAGATCCACGAAATACAGATGTAACTCTGTGAGATGAATTAACAGAACACTAAGCAATTTCTAAGAAATCTTCTTTCCACATTTCATCTGAGGATATTTCCTTTTTCACCATAGCCCTCTAGGGGCTTCCAAATATCACTTTGCCAATTCCAAAAGAACTGTCTTACCGAAACGCTTCTTGAGGGGAAAGCTGTAACTCTGTGAGATGATTTCACAGAACACAAAGAAGTTTCTCAGAAAGCTTCTTTCTCTTTGTTATCGGAGGATATTTCCTTGGGCCCTATGGTCTTCAAAGGGATCCGAAATATCTGTTCTCAGATTCCACAGAAATAAGGCTAGCAATGAGATCCACGAAATACAGATGTAAATCTGCGAGTGGAAGTCACACATCCCAGAGCAGTTTCTCAGAAAGCTTCTTTCCAGATTTCATCCGAGGTTATTTCCTTTTTCACCATAGCCCTCTATGGGCTTCCAAATATTACTTTGCCAGTTCCACAAGAACTGTCTTAGCGAAAGGCTTGTTGAGGGGAAAGCTGTAATTCTGTGAGATGATTTCACAGAACACAAAGAAGTTTCTCAGAAAGCTCTTTCTCTTTGTTATCAGAGGATATTTCCTTTGGCCCTATCGTCTTCAAAGGGATCCGAAATATCTGTTTTCAGATCCCACAGAAATAAGGTTAGCAAAGAGATCCACGAAATACAGATGTAACACTGTGAGATGAATTAACAGAACCCTAAGCAGTTTCTCAGAAAGCTTCTTTCCAGATTTCATCTGAGGATATTTCCTTTTTCACCATAGCCCTCTATGGGCTTCCAAATATCACTTTGCCAATTCCACAAGAACTGTCTTAGCGAAAGGCTTCTTGAGGGGAAAGCTGAAAATCTGTGCGATGATTTCACAAAACACAAAGAAGTTTCTAAGAAAGCTTCTTTCTCTTTGTTATGGGAGGATAGTTCCTTTGGCCTTATAGTCTTCAAAGGGATCCGAAATATCTGTTCAAAGATTCCAGAGAAATCAGGCTAGCAAAGAGATCCACAAAATACTGATGTAACTCTGTCAGATGAATTAACAGAACACTAAGCAGTTTCTCAGAAAGCTTCTTTACAGAATTCATCTGAGGATATTTCCTTTTTCACCACAGCCCTCTATAGGCTTCCAAATATCACTTTGCCAATTCCACAAGAACTGTCTTAGAGAAAGGCTTGTTGAGGGGAAAGCTGTAACTCTGTGAGATGATTTCACAGGACACAAAGAAGTTTCTCAGAAAGATTCCTTCTCTTTGTAATCGGAGGATATTTCCTTTGGAACTATGGTCTTCAAAGGGATCCGAAATATCTGTTCTCAGATTCCACAGAAATAAGGCTAGCAAAGAGATCCACGAAATACAGATGTAACTCTGTGAGATGAATTAACAGAACACGAAGCAGTTTCTCAGAAAGCTTCTTTCCAGATTTCATCCGAGGTTATTTCCTTTTTCACCATAGCCCTCTATGGGCTTCCAAATATCACTTTGCCAATTCCACAACAACTGTCTTAGCGAAAGGCTTCTTGCAGGGAAAACTGTAACTCTGTGATATGATTTCACAGAACACAAAGAAGTTTCTCAGAAAGCTTCTTTCTCTTTGTTATTGGAGGATATTTCCTTTGTCCCTATGGTCTTCAAAGGGATCCGAAATATCTGTTCTCAGATTCCACAGAAATAAGGCTAGCAAAGAGATCCACGAAATACAGATGTAACTCTGTGAGATGAATTAACAGAACACTAAGCAGTTTCTCAGAAAGCTTCTTTCCACATTTCATCTGAGGATATTTCCTTTATCACCATAGCCCTCTAGGGGTTCCAAATATCACTTTGCCAATTCCACAAGAACTGTCTTAGCGAAAGGCTTCTTGAGGGGAAAGCTGTAACTCTGTGAGATGATTTCACAGAACACAAAGAAGTTTCTCAGAAGGCTTCTTTCTCTTTGTTATCGGAGGATATTTCCTTTGGCCCTAAAGTCTTCAAAGGGATCCGAAATATCTGTTCTCAGATTCCAAAGAAATAAGGCTAGCAAAGAGATGCACGAAATACAGATGTACCTCAGTGAGATTAATTAACAGAACACTAAGCAGTTTCTCAGAAATCTTCTTTACAGATTTCATCTGAGGTTATTTCCTTTTTCTCCATAGACCTCTATGGGCATCCGAATATCACTTTGCCATTTCCACAAGAACTGTCTTAACATAAGGCTTCTTGAGGGGAAAGCTGTAACTCTGTGAGATGATTTCACAAAACACAAAGAAGTTTCTCAGAAAGCTTCCTTCTCTTTGTAATCGGAGGATATTTCCTTTGGCCCTGTGGTCTTCAAAGGGATCCGAAATATCTGTTCTCAGATTCCTCAGAAATAAGGCTAGCAAAGAGATCCACGAAATGCAGATGTAACTCTGTGAGATGAATTAACAGAACACGAAGCAGTTTCTCAGAAAGCTTCTTTCCAGATTTCATCTGAGGTTATTTACTTTTTCACCATAGCCCTCGACGGGCTTCCAAATATCACCTTTCCAGTTCCACAAGAACTGTTTTAGGGAAAGGCTTTTTGAGGGGAAAGCTGTAACTCTGTGAGATGATTTCACAGAACACAAAGAACTTTCTCAGAAAGCTTCTTTCTCTTTGTTATCAGAGGATATTTCTTTTGGCCCTATCGTCTTCAAAGGGATCCGAAATATCTGTTTTCAGATTCCACAGAAATAAGGCTAGCAAAGAGATCCACGAAATACAGATGTAACACTGTGAGATGAATTAACAGAACACTAAGCATTGTCTCAGAAAGCTTCTTTCCAGATTTCATACTAGGATATTTCCTTTTTCACCATAGCCCACTATGGGCTTCCAAATATCACTTTGCCAATTCCACAAGAACTGTCTTAGCGAAAGGCTTCTTCTAGGGAAAGCTGTAACTCTGTGAGATGATTTCACAGAACACAAAGAAGTTTCTCACAAAGCTTCTTTCATTTTGTTATCGGAGGATATTTCCTTTGGCCTTATAGTCTTCAAAGGGATCCGAAATATCTGTTCTCAGATTCCACAGAAATAAGGCTAGCAAAGAGATCCACGGAATACAGATGTAACTCTGTGAGATGAATTAACAGAACACTAAGCAGTTTCTAAGAAATCTTCTTTCCACATTTCATCTGAGGATATTTCCTTTTTCACCATAGCCCTCTATGGGCTTCCAAATATCACTTTGCCAATTCCACAAGAACTGTCTTACCGAAAGGCTTCTTGAGGGGAAAGCTGTAACTCTGTGAGATGATTTCACAGAACACAAAGAAGTTTCTCAGAAAGCTTCTTTCTCTTTGTTATCGGAGGATATTTCCTTTGGCCCTATGGTCTTCAAAGGGATCCGAAATATCTGTTCTCAGATTCCACAGAAATAAGGCTAGCAAAGAGATCCACGAAATACAGATGTAAATCTGTGAGTGGAAGTCACACATCCCAGAGCAGTTTCTCAGAAAGCTTCTTTCCAGATTTCATCTGAGGATATTTCCTTTTTCACCATAGCCCTCTATGGGCTTCCAAATATCACTTTGCCAATTCCACAAGAACTGTCTTAGCGAAAGGCTTCTTCTAGGGAAAGCTGTAACTCTGTGAGATGATTTCACAGAACACAAAGAAGTTTCTCAGAAAGCTTCTTTCTCTTTGTTATCGGAGGATATTTCCTTTGGCCCTGTAGTCTTCAAAGGGATTCGAAATATCTGTTCTCAGATTCCAAAGAAATAAGGCTAGCAAAGAGATCCACGAAATACAGATGTAACTCTGTGAGATGAATTAACAGAACACTAAGCAGTTGCTCAGAAATCTTCTTTCCAGATTTCATCTGAGGATATTTCCTTTTTCACCATAGCCCTCTATGGGCTTCCAAATATCACTTTGCCAATTCCACAAGAACTGTCTTAGCGAAAGGCTTCTTGAGGGGAAAGCTGTAACTCTGTGAGAAGATTTCATAGAACACAAAGAAGTTTCTCAGAAAGCTTCTTTCTCTTTGTTATCGGAGGATATTTCCTTTGGCCCTATAGTCTTCAAAGGGATCCGAAATATCTGTTCTCAGATTCCACAGAAATAAGGCTAGCAAAGAGATCCGCGAAATACAGTTGTAACTCTGTGAGATGAATTAACAGAACACTAAGCAGTTTCTCAGAAAGCTTCTTTCCAGATTTCATCTGAGGATATTTCCTTTTTCACCATAGCCCTCTAGGGGCTTCGAAATATCACTTTGCCAATTCCACAAGAACTGTCTTAGCGAAAGGCTTCTTGAGGGGAAAGCTCTAACTCTGTGAGATGATTTCACAGAACACAGAGAAGTTTCTCAGAAAGCTTCCTTCTCTTTGTTATCGGAGGATATTTCCTTTCGCCCTATGGTCTTCAAAGGGATCCGAAATATCTGTTCTCAGATTCCACAGAAATAATGCTAGCAAAGAGATCCACGAAATAAAGATGTAACTCTGTGAGATGAATTAACAGAACACTAAGCAGTTTCTCAGAAAGCTTCTTTCCAGATTTCATCTGACGATATTTTCTTTTTCACCATAGCCCTGTAGGGGCTTCCAAATAACACTTTGCCAATTCCACAAGAACTGTCTTAGCGAAAGGATTCTTGAGGGGAAAGCTGTAACTCTGTGAGATGGTTTCACAGAACACAAAGAAGTTTCTCAGAAAGCTCCTTTCTCTTTGTTATCGGAGGATATTTCCTTTGGCCCTATAGTCTTCAAAGGGATTCGAAATATCTGTTCTCAGATTCCACAGAAATAAGGCTAGCAAAGAGATCCTCGAAACACAGATGTAACTCTGTGAGATGAATTAACAGAACACTAAGCAGTTTCTCAGAAAGCTTCTTTCCAGATTTCATCTGAGGATATTTCCTTTTTCACCATAGCCCTCTAAGGGCTTCCAAATATCACTTTGCGTATTCCACAAGAACTGTCTTAGCGAAAGGCTTCTTGAGGGGAAATCTGTAACTCTGTGAGATGATTTCACAGAACACAAAGAAGTTTCTCAGAAAGCTTCTTTCTCTTTGTAATCGGAGGATATTTCGTTTGGCCCTGTAGTCTTCAAAGGGATCCGAAATATGTGTTCTCAGATTCCACAGAAATAAGGCCAGCAAGGAGATCCATAAAATACAGATGTAACTCTGTGAGGTGAATTAACAAAACACTAAGCAGTTTCTCAGAAAGCTTCTTTCCAGATTTCATCTGAGGATATTTCCTTTTTCACCATAGCCCTCTATGGGCTTCCAAATATCACTTTGCCAATTCCACAAGAACTGTCTTAGTGAAAAGCTTGTTGAGAGGAAAGGTGTAACTCTGTGGGAACATTTCACAGAACACAAAGAAGTTTCTCAGAAAGCTTCTTTCTCTTTGTTATCGGAGGATATTTCCTTTGGCCCTATAGTCTTCAAAGGGATCCGAAATATCTCTTCTCAGATTCCACAGAAATAAGGCTAGCAAAGAGATCCACGAAATACAGTTGTAACTCTGTGAGATGAATTAACAGAAAACTAAGCAGTTTCTCAGAAAGCTTCTTTCCAGATTTCATCTGAGGATATTTCCGTTTTCACCAAAGACCTCTAGGGGCTTCCAAATATCACTTTGCCAATTCCACAAGAACTGTCTTAGCGAAAGGCTTCTTGAGGGGAAAGCTGTAACTCTGTGAGATGATTTCACAGAACACAAAGAAGTTTCTCAGAAAGCTTCTTTCTCTTTTTTATCGCAGGATATTTCCTTTGGCCCTATCGTCTTCAAAGGGATCCGAAATATCTGTTCTCAGATTCCACAGAAATAAGGCTAGCAAAGAGATCCACGAAATACAGATGTAACTCCGTGAGATGAATTAACAGAACACTAAGCAGTTTCTCAGACAGATTCTTTCCAGATTTCATCTGAGGATATTTCCTTTTTCACCATAGCCCTCTATGGGCTTCGAAATATCACTTTGCCAATTCCACAAGAACTGTCTTAGCGAAAGGCTTCTTGAGGGGAAAGCTGTAACTCTGTGAGATGATTTCACAGAACACAAAGAAGTTTCTCAGAAAGCTTCTTTCTCTTTGTCATCAGAGGATATTTCCTTTGGCCCTATAGTCTACAAAGGGATCCGAAATATCTGTTCTCAGATTCCACAGAAATAAGGCTAGCAAGGAGATCCAGGACATACAGATGTAACTCTGTGAGATGAATTAACAGAACACTAAGCAGTTTCTCAGAAAGCTTCTTTCCATATTTCATCAGAGGATATTTCCTTTTTCACCATAGCCCTCTATGGGCTTCCAAATATCACTTTGCCAATTCCACAAGAACTGTCTTAGTGAAAGGCTTGTTGAGAGGAAAGGTGTAACTCTGTGAGAAGATTTCACAGAACACAAAGAAGTTTCTCAGAAAGCTTCTTTCTCTTTGTTATCGGAGGATATTTCGTTTGGCCCTATAGTCTTCAAAGGGATCCGAAATATCTGTTCTCAGATTCCACAGAAATAAGGCTAGCAAAGAGATCCACGAAATACAGATGTAACTCTGTGAGATGAATTAACAGAACACTAAGCAGATTCTCAGAAAGCTTCTTTCCAGATTTCATCTGAGGATATTTCCCTTCTCAACGTAGCCCTCTATGGGCTTTCAAATATCACTTTGCCAATTCCACAAGAACTGTCTTAAGCGAAAGGCTTCTTGAGGGGAAAGCTGTAACTCTGTGAGATGATTTCACAGAACACAAAGAAGTTTCTCAGAAAGCCTCTTTCTGTTTGTTATCGGAGGATATTTCCTTTGGCCCTATGGTCTTCAAAGGGATCCGAAATATCTGTTCTCAGATTCCACAGAAATAAGGCTAGCAAAGAGATACACGAAATACAGATTTAACTCGGTGAAATGACTTCACAGAACACTAAGCAGTTTCTCAGAAAGCTTCTTTCTCTTTGTTATCGAAGGATATGTCCTTTGTCCCTATAGTCTTCAAAGGGATCCGAAATATCTGTTCTCAAATTCCACAGAAATAAGGCTAGCAAAGAGATCCACGAAATACAGATGTAACTCTGTGAGATGAATTAACAGAACACTAAGCAGATTCTTAGAAAGCTTCTTTCCAGATTTCATCTGAGGATATTTCCTTTTTCACCATAGCCCTCTAGCGGCTTCCAAATATCACTTTGCCAATTCCACAAGAACTGTCTTAGCGAAAGGCTTCTTGAGGAGAAAGCTGTAACTCTGTGATATGATTTCACAGAACCCAAAGGAGTTTCTCGGAAAGCTTCTTTCTCTTTGTTATCGGAGGATATTTCCTTTGGCCCTATAGTATTCAAAGGGATCCGAAATATCTGTTCTCAGATTCCACAGAATTAAGGCTAGCAAAGAGATCCACGAAATAAAGATGTCACTCTGTGAGATGAATTAACAGAACACTAAGCAGTTTCTCAGAAAGCTTCTTTCCAGATTTCATCTGAGGATATTTCCTTTCTCAACATAGCCCTCTATGGGCTTTCAAATATCACTTTGCCAATTCCACAAGAACTGTCTTAGCAAAAGGCTTCTTGAGGGAAAAGCTGTAACTCTGTGAGATGATTTCACAGAACTCACAAAAGTTTCTCAGAAATATTCTTTCTGTTTGCTATCGGAGGATATTTCCTTTGGCCCTATGGTCTTCAAAAGGATCCGAAATATCTGTTCTCAGATTCCACAGAAATAAGGCTAGCAAAGAGATCCTCGAAATACAGATGTAACTCTGTGAGATGAATTAACTGAACACTAACCAGTTTCTCAGAAATCTTCTTTCCATATTTCATCTGACGATATTTCCTTTTTCACCATAGCCCTCGATGGGCTTACAAATATCGCATTGCCAATTCCACAAGACCTGTCTTAGCGAAAGGCTTCTTGAGGGGAAAGCTGTAACTCTGCGAGATGATTTCACAGAACACAAAGAAGTTTCTCAGAAAGCTTTTTTCTCTTTGTTATCGGAGGATATTTCGTTTGGCCCTATAGGCTTCAAAGGGATCCGAAATATCTGTTCTCAGATTCCACAGAAATAAGGTTAGCAAAGAGATCCACGAAATACAGTTGTAACTCTGTGAGATGAATTAACAGAAAACTAAGCAGTTTCTCAGAAAGCTTCCTTCCAGATTTCATCTGAGGATATTTCCGTTTTCACCAAAGACCTCTAGGGGCTTCCAAATATCACTTTGCCAATTCCACAAGAACTGTCTTAGCGAAAGGCTTCTTGAGGGGAAAGCTGTAACTCTGTGAGATGAGTTCACAGAACACAAAGAAGTTTCTCAGAAAGCTTCTTTCTCTTTGTTATCGCAGGATATTTCCTTTGGCCCTATCGTCTTCAAAGGGATCCGAAATATCTGTTCTCAGATTCCACAGAAATAAGGCTAGCAAAGAGATCCACGAAATACAGATGTAACTCTGTGAGATGAATTAAGAGAACACTAAGCAGTTTCTCAGAAAGCTTCTTTCCATATTCCATCTGAGGATAATTCCTTTTTCACCATAGCCCTCTTTGGGCTTCGAAATATCACTTTCCCAATTCCACAAGAACTATCTTAGCGAAAGGCTTCTTGAGGGGAAAGCTGTAACTCTGTGAGATGATTTCACAGAACACAAAGAAGTTTCTCAGAAAGCTTCCTTCTCTTTGTTATCGGAGGATATTTCCTTTGGCCCTATAGTATTCAAAGGGATCCGAAATATCTGTTCTCAGATTCCACAGAAATAAGGCTAGCAAAGAGTTCCACGAAATACAGATGTAACTCTGTGAGATGAATTAACAGAACACTAAACAGTTTCTCCGAAAGCTTCTTTCCAGATTTCATCTGAGGATATTTCCTTTTTCACCATAGCCCTCTATGGGCTTCGAAATATCACTTTGCCAATTCCACAAGAACTGTCTTAGAGAAAGGCTTCTTGAGGGGAAAGCTGTAACTCTGTGAGATGATTTCACAGGACACAAAGAAGTTTCAAAGAAAACTTCTTTCTCTTTGTTATCGGAGGATATTTCCTTTGGCCCTATCGTCTTCAAAGGGATCCGAAATATCTGTTCTCAGATTCCACAGAAATAAGGCTAGCAAAGAGATCCACGAAATACAGATGTAACTCTGTGAGATGAATTAACAGAACACCAAGCAGTTTCTCAGAAAGCTTCTTTGCAGATTTCATCTGAGGATATTTCCTTTTTCACCATAGCCCTCTAGGGGCTTCCAAACATCACTTTGCCAACTCCACAAGAACTGTCTTAGCGAAGGCTTCTTGAGGGGAAAGCTGTAACTCTGTGAGATGATTTCACAGAACACAAAGAAGTTTCTCAGAAAGCTTCTTTCTCTTTGTATCGGAGGATATTTCCTTTGGCCCTATAGTCTTCAAAGGGATCCGAAATATCTTTTCTCAGATTCTACAGAAAGAAGGCTAGTAAAGATCCACGAAATAAAGTTGTAACTCTGTGAGATGAATTAACAGAACACTAAGTAGTTTCTCCGAAAGCTTCTTTCCAGATTTCATCTGAGGATATTTCCTTTTTCACCGTAGCCCTCTATGGGCTTCCAAATATCACTTTGCCAATTCCACAAGAACTGTCTTAGCGAAAGGCTTCTTGAGGGGAAAGATGTAACTCTGTGAGATAATTTCACAAAGCACAAAGAAGTTTCTCAGAAAGCTTCTTTCTCTTTGTTATCGAAGGATATTTCCTTTGGCCCTATAGTCTTCGAAGGGATCAGAAATATCTGTTCTCAGATTCCACACAAATAAGGCAAGCAAAGAGATCCACGAAATACAGATGTAACTCTGTGAGATGAATTAACAGAACACTAAGCAGTTTCTCCGAAAGCTTCTTTCCAGATTTCATCTGAGGATATTTCCTTTTTCACCATAGCCCTCTGTGGGCTTCCAAATATCACTTTGCCAATTCCACAAGAACTGTCTTAGCAAAAGGCTTCTGGAGGGGAAAGCTGTAACTCTGTGAGATGATTTCACAGAACACAAAGAAGTTTCTCAGAAATCTTCATTCTCTTTGTTATCGGAGGATATTTCGTTTGGCCCTATAGTCTTCAAAGGGATCCGAAATATCTGTTCTCAGATTTCACAGAAATAAGGCTAGCAAAGAGATCCACGAAATACAGTTATAACTCTGTGCGATGAATTAACAGAACACTAAGCAGATTCTCAGAAAGCTTCTTTCCAGATTTCATCTGAGGATATTTCGTTTTTCACCATAGCCCTCTATGGGCTTCGAAATATCACTTTGCCAATTCCACAAGAACTGTCTTAGCGAAAGGCTTCTTGAGGGGAAAGCTGTAACTCTGTGAGATGATTTCACAGAACACAAAGAAGTTTCTCAGAAAGTTTCTTTCTCTTTGTTATCAAAGGATATTTCCGTTGGCCCTATAGTCTTCAAAGGGATCTGAAATATCTGTTCTCAGATTCCACAGAAATAAGGCTAGCAAAGAGATCCACGAAATACAGATGTAACTCCGTGAGATGAATTAACAGAACACTAAGCAGTTTCTCAGAAAGCTTCTTTCCAGATTTCATCTGAGGATATTTCCTTTCTCAACATAGCCCTCTATGGACTTTCAAATATCACTTTGCCAATTACACAAGAACTGTCTTAGCGAAAGGCTTCTTGAGGGGAAAGCTGTAACTCTGTGAGATGATTTCACAGAACACAAAGAAGTTTCTCAGAAAGCTTCTTTCTCTTTGTTATCGGAGGATATTTCCTTTGGCCCTATCGTCTTCAAAAGGATCCGAAATATCTGTTCTCAGATTCCACAGAAATAAGGCTAGCAAAGAAATTCACGAAATACCGATGTAACTCTGTGAGATGAATTAACAGAACACTAAGCAGTTTCTCAAAAAGCTTCTTTCCAGATTTCATCTGAGGATATTTCCTTTTTCACCATAGCCCTCTAGGGGCTTCCAAATATCACTTTGCCAATTCCACAAGACCTGTCTTAGCGAAAGGCTTCTTGAGGGGAAAGCTGTAACTCTGTTAGATGATTTCACAGAACACAAAGAAGTTTTTCAGAAAGCTTCTTTCTCTTTGTTATCGGAGGATATTTCCTTTGGCCCTTTCGTCTTCAAAGGGATCCGAAATATCTGTTCTCAGATTCCACAGAAATAAGGCTAGCAAAGAGATCCACGAAATACAGATGTAACTCTGTCAGATGAATTAACAGAACACTAAGCAGTTTCTCAGAAAGCTTCTTTCCAGTTTTCATCTGAGGATATTTCCTTTTTCACCACAGCCCTCTATGGGCTTCCAATATCACTTTGCCAATTCCAGAAGAACTGTCTTAGCGAAAGGCTTCTTGAGGGGAAAGCTGTAACTCTGTGAGATGATTTCACAGGACACAAAGAAGTTTCTCAGAAAGCTTCTTTCTCTTTGTTATCGGAGGATATTTCCTTTGGCCCTATCGTCTTCAAAGGGATCCGAAACATCTGTTCTCAGATTCCACAGAAATAAGGCAAGCAAAGAGATCCACGAAATACAGATGTAACTCTGTGAGACGAATTAACAGAACACTAAGCAGTTTCTCCGAAAGCTTCTTTCAAGATTTCATCTGAGGATATTTCCTTTTTCACCATAGCCCTCTGTGGGCTTCCAAATATCACTTTGCCAATTCCACAAGAACTGTCTTAGCGAAAGGCTTCTTGAGGGGAAAGCTGTAACTCTGTGAGATGATTTCACAGAACACAAAGAAGTTTCTCAGAAAGCTTCTTTCTCTTTGTTATCGGAGGATATTTCCTTTGGCCCTATAGTGTTCAAAGGGATCCGAAATATCTGTTCTCAGATTCCACAGAAATAAGGCTAGCAGAGAGATCCACGAAATACAGATGTTACTCTGTGAGATGAATTAACAGAACACTAAGCAGTTTCTCAGAAAGCTTCTTTCCAGATTTTATCGGAGGATATTTCCTTTTCACCATTGCCCTCTATGGGCTTCCCAATATCACTTTGCCAGTTCCCCAAGAACTGTCTTAGCGAAAGGCTTCTTGAGGGGAAAGCTGTAACTCTGTGAGATGATTTCACAGAACACTGAGAAGTTTCTCAGAAAGCTTCTTTCTCTTTGTTATCGGAGGATATTTCGTTAGGCCCTATAGTCTTCAAAGGGATCCGAAATATCTGTTCTCAGATTCCACAGAAATAAGGCTAGCAAAGAGATCCACGAAATACAGATGTAACTCTGTGAGATGAATTAACAGAACACTAAGCAGATTCTCAGAAAGCTTCTTTCCAGATTTCATCTGAGGATATTTCCTTTTTCACCATAGCCCTCTAAGGGCTTCCAAATATCACTTTGCCAATTCCACAAGAACTGCCTTAGCGAAAGGCTTCTTGAGGGGAAAGCTGTAACTCTGTGAGATGATTTCACAGAACACAAAGAAGTTTCTCAGAAAGCTTCTTTCTCTTTGTTATCGGAGGATATTTCCTTTGGCTCCATAGTCTTCAAAGGGATCCGATATATCTGTTCTCAGATTCCACAGAAATAAGGATAGCAAAGAGATACACGAAATACAGATGTAACTCTGTGACTGGAAGTCACACATCACAAAGCAATTTCTCAGAAAGCTTCTTTCCAGGTTTTCTCTGAGGATCCTTTTTTTCTCACCATAGCCCTCTAAGGACTTACAAATATCACTTCGTGAATTCCAAAAGAACAGGCTTATCGAGCGGCTTCTTCAAGGGAAAACTGTAACTCTGTGAGATGAATTAACAGAACACTAAGCAGTTTCTCAGAAAGTTTCTTTCCAGATTTCATCTGAGGATATTTCCTTTTTCACCATAGCCCTTTATGGTCTTGCAA
The DNA here is from genome assembly GCF_037993035.2 of Macaca fascicularis. Classification (NCBI taxonomy): domain Eukaryota; kingdom Metazoa; phylum Chordata; class Mammalia; order Primates; family Cercopithecidae; genus Macaca; species Macaca fascicularis. The sequence goes on from NC_088389.1 coordinate 35,222,433, forward strand.
GAATCACTTTGCAAATTCCACAAGAACTGTCTTAGAGAAAGGCTTCCTGAGGGGAAAGCTGTAACTCTGTGTGATGATTTCACAGAACACAAAGAAGTTTCTCAGAAAGCTTCTTTCTCTTTGTTATCGGAGGATATTTCCTTTGGCCCTATAGCTTTCAAAGGGATCCGAAATATCTATTCTGAGATTCCACAGAAATAAGGCTTGCAAAGAGATCCACGAAATACAGATGTAACTCTGTGAGTGGAAGTCACACATCACAAAGCAGTTTCCCAGAAAGTTTCTTTTCAGTTTTTGTCTGAGGATATTTTTTTTCTCACCATAGCCCTATAAGGGCTTCCAAATATCACTTCGTGAATTCCACAAGAACAGGCTGATCGAGCGGCTTCTTCAAGGGAAAACTGTAACTCTGTGAGATGAATTAACAGAACACTGAGCAGTTTCTCAGAAAGCTTCTTTCCAGATTTCATCGGAGGATATTTCCTTTTTCACCATAGCCCTCTATGGGCTTCCAAATATCACTTTGCGAATTCAACAAGAACAGGCTTTGCGAGTGGATTCTTGAGGGGAAAGCTGTAACTCTCTGAGATGAAATAACAGAAAACTAAGCAGTTTCTCAGAAAGCTTCTTTCCAGATTTCATCCTAGGATATTTCCTTTTTCACCATAGCCCTCCATGGGCTTCCAAATATCACCTTGCAAATTCCACAAGAACTGTCTTAGAGAAAGGCTTTTGAGGGGAAAGCAGTAACTCTATGAGATGATTTCACAGAACACAAAGAAGTTTCTCAGAAAGCTTCTTTCTCTTTTTTATCGGAGGATATTTCCTTTGGCCCTGTAGTCTTCAAAGGGATCTGAAATATCTATTCTCAGATTCCACAGAAATAAGGTTAGCAAAGGGATCCACGAAATACAGATTTAACTCTGTGAGTGGAAGTGACACCTCACAAAGCAGTTTCTCAGAAAGCTTCTTTCAAGTTTTTCTCTGAGGATATTTTCTATTTCACCATAGCCCTCTATGGGCTTCCGAATATCACTTTTAGAATTCCACAAGAACAGGTTTAGCGAGTGGATTCTTGAGGGGAAAGCTGTAACTCTGTGAGATGAATTAAGAGAACACTAAGCAGTTTCTCAGAAAGCTTCTTTCCAGATTTCATCTGAGGATATTTCCTTTTTCAACATAGCCCTCTATGGTCTAGCAAAAATCACTTTGAAAATTCCACAAGAACTGTCTTAGCGAAAGGCTTCTTGAGGGGAAAGCTGTAACTCTGTGAGATGATTTCACAGAACACAAAGAAGTTTCTCAGACACCTTCTTTCTCTTTGTTATCGGAGGATATTTCCTTTGGCCCTATAGTCTTCAAAGGGATCCAAAATATCTGTTCTCAGATTCCACAGAAATAAGGCTTGCATAGAGATCCACTAAATACAGATGTAACTCTGTGAGTGGAAGTCACACTTTACAAAACAGTTTCTCAGAAAACTTCTTTCAAGTTTTTCTCTGAGGATATTTTCTTTTTCACCATAGCCCTCTATGGGCTTACAAATATCACTTTGCGAATTCCACAAGAACAGGCTTAGCGAGCGGCTTCTTGAGTGGAAAGCTGTAGCTCTGTGAGTTGAATTAACAGAACACTGAGCAGTTTCTCAGAAAGCTTCTTTCCAGATTTCATCTGAGGATATTTCCTTTTTCACCATTGCCCCCTATGGGCTTCCAAATATCACTTTGCAAATTCAAAAAAAACTGTCTTAGCGAAAGGATTCTTGAGGGGAAAGCTGTAACTGTGAGAGATGATTTCACAGAACTCAAAGAAGTTTCTCAGAAAGCTTCTTTCTGTTTGTTATCGGAGGATATTTCCTTTGGCCCTGTAGTTTTCAAAGGGATCCGAAATATCTGTTCTAAGATTCCATAGAATTAAGGCTTGCAAAGAAATCTACTAAATACAGATGTAACTCTGTGAGTGGAAGTCACACATCACAAAGCATTTTCGCAGAAAGATTGTTTCCAGTTTTTCTCTGCTTATATTTTCTTTTTCACCATAGCCCTCTAAGGGATTCCAAATATCACTTTGCGAATTCTACAAGAACAGGCTTAGCGAGCGGCTTCTTGAGTGGAAAGCTGTAGCTCTGTGAGATGATTTAACAGAACACTGAGCAGTTTCTCAGAAAGCTTCTTTCCAGATTTCATCTTAGGATATTACTTTTTTCACCATAGCCCTCTATGGGCTTCCAAATATCACTTTGCAAATTCCACAAGAACTGTCTTAGCGAAAGGCTTCTTGAGGGGAAAGCTGTAACTCTGTGAGATGATTTCACAGAATACAAAGAAGTTCCTCAGAAATCTTCTTTCTCTTTTTTAGCGGAGGATATTTTCTTTGGCCCTACAGTCTTCTAAGGGATCCGAAATATCTGTTCTCTGATTCCACGGAAATAAGGCTAGCAAAGAGATTCACGAAATACAGATGTAACTCTGTGAGTGAAAGTCACACATCACAAAGCAGTTTCTCGGAAAGCTTCTTTCCAGTTTTTCTCTGATTTTGTTTTCTTTTTCACCATACCCCTCTTTGGGCTTCCAATTATCACTTTGCGAATTCCACAAGAACAGGCTTAGCAAGCGGCTTCTTGAGGGGAAAGCTGTAACTCTGTGAGATGAATTAACAGAACACTAAGCAGTTTCTCAGAAAGCTTCTTTCCAGATTTTATCTGAGGATATTTCCTTTTTCACCATAGCCCTGTATGGTCTTGCAAAAATCACTTTGAAAATTCAACAAGAACTGTCTTAGCGAAAGGCTTCATGAGGGGAAAGCTGTAACTCTGTGAGTTGATTTCACGGAACACAAAGAAGTTTGTCAGAAAGCTTCTTTCTCTTTGTTATCGGAGGATATTTCCTTTGGCCTTATAGTCTTCAAATGGATCCGAAATATCTGTTCTCAGATTCCACAGAAATAAGGCTAGCAAAGAGATCCACGAAATACAGATGTAACACTGTGAGTGGAAATCACACATCACAAAGCAGTTTCTCCGAAAGCTTCTTTCCAGGTTTTCTCTGAGGATATTGTTTTTCTCACCATAGCCCTCTAAGGGCTTACAAATATCACTTCGTGAATTCCACAAGAACAGACTTATCGAGTGGCTTCTTGACGGGAAAGCTGTAACTCTGTGAGATGAATTCACAGAGCACCAAGCAGATTCTCAAAAAGCTTCTTTCCAGATTTCATCGGAGGATATTTCCTTTTTCAACGTAGCCCTCTATGCAGTTCCAAATATCACTTTGCAAATTCTACAAGAACTGTGTTAGCGAAAGGCTTCTTCAGGGTAAAGCTGTAACTCTGTGTGATGATTTCACAGAACACAAAGAAATTTCTCAGAAAGCTTCCTTCTCTTTGTTATCGGAGGATATTTCCCTTGGCCCTATAGCTTTCAAAGGGATCCGAAATATCTGTTCTCAGATTTCACAGAAATAAGGCTAGCAAAGAGATACACGAAATACAGATGTAACTCTGTGTGTGGAAGTCACACATCACAAAGCAGTTTATCAGAAAGCTTCTTTCCAGTTTTGCTCTAAGGATATTTTCTTTTTCACCATAGCCCTCTATGGGCTTCCAAATATCCCTTTTCGAATTCCACAAGATTAGGCTTAGCGAGTGGCTTCTGGAGGGTAAAGCTGAAACCCTGTGAGATGAATTAACAGAACACTAAGTAGGTTCTCTGAAAGCTACTTTCCAGATTTCATCTGAGGATATTTCCTTTTTCACCATAGCCCTCAATAGGCTTCCAAATATCACTTTGCAAATTCCACAAGAACTGTCTTAGCGAAAGGCTTCTTGCGGGGAAAGCTGTAACTCTGTGAGATGATTTCACAGAACACAAAGAAGTTTCTAAGAAAGCTTCTTTCTCTTTGTTTTCGGAGGATATTTCCTTTGGCCCTACAGTGTTCAAAGGGATCCGAAATATCTGTTCTCAGATTCCACAGAAATAAGGCTAGCAAAGAGATCCTCGAACTACAGATGTAACTCTGTGAGTGGAAGTCACACATCACAAAGCAGTTTCTCAGAAAGCTTCTTCCAGTTTTTCTCTGTGGATATTTTCTTTTTCACCATAGCCCTCTATGGGCTTCCCAATATCCCTTTTCGAATTCCAAAAGAATAGGCTTAGCGAGCGGCTTCTTGAGGGGAAAGCTGTAACTCTGTGAGATGAATTAACAGAACACTAAACAGTTCTCAGAAAGCTTCTTTCCAGATTTCATCTGAGGATATTTCATTTCTCACCGTAGCCCTCTATGGGCTTCCAAATATCACTTTTCACATTTAACAAGAACTGTCTTAGCGAAAGGCTTCTTGAGTTGAAAGCTGTAACTCTGTGAGATGACTTCACAGAACACAAAGAAGTTCCTCAGAAAGCTTCTTTCTCCTTTTTATCGGAGGATAGTTCCTTTTGCCCTACAGTCTTCAAAGGGATCCGAAATATATGTTCTCAGATTCCACAGATATCAGCCTAGCAAAGACATCCACGAAATACAGATGTAACTCTGTGAGTGGAAGTCACACTTCACAAAGCAGTTGCTCAGTATGCTTCTTTCCAGTTTTTCTCTGAGGATATTTTCTTTTTCACCATAGCCCTCTAAGGGGGTCCAATTATCACTTTTTGAATTCCACAGGAACAGACTTATCGTGCGGCTTCTTCAAGGGAAAACTGTAACTCTGTGAGATGAATTAACAGAACACTAAGCAGTTTCTCAGAAAGCTTCTTTCCAGATTTATTCGGAGGATATTTCCTTTTTCACCATAGCCCTCTATGGTCTTGTAAAAATCACTTTGAAAATTCCACAAGAACTGTCTTAGCGAAATGCTTCTTGAGGGGAAAGCTGTAACTCTGTGAGATGATTTCACTGAACACAAAGAAGTTTCTCAGAAAGCTTCTTTCTCTTTGTTATCGGAGGATATTTCCTTTGGCTCTATAATCTTCAAAGGGATCCGAAATATCTGTTCTCAGATTCCACAGAAATAAGGCTAGCAAAGAGATACACGAAATACAGATGTAACTCTTGACTGGAAGTCACACATCACAAAGCAGTTTCTCAGAAAGCTTCTTTCCAGGTTTTCTCTGAGGATATTTTTTTTCTCACCATAGCCCTCTAAGGGCTTACAAATACCACTTCGTGAATTCCAAAAGAACAGGCTTATCGAGCGGCTTCTTCAAGGGAAAACTGTAACTCTGAGAGATGAATTAACAGAACACTAAGCAGTTTCTCAGAAAGTTTCTTTCCAGATTTCATCTGAGGATATTTCCTTTTTCACCATAGCCCTCTATGGTCTTGCAAAAATCACTTTGCAAGTTCCACAAGAACTGTGTTAGAGAAAGGCTTCTTGAGGGGAAAGCTGTAACTCTGTGTGATGATTTCACAGAACACAAAGAAGTTTCTCAGAAAGCTTCTTTCTCTTTGTTATCGGAGGATATTTCCTTTGGCCCTATAGCTTTCAAAGGGATCCGAAATATCTATTCTGAGATTCCACAGAAATAAGGCTTGCAAAGAGATCCACGAAATACAGATGTAACTCTGTGAGTGGAAGTCACACATCACAAAGCAGTTTCTCAGAAAGCTTCTTTCCAGGTTTTCTCTGAGGATATTTTCTTTTTCACCATAGCCCTCTATGGGCTTCCAAATATCCCTTTGCGAATTCAACAAGAACAGGCTTAGCGAGTGGATTCTTGAGGGGTAAGCTGTAACTCTCTGAGATGAAATAACAGAAAACTAAGCAGTTTCTCAGAAAGCTTCTTTCCAGATTTCACCGTAGGATATTTCTTTTTTCACCATAGCCCTCCATGGGCTTCCAAATATCACCTTGCAAATTCCACAAGAACTGTCTTAGAGAAAGGCTTTTGAGGGGAAAGCAGTAACTCTGTGAGATGATTTCACAGAACACAAAGAAGTTTCTCAGAAAGCTTCTTTGTCTTTTTTATCGGAGGATATTTCCTTTGGCCCTATAGTCTTCAAAGGGATCTGAAATATCTATTCTCAGATTCCACAGAAATAAGGTTAGCAAAGAGATCCACGAAATACAGATTTAACTCTGTGAGTGGAAGTGACACCTCACAAAGCAGTTTCTCAGAAAGCTTCTTTCAAGTTTTTCTCTGAGGATATTTTCTATTTCACCATTGCCCTCTGTGGGCTTCCGAATATCACTTTTCGAATTCCACAAGAACAGGTTTAGCGAGTGGATTCTTGAGGGGAAAGCTGTAACTCTGTGAGATGAATTAACAGAAAACTAACCAGTTTCCCAGAAAGCTTCTTTCCAGATTTCATCTGGCGATATTTCCTTTTTCACCATAGCCCTCTATGGGCTTCCAAATATCACTTTGCAAATTCCTCAAGAACTGTCTTAGCGAAAGGCTTCCTGAGGAGAACGCTGTAACTCTGTGAGCTGATTTCACGGAACACAGAGAAGTTTCCCAGAAAGCTTCTTTCGCTTTGTTATCGGAGGATATTTCCTTTGGCCCTATAGTCTTCAAAGGGATCCTAAATATCTGTTCTTAGATTCCACAGATACAAGGCTAGCAAAGAAATCCACGAAAGACAGATGTAACTCTGTGAGTGGAAGTCACACATCACAAAGCAGTTTCTCATAAAACTTCTTTCCAGTTTTTCTCTGAGGATATTTTCTTTTTCACCATAGCCCTCTAAGGGCTTCCAAATATCACTTTGCGAATTCCACAAGAACAGGCTTAGCGAGCGGTTTCTTGAGGGGAAAGCCATAACACTGTGGAAGAATTAACAGAACACTAAGCAGTTTTCAGAAAGCTTCTTTCCAGATTTCATCTGAGGTTATTTCCTTTTTCACCGTCGCCCTCTATGGGCTTCCAAATATCACTTTGCACATTTAACAAGAGCTGTCTTAGCGAAAGGATTCTTGAGTTGAAAGCTGTAATTCAGTGAGATGATTTCACAGAACACAAAGAAGTTCCTCAGAAAGCTTCTTTCTCCTTTTTATCGGAGGGTATTTCCTTTTGCCCTACAGACTTCAAAGGGATCCGAAATATCTGTTCTCAGATTCCACAGATATCAGCCTAGCAAAGACATCCACGAAATACAGATGTAACTCTGTGAGTGGAAGTCACACATCACAAAGCAGTTGCTCAGAATGCTTCTTTCCAGTTTTTCTCTGAGGATATTTTCTTTTTCACCGTAGCCCTCTAAAGGCGTCCAATTATCACTTTGTGAATTCCACAAGAACAGACTTATCGAGCGGCTTCTTCAAGGGAAAACTGTAACTCTGTGAGATGAATTAACAGAACACTAAGCAGTTTCTCAGAAAGCATCTTTCCAGATTTCATCTGGCGATATTTCCTTTATCACCGTAGCCCTCTATGGGCTTCCAAATATCACTTTGCAAATTCCACCAGAACTGTCTTAGCGAAAGGCTTCTTGGGGGGAAAGCTGTAACTCTGTGAGATGATTTCACAGAACACAAAGAAGTTTCTCTGAAAGCTTCTTTCCTTTTGTTATGGGAGGATATTTCCTCTGGCCCTATAGTCTTCAAAGGGATCCGAAATATCTGTTCTCAGATTCCACAGAAATAAGGCTAGCAAAGAGATCCACCAAATACTGATGTAACTCTGTGAGTGGAAGTCACATATCACAAAGCAGTTTCTCAGAAAGCTTCCTTCCAGTTTTTCTCTGAGGATATTTTCTTTTTCACCATTGCCCTCTGTGGGCTTCCAAATATCACTTTGCGAATTCCACAAGAACAGGCTTAGCGAGCGGCTTCTTGAGGAGAAAGCTGTAACTCTGTGAGATGAATTAACAGAACACTGAGCAGTTTCTCAGAAAGCTTCTTTCCAGATTTCATCTGAGGATATTTCCTTTTTCACCATTGCCCCCTATGGGCTTCCAAATATCACTTTGCAAATTCATAAAAAACTGTCTTAGCGAAAGGATTCTTGAGGGGAAAGCAGTAACTCTGTGAGATGATTTCACAGAACACAAAGAAGTTTCTCAGAAAGGTTCTTTCTCTTTGTTATCGGAGGATATTTCCTTTGGCCATATAGTCTTCAAAGGGATCCGAAATATCTGTTCTCAGATTCCACAGAAATAAGGCTAGCAAAGAGATCCACGAAATACAGATGTAAATCTATGAGTGGAAGTCACACATCACAAAGCATTCTCAGAAAGCTTCTTTCCAGTTTTTCTCTGAGGATATTTTTTTTTTCACAGTAGCCCTCTATGAGCTTCCAAATATCGCTTTGCGAATTCCAAAGAACAGGCTTAGCGAGCGACTTCTTGAGGAGAAAGCTGTAACTCTTTGAGATGAATTTACAGAACACTGATCAGTTTCCCAGAAAGCTTCTTTCCAGATTTCATCTTAGGATATTTCCTTTTTCACCATAGCCCTCTATGGGTTTCCAAAAATCACTTTGCAAATTCCACAAGAACTGTCTTAGCGAAAGGGTTCTTGAGAGGAAAGCTGTAACTGTGAGAGATGATTTCACAGAACTCAAAGAAGTTTCTCAGAAAGATTATTTCTGTTTGTTATCGGAGGATATTTCCTTTGGTCCTATAGTTTTCAAAGGGATCCGAAATATCTGTTCTCAGATTCCATAGAATTAAGCCTAGCAAAGAAATCTACGAAATACAGATGTAACTCTGTGAGTGGAAGTCACACATCACAAAGCAGTTTCTCAGAAAGATTCTTTCCAGTTTTTCTCTGATTATGTTTTCTTTTTCACCATACTCCTCTGTGGGCTTCCAAATATCACTTTGCGAATTCCACAAGAACAGGCTTAGCAAGCGGCTTCTTGAGGGGAAAGCTGTAACTCTGTGAGATGAATTAACAGAACACTAAGCAGTTTCTCAGAAAGCTTCTTTCCAGATTTAATCTGAGGATATTTCCTTTTTCACCATAGCCTTCTTTGGGCTTCCAAATATCACTTTGCCAATTCCACAAGAACTGTTTTAGCGAAAGGCTTCTTGAGGGGAAAACTGTAACTCTGTGAGATGATTTCACAGAACACGAAGAGTTTCTCAGAAAGATTCTTTCTCATTGTTATTGTAGGATATTTCCTTTGGCCCTATAGTCTTCAAAGGGATCCGAAATATCTGTTCTCAGATTCCACAGAAATAAGGCTAGCAAAGAGTTCCACGAAATACAGATGTAACCCTGTGAGTGGAAGTCACACATCACAAAGCAGTTTCTCAGAAAGCTTCTTTCCAGTTTTTCTCTGAGGATATTTTCTTTTTCACCCTAGCCCTCTATTGGCTTCCAAATATCCCTTGGCGAATTCCTCAAGAACGGGCTTAGCAAGCGGCTTCTTGAAGTGAAAGCTTTAACTCTGTGAAATGAATTAACAAAACACTAAGCAGTTTCTCAGAAAGCTTCTTTCCAAATTTCATCTGAGGATATTTCCTTTTTCAACATAGCCCTCTAAGGGCATCCAAATATTACTTTGCAAATTCCACAAGAACTGTCTTAGCGAAAGGCTTCTTCTAGGGAAAGCTGTAACTCTGTGAGATGATTTCACAGAACACAAAGAAGTTTCTCAGAAAGCTTCTTTCTCTTTGTTATCAGAGGAAATTTCCTTTGGCCCTATACTCTTCAAAGGGATCCGAAATATCTGTTCTCAGATTCCACAGAAATAAGGCTAGCAAAGAGATCCACGATATAGAGATGTAACTCTGTGAGTGTAAGTCACACATCACTAAGAGGTGTCTCAGAAAGCTTCTTTCCAGTTTTTCCCCGAGGATATTTTCTTTTTCACCATAGCCCTCTAAGGGATTCCAAATATCACTTTGCGAATTCCAGAAGAACAGGCTTAGAGAGCGGCTTCTTGAGGGGAAAGCTGTAACTGGGTGAGATGAATTAGCAGAACACTAAGAAGTTTCTCAGAAAGCTTCTTTCCAGATTTCATCTGAGGATATTTCCTTTTTCACCATAGCCCTTATGGGCTTCCAAATATCACTTTGCAAATTCCACAAGAACTGTCTTAGCGAAAGGCTTCTTGAGGGGAAAGCTGTAACTCTGTGAGATGATTTCACAGAACACAAAGAAGTTTCTCAGAAAGTTTCTTTCTCTTCGTTATCGGATGATATTTCCTTTGGCCCTATAGTCTTCGAAGGGATCCGAAATATCTGTTCTCAGATTCCACAGAAATAAGGCTAGCAAACAGATCCACGAAATACAGATGTAACTCTGTGAGTGGAAGTCACACATCACAAAGCAGTTTCTCAGAAAGCTTCTTTCCAGTTTTTCTCTGAGGATATTTTCTTTTTCACCATAGCCCTCTATGGGCTTCCAAATATCCCTTTGCGAATTCCACAAGAACAGGCTTAGTGAGCGGCATCTTGAGGGGAAAGCTGTACCTCTGTGAGCTGATTTAAAAGAACACTAAGCAGTTTCTCAGAAAGCTTCTTTCCAGATTTCATCTGAGGATATTTCCTTTTTCACCTTTGCCCTCTATGGGCTTCCAAATATCACTTTGCAAATTCCTCAATAACTGTCATAGCGAAAGGCTTCTTGAGGGGAAACCTGTAACTCTGTGAGATGATTTCACAGAACACAAAGAAGTTTCTCAGAAAGCTTCTTTCTCTTTGTTATCGGAGGATATTTCCTTTGGCCCCATAGTCTTCAAAGGGATCCGAAATATCTGTTCTCAGATTCCACAGAAATAAGGCTAGCAAACAGATCCACGAAATAAAAATGTAACTCTGTGAGTGGAAGTCACACATCACAAGGGAGTTTCCCAGAAAGCTTCTTTCCAGTTTTTCTCTGAGGATATTTTCCTTTTCACCATAGCCCTCTATGGGCTTCCAAATATTCCTTTGCGAATTCCACAAGAACATCTTAGCGAGCGGCTTCTTGAGGGGAAAGCTGTAACTCTCTGAGATGAATCAACAGACCACTAGGCTGTTTCTCAGAAAGCTTCTTTCCAGATTTCATCTGAGGATATTTCCTTTTTCACCGTAGCCCTCTAAGTGCTTCCTAATATCACTTTGCAAATTCCACAAGAACAGTCTTGGCGAAAGGCTTCTTGAGGGGAAAGCTGTAACTCTGTGAGATGATTTCACAGAACACAAAGAACTTTCTCAGAAAGCTTCTTTCTCTTTGTTACCGGAGGATATTTCCTTTGGCCCTATATTCTTCAAAGGGATCCGAAATATCTGTTCTCAGATTCCACAGAAATAAAGGTAGCAAACAGATCCACGAAACACAGATGTAACTCTGTGAGTTGAAGTCACACATTACCAAGGAGTTTCTGAGAAAGCCTCTTTCCAGTTTTTCTCTGAGGATATTTTCTTTTTCACCATAGCCCTCTAGGTGCTTCCAAATATCACTTTGCGAATTGCACAATAACTGTCTTAGCGAAAGGCTTCTTTAGTGAAAGCAGTAACTCTGTGAGATGATTTCACAGAGCACAAAGAAGTTTCTCAGGAAGCTTCTTTCTCTTTGTTATTGGAGGATATTTTCTTTGGCCCTATAGTCTTCAAAGGGATTCGAAATATCAGTTCTCAGATTCCACAGAAATAAGGCTAGCAAAGAGATCCACGAAATACAGATGTAACTCTGTGAGTGGAAGTCACACATCACAAAGCAGTCTCAGAAAGCCTCTTTCCAGTTTTTCTCTGTGGATATTTTCTTTTTCACCATAGCCCTCTAAGGGCTTCCAAATATCACTTTGCAAATTCCACAAGAACAGGCTTAGGGAGCGGCTTCTTGAGGGGAAAGCTGTAACTCTGTGAGGTGATTTAACAGAACATTAAGCAGCTTCTCAGAAAGCTTTTTTCCAGATTTCACCTGAAGATATTTCCTTTATCACCGTATTCCTCTATGGGCTTCCAAATATCACTTTGCAAATTCCACAAGAACTGTCTAGCGAAAGGCTTCTTGAGGGGAAAGCTGTAACTCTGTGAGATGATTTCACAGAACACAAAGAAGTTTCTCAGAAAGCTTCTTTCTCTTTGTTATCGGAGGATATTTCCTTTGGCCCTATAGTCTTCTAAATGTTGCGAAATACCTGTTCTCAGATTCCACAGAAATAAGGCTAGCAACGAGATCCACGGAATACAGATGTAACTCTGTGAATGGAAGTCACATATCACAAAGCAGTTTCTCAGAAAGCTTCTTTCCAGTTTTTCTCTGAGGATATTTTCTTTTTCACCATAGACCTCTATGGGCTTCCAAATATCACTTTGAGAATTCCACAAGAACAGGCTTAGCGAGCGGCTTCTTGTAGGGGAAAGCTATAACTCTGTGAGATGAATTAAGAGAACACTAAGCAGTTTCTCAGAAAGCTTCTTTCCAGATTTCATCTGAGGATATTTGCTTTTACACCGTAGCCCTCTATGGGCTTCCAAATATCACTTTGCAAATTCCCCAAGAACTGTCTTAACCAAAGGCTTCTTGAGGGGAAAGCTGTAACTCTGTGAGATGATTTCACAGAACACAAAGAAGTTTCTCAGACAGCTTCTTTGTTATCGGAGGATATTTCCTTTGGCCCTATAGTCTTCAAAGGGATCCTAAAAATCTGTTCTCAGATTCCACAGAAATAAGGTTAGCAAAGAGATCCAAGAAATACAGATGTAATTCTGTGAGTGGAAGTCACACGTCACAAAGCAGTTTCTCAGAAAGCTTCTTTCCAGTTTTTCTCTGAGGATATTTTCTTTTTCTCCGTAGCCCTCCAGGGGCTTCCAAATATCACTTTGCGAATTCAACAAGAACAGGCTTAGGGAGCGGCTTCTTGAGGGGAAAGCTGTCACTCTGGGAGTGGAAGTCACACATCACAAACCAGTTTCTCAGAAAGCTTCTTTCCAGTTTTTCTCTGAGGATATTTTCTTTTTCACCATAGCCCTCTATGGGCTTCCAAATATCACTTTACAAATTCCACAAGAACTGTCATAGCGAAAGGCTTCTTGAGGGGAAAGCTGTAACTCTGTGAGATGATTTCACAGAACACAAAGAAGTTTCTCAGAAATCTTCTTTCTCTTTGTTATCGGAGGATATTTCCTTTGGCCCTATAATATTAAAAGGGATCCGAAATATCTGTTCTCAGATTCCACAGAAATAAGGCTGGCAAAGAGATCAACGAAATACAGATGTAACTCTGTGAGTGGAAGTCACACATCACAAAGCAGATTCTCAGAAAGCTTCTTTCCAGTTTTTCTCTGAGGATATTTTCTTTTTCACCATAACCATTTATGGGCTTCCAAATATCACTTTGCGAATTCCGCAAGAACTGTCTTAGCGAAAGGCTTCTTGAGGGGAAAGCTGTAACTCTGTGAGACGAATTAACAGAACACTAAGCAGTTTCTCAGAAAGCTTCTTTCGAGTTTTCATCTGAGGATATTTCCTTTTTCACCATAGCCCTTTATGGTCTTCCAAATACCACTTTGCAAATTCCACAAGAACTGTCTTAGCGAAAGGCTTCTTGAGGGGAAAGCAGTAACTCTGTGAGATGATTTCACAGAACACAAAGAAGTTTCTCAGAAAGCTTCTTTCTCTTTGTTATCGGAGGATATTTCCATTGGCCCTATAGTCTTCAAAGGGATCCGAAGTATCTGTTCTC